>NC_080089.1:55854184-56154184 GCF_950005125.1 Chionomys nivalis
GGATCTCTGTGAGTTCAAGGCCAGACTGGTCTACAGAGATAGGCTTCATAATAGACAAGACCTAGTTTTCCAGCAACAACAAAAGGACCCAGAAGAGCTGCCTCTGTGTAGTTGTCTTTGAAATATGTGGCCTACAGTCATTCTGATTCCTGATTTTTCCTCTTATAGGTAGATGGACTCCTCTTCTACCATAAACAGACACACTATAGCCCTGGGAGTACTCCCTTGGTGGGCTGGCTGCGCCCCTACATGGTGTCAGATATTCTAGGTGTAGCTGTGCCAGCTGGCCCACTGACCACCAAGCCAGAATATGCTGGGCACCAACTCCAACAGATTATTGAGCACAAGAGGAGCCAGGAGGACATGAAGGATAAACTCACACACAAGACTTCTGAGAATGGGCACTATGAGCTGGAGCACCTGTCTACTCCCAAGCTGAAGAATCCTCCCCACAGCCCTGGGAACCTCATGGACAACTAAAGAGGACAGCCCATGAAAGACTGGGGAGGAGGACAGTGGTAATGGCAATAGGTGATCTTATTTCAGAGTGCTCTTTCCAAACCCACCCTGCTGGAAAGTTGGCTCAGACTGTTGGGGATGAGTCCCTATTGGATGGAGTTAGAATCCAGGTAGATCTTAATATCTCTTTGCTGTGGTATGTACATCCCAGGTCCACAATGTAAATATATATGATTCTTAAGAAAAAGGTTGTTTGTGATTATTTTGTTTTATTTTTGTGATTATTAAGATTTAGCTATCTCCTCCCCCTTCCCCTTACTCCCTAGGATACTTATGGCATGACTATTCAAATCTTGACCCATTTCACCCTTCTTAGCACTTGAACATTCTGCTGAGTTTCCAGTTGCTGCTGTTGGTAATACCACTTTCTGAAAGGTCTTACCAGGAACTGCAGTTCTTGGTATTTGAATATGTTCCTTCTTCTGAGAAGAGAAGTGTGATTTTTCTACGGTTTAGACCTTCCCAGAGATAAAATGCTAATGGGGTTCATTTACTTCAAGAAATGGTAGAGCCGGGCGGTGGTGGCGCATGCCTTTAATCCCAGCACTTGGGAGGCAGAGGTAGGCGGATCTCTGTGAGTTCGAGACCAGCCTGGTCTACAAGAGCTAGTTCCAGGACAGGCTCCAAAACCACAGAGAAACCCTGTCTCGAAAAACCAAAAAAAAAAAAAAAAGAAAAGAAATGGTAGAGCCCCTATTAAGAGATAAACCCTGCGCTATGCCTGAGATGTGGGCTATAAAGGTAGACAAGACCTTGAGGGGTGTGCCCTGCAGCGAGGAAATAAACCTCATAGTGTGTAGAGTGTGGTGATATGATTGCTTTAGTGCAGAGAAGTACCTAGTTTAGAGGGAAAGGAAGAGCATGAGATCTCACAGAGGAGAATGGAGCTGGGCTAAGTCTATGGGGAGGGCCCTAGTGTATTTTGCAGACCAGGAAGAAAGCAGGTCCTCAAAGAGTTAGATGTTATGTAGCTGCACTCCCCTAAACAGGTTCAGCATGGCTCAAGTACAAAATAGGAGTGGAGAGTTAGGGAGAGAAAGCTGGAAGGCAGAGGGGGCTTTAGATTTTTGTCCTAGTGAAAGGGGGTTAAGCAAAAGTGCTGGGGCAAGATTCCATGGGAAGCAAAGCCTTCATCAGCTGTGGAAGCACAAGATGGTGCTTAAGGTTAACTAATTAGTTTTCCACTCCGTTCAGAAAGTACATTCCAGGTCCTCTGGCTTCAATCTGCATCCCAATCTGCTTCCCACATTGTTAGGACTTCTCTGTTGGACAAACTGGGCATCATCATTCTCTTCAACAGAAATAGTCTCAAAGGGATCCAGGTCAGATCTTGAGTTAACTCCCTTTGAGTTAATTAGTTCTGAGAACTGGTGGTTCTGGCCAGAAGTAGTAGTTACCCAGATCAGCACATCCAGTGGAACTCGTCGAAGCATCTGCTCTTACAGGGCATAAGCTGCTTTCTGATCAGACAGGAAGAAACTCTGCTTTACTCTCGCTGACTATAGATTTAGGCATTTGCCTATAAGTTCTTTCCTGTATTTAGGTCAGATTTGCTATATTAATGTAGCAGTGTTCCTTATATTAAAGAATATTTCTGTAGGCTGGCCTTGAACTTGCTTTCTGCCCAGGCAAAGCCTTGAATTTTCAAACAAGTCTCAGCTTCCCAAATTGCTGGGAGTATATGCCTTTGCCACCATTCCTGACTTGTTTGAGAGGCTTCTGAATTCTTCAGTTTTATCAGTCTTGGGACTGTGCATGCCAGTGTCAGCAATTTAGCCAGACTTGGCTTAGAAATAAGCCTGGGCTTTGGGGATGGTGGCTTATGTTTATAATTCCAACACTTTTAAGAAACTGAGACAGGAGAATTGCCATGGATTTGAGGCCAGCATGGGCTATAGTGTGAGACACTATCTCAAAAATAATTAAATAAGTAAACCCCAAAATAAACGTGGAAGGATTACTTTCTCAAATTACCCACTCTGGAGACAGATGCATGAGTAAGTCAAAACATCTATCAACTAAATTTAACCACAAGCACAATTTGGTATCATTAAAATAAATACTTCCTAATATCTTTAACCGTTGAACTGGTTTGGTTGATCATACATAACAGTATGTCTCCTGGTCATATTTCTTTGAGAATTATAAAACCACTTCTTACCATTTATTTAAAAAATGGTTTTATGGGTGGTTGGATATATGGTAGATTTTAAGAATAAGTACTTTATTTGGTCCTGTGAATTTGATTGGACTGAGGTAGAATGCATACCTGTTTTCCCAGCATTTGGAAAGTAAAGGCAGGAAAACTAGGAATTCATAGTCGGCCTGGACTGCCTGAGACTCTGTATCACAAAAAAACCCAAGACAGTCAGGGCAGCCTAGGGGTGGTGGTGGAGACATAGCTCCTAGACAGTCAGGGCAGCCTAGGGGTGGTGGTGGAGACATAGCTCCGAGACAGTCAGGACAGCCTAGGGGTGGTGGTGGAGACATAGTTCTGAGACAGTCAGGACAGCCTAGGGGTGGTGGAGACATAGCTCCAAGACAGTCAGGACAGCCTAGGGGTGGTGGAGACATAGCTCCTAGACAGTCAGGACAGCCTAGGGGTGGGGAGACATAGCTCCTAGACAGTCAGGACAGCCTAGGGGTGGTGGAGACATAGCTCCTAGACAGTCAGGACAGCCTAGGGGTGGTGGTGGTGGAGAGATGCTCAGTGGTGAAGAGCACTTGTTGTTGCTGAAGAGAACCAGGTTGGACTTCTGGCACTCACATGATAGCTAATGACCATCCACAACTACAGTTTCTGGGCATTTCAGACTCTTGTGACTTACACAGGCATCTGCATGCACATGGCGGACATACAGACATACAGTCACACATAAAAGTTTTTTTTTTTTTTTTTTTTCGAGACAGGGTTTCTCTGTGGTTTTGGAGCCTGTCCTGGAACTAGCTCTTGTAGACCAGGCTGGTCTCGAACTCACAGAGATCCACCTGCCTCTGCCTCCCAAGTGCTGGGATTAAAGGCATGCGCCACCACCGCCCGGCCTATAAAGTTTTTTTTAAAAAAAAAAAAAAAAAAATAGTTCCAGGACAGGCTCCAAAACCACAGAGAAACCCTGTCTCGAAAAAACAAAACAAAACAAAAAAAAAAAAAAAATAGGTGCTAAAGAGATGGTTTAGTAGCTAAGAGTGTATATTGCTCTTACAGAGGATAGGAGTTCAGTTCCCAGCACTCCTGTTGGGAATCCCCTGTAACTCCAGGTGATCCAGCGCCCTCTTCTGGAGTCCATGAGCATGTACACCCACGTGTACTATCCCCCAAAGAGATAAGCACATATGCACATAATTAAAAAATAATAAAATCTTTAAAACTATTAAAAAATGTGTTTTGGTAAGAAACAACCTTCCTATCTATAAATTAGTAATAAAGAAATGAGTCAAGAGCTATGTGATGGCTCAGTGGCTTAAGGTAGTTTCTGCCAAAGCCTGAGGACCCGAGTTTGAGTCCTAGAACTCACATGTAGCAGAGAATAAACTTCCATGAAGTATTCTCTGATTTCCATATGTGTGCCATGGCACATATGCTCCTCCCAATAAATATGTTTTATATATAAAAACACACATGTAATAAAAGCATGTAATAAAATAAAATATTTAAAAGTTTTTTTTTAAGCTTTTCTTTCTTTTTAAGTGCATTGGTATTTTGCCTGCATGTATGTCAGTGTGAAAATGTCAGATTCGCTGGGATTGGAGTTGCAGACAGTTGTGAGCTGCCATATTGCTGCTGGAAATTGAACCTAGGTTCTCTGGAAGAGTAGCCAGTGCTCTCAACTGCTGAGTCATCTCTCCAGCCCAAATGCTGGAATTTTTAAAGCAGTTAGGATTTTTTTTTTGTTGTTGTTGTTGCTGTTTCTTTGAAACAGGATCTCTCTATGTAGCCCTGGCTGTCCTGGAACTCACCATATAGACCAGATTGGCCTTGAACTTGTAGAGGTCTGCCAGCCTTTGCTGGGATTGAAGGCTGTGGAGGAGACTATACCAATTTCAACCTTGAATTTTTGGTACTTCTGCCTCCATTCCTGAACTCTGCTACAAGGTTTCATGCAGTGCTGGGGATCAGAATCTAACTCTGGGACACTGTATATGCCAGGCAAGCATTCTACCAACCGAGGCACGTACCTAGCTTCTCTGCCCTCCTTTTTTGCTGGGGGGATGAGAATCAAACTTGGATTCATCTTGTGTTAGGTCTACAGATGTGCACCAACATGTTTGGTACTGGTGACTTTGTGTGTGTGTGTGTGTGCATGCGCGCATGTGTTTGTGTGCATGTGTGTGTGTGCATGTGTGTGTACACGTGCGCGTGTGTGTGTGCAGGTGTGCATGTATATGCAGGCATCTGGAGGCAAAAGGTCAATGTTGGGTATCTTCTTCAATGGGTTTCCATCTTATGTTTTAGCTAGGAGGTCTATATTAGTAATATGGGTCTTCTAATATATGTATATATGTATGTGTATGTGTAGCTATATGTGTGTGTGTATACACACATACAACCATAGATGTCTTTTGTAAAGCGAAACTTATGATTTTCCTTTCTTTTTTTTTTTTTTTTTTTTTTTTTTGGTTTTTTTGAGACAGGGTTTCTCTGTGGTTTTGGAGCCTGTCCTGGAACTAGCTCTTGTAGACCAGGCTGGCCTCGAACTCACAGAGATCCGCCTGCCTCTGCCTCCCGAATGCTGGGATTAAAGGCGTGCGCCACCACCGCCCGGCCGATTTTCCTTCCTTATAGCAGTATTGTTAGATTAGATGAAAAAATTATTTACTTATTTTAATTTTTTAGTTTTTGGTTTCTTGAGACAGGGTCTCTCTATGTAATCCTGGCTGACCTACAATTCAAAATCACTATGTAGACCAGACTGGCCTTGAACTCACAAAATTCTGCCTGCCCCTGCCTTCTGTATGATATGCTACCACAACCACTGAGAATAATTTAGGGCAGTGTCTAGGGGAATTATGATAAGGACACAAGCAATGTTGTGTACATAAATTCCAGTTGTGTACATATATTCCAGTGTATGTACAGTATGATTTATTACTAAGTCGATTGAGGACCATTATGTTGCTTCCAATATTCTGCACTTTGATCTATTCTGTAGTCTAAGATCTGTCTCAGCAGGATAGCTATATCATGCCTGGTTTTGTTAGTTCAAGAATGTAGTTTGGGCCAGGCGGTGGTGGCGCACACCTTTAATCCCAGCACTTGGGAGGCAGAGGCAGGCGGATCTCTATGAGTTCAAGACCAGCCTGGTCTACAAGAGCTAGTTCCAGGACAGGCTCCAAAACCACAGAGAAACCCTGTCTCAAAAAACCAAAAAAAAACCAAAACAAAACAAAACAAAAAAAAAACCAAAGAATGTAGTTTGGGCCAGGTTTGGTGACACATTTTTGATCCCAGCACTTAGGGGTCATAGGTAGGTGGATCTCTGTGAACTCAAGGCCTAGCCTGGTCTACATAGAGAATTCTAGTCTAGCTATAGCTACATAGTAAGACCCTGTTTCAAAAAAGATAGTTTGGCCGGGCGGTGGTGGCGCACGCCTTTAATCCCAGCACTTGGGAGGCAGAGGCAGGCGGATCTCTGTGTGTTCGAGGCCAGCCTGGTCTACAAGAGCTAGTTCCAGGACAGGCTCCAAAACCACAGAGAAACCCTGTCTCAAAAAACCAAAAGAAAAAAAAAAAAAAAGAACGGATAGGGCATGAAAAAAGATAGTTTGGGGCCCGTTGATTAGGTGGCGGCCATCAAACCTAACAATCTGAGTTCCACGTGTAGGACTGAGTGAACTGGCTCCTGAAATTGTCCCTTCACACGCAATGATATACACACAGGCATGTGTGACACACATGTTAAATATATAATTGTAATTAAAAAATCCGAAAGCAGGGCTGGAGAGATGGCTCAGCGGTTAAAAGCATTGCCTGGTCTTCCAAAGGTCCTGAGTTCAATTCCCAGCAACCACATGGTGGCTCACAACCATCTGTAATAAGGTCTGGTGCCCTCTTCTGGCCTGCAGGCATACATGTAGACAGAATATTGTATACATAATAAGTAAACATTAAAAAAAAATAAAAATAAAAATCCGAAAGCAACCAAACAAAACTAGATTGTAGTTAACTAGGTGTGGTGTCACCCGTAAACACTTATAATCCCAGCCCTGGAGATCTGAGGAAAGATTATAATCCCAGCCCTGGAGAGCTGAGGAAAGAGAATCGGGATTTCAAGGTCATCCTCAGCTAAATATGGAGTTCTGAACTACAGGAGGCCCGGTTCAAGAGGACAACAATAATAAACAAAAAACCAGACAAAACAGAAAAGACTATATAGTTCAAGGCAATCTTAGAAGTACATGGCAAACTATGCTTGCAATCCTAGCACTTAGGTTGTTAAGGCAGGAGAATTGCTTTGAATTCCAGCCAGCATGGGTTACAGAGTGAGACCTTGGGACAAAAAAAAAAAAAAAAATACCCCTCTCCCCCCCAAAAAACCACCAAGAGAACAAATGAATAAATAAACTCAAGGTGGATACTGGCATTTGTACTCTGGTTCTATGAATTTTTTCTAAGAGCAAAGCTAGCCACCCAAGTTCTTGGTGCTTTGTTTTTGTGTCTCATTCCTTTCTGAACATCGTCCTGTTGAGCTTGCAATAGGTAACAATTCTGGCAAGCTTCCTTTATTTACTGCATTGCCCCTACACACATTTGCACGTCTGAACCCCTAAGCTCTTTCCATTCATCTAAGTTGCATCCTTTATTATTTTCCTTACCACATCGGTAGATTTAGTTCTTCAGCCTGGGTTCAGGTTTCACCTCACTAGAAATTTTGTGGCTGGCTGAATCGCTGACTGCAAGGTTCCCTAGGATCACTGGGCAAAAGATGTGCAAAAGTAATATCAGTAGTAGGTGGAGACAGGCTGGCTTTCTGTTTATGGTCATTTGTAATTTCTTGTAATGTAACGGCATTCCTTTTCTTTTTTTTTTTTTTTTTTTTTTTTTTTGGTTTTTCGAGACAGGGTTTCTCTGTGGTTTTGGAGCCTGTCCTGGAACTAGCTCTTGTAGACCAGGCTGGTCTCGAACTCACAGAGATTCGCCTGCCTCTGCCTCCCGAGTGCTGGGATTAAAGGCCTGCGCCACCACCGCGCGGCCCTTTTCTTTTTTCTTCATTGGTTTATGCAGCGTTACTGAGAAGAATTACTAGCAAGGCTCCTGGTGATCACTCATCCACTGACAACTGCCTCAGTTATTTACTGCGACACTAAATGTCAGGCAGACTGTTTTATAGATCCGCGCACTCTCTGACACAAAAGGGTCACCTGAGTTTGGCTTATGTCACAATGGACAGATGGTCCAGATGTAGTGGAGCATGCCTGTCATCCCAGCATTTGGACTACCAGGAGTTTAAAGATAGGTTTGCATCCTTGGCTACAAAGTAAGTCCAAGGCCAGTCTGGGCTATAGGAGACCCTATTTCAAAAAATCAAAACCAAGCTGGGCAGTGGTGGCGCATGCCTTTAATCCCAGCACTCGGGAGGCAGAGATAGGCGGATCTTTGTGAGTTCGAGGCCAGCCTGGTCTACAAGAGCTCGTTCCAGGACAGGCTCCGTAGCTATAGAGAAACCCTGTCTCGAAAAACCAAAAAAAAAAAAAAAAAAAAAAAAATCAAAACCAAAAGAAGCTAGGTGTGTTGGGGACACTTTTAATGCCAGCACTGAGGAGGCAGAAGCAGAAAGATTGAAAAGTTTGCTGGTGCCACCCTGTTCTCTATAGGGATTTCCCGGTCAGCTAAGGCTACAGAGGGAAAATGTTAAAAAATGAAAGCCAAACAACAAAAAGACCTTTAGAATCCATCATGGTGGTGTATGCCTTTAGTCCCAGCACTCAGGAAGCAGAGCAGATGGATCTCTGAGTTTGAGGCCAGCCTGGTCTACAGAGTTCCAGGATAGACAAGCTACACAGAGAAACTCTATCTCAAAAAAAAAAAAAAAGAAAGAAAGAAAGAAAGAAAGAAAGAAAGAAAGAAAGAAAGAAAGACTTTAGAAATAGTTAAAGCAGGAAACCACTATGAATCATAATATTGATATAAATGCTACCATTACTGTTAATATTTAGATGAAAAATTCCTTGGTTGTTTAAGAGGAATCTATAGGATAATTAAATATATACACATTTCAAGCACCATCTTGATTGGGATTGCTAGTAGGTTCTAGTACACACTGGCAGCAGGGAAGGATCATCTCTTTATCTCACCTTGGCACACAAGAGCAGAGGCCTCCATCAGTCTGTGGTCTTGTTTGTCTCTCTCTGTCATGTAATTTCTTACTCTGCTTTGTTTCGTTGTATCTTCCTAACTCCTGAACTTTGTTCTAGAGCATTTTTCTTATTAGGGAAAAAACACGAATTTGTTTAAATGATTGTTTTTTTTTTTTAAAAAAAATATTTATTTATTGTTTGTTTGTTTTTGGAGACAGGGTTTCACTATTTAACCCTGGTTGGCCTGGGTTGTATGAACCTGGTTGGACACAAAACCACAGAGGAGTATCTGCCTTTTTCTGCCTCCTGACTACTGAGATTAAAGGTATGTACCACAAATGCCCTGCCTAAATGACTATTTAAACATACACAAGTAAAGCTATAGTCTTGGAGCTAAGACAGTAGTTACCCTTTAAAGCAGAATTGAGGCCGGGCGGTGGTGGTGCACGCCTTTAATCCCAGCACTCGGGAGGCAGAGGCAGGCGGATCTCTGTGAGTTCGAGACCAGCCTGGTCTACAAGAGCTAGTTCCAGGACAGGCTCCAAAACCACAGAGAAACCCTGTCTCGAAAAACCAAAAAAAAAAAAAAAAAAAAAAAAAAAAAAAAACTTCATTTGGAAAAATAAAAAAACCCAGGATAGCCAAAACAATCCTACACAATAAAAGAACTTCTGGAGGCATCACAATCCCTGACTTCAAACTCTACTACAGAGCTACAGTACTGAAAACAGCCTGGTACTGGCATAAGAACAGACAGGAGGACCAATGGAACCGAATAGAAGACCCAGATATCAATCCACACATCTTTGAATACCTAATCTTTGATAAAAAAAGAAAGCAAAAAATATCAAATGGAAAAAGAAAAGCATATTTAACAAATGGTGCTGGCATAACTGGATATCAACATGTAGAAAAAGGAAAATAGACCCCTATCTATCACCATGCACCAAACTCAAGTCCAAATAGATCAAAGACCTCAACATAAAGCCAGCCACACTGAACCTTATAGAAGAGAAAGTGGGAAATACACTTGAACGTAATGGCACAGGGAACCACTTCCTAAATAGAACCCCAGCAGCACAGACAGTGAGAGAAACAACAAATAAATGGGACCTCCTGAAACTGAAAAGCAAAGGACACGGTCAACAAGACAAAACGACAGCCTACAGAATGGGAAAAGATCTTCACTAACCCCACGTCAGAGGTCTGATCTCCAAAATATACAAAGAACTCAAGAAATTGGACACCAAAAGAACACATAATCCAATAAAAAGAAAAATGGAGTACAGACCTAAACAGAGAACTCTCAACAGAGGAATCTAAAATGGCTGAAAGACACTTAAGGAAATGTTCAACACCTTATCATATCAGAGAATCATATGATATCATATGATATCAACCATATCAGAGAAATGCAAATCAAAACAACTCTGAGATTCCACCTTACACCTGTAAGAATGGCCAAGATCAAAAACACTGATGACAACTTATGCTGGAGAGGTTGTGAGGTAAAGGGAACACTCCTGCATTGCTGGTGGGAGTGCAAGCTGGTACAACCCCTTTGGATTTCAGTGTGGCAATTTCTCAGAAAATTATGAAACAACCTTCCTCAAGACCCCAAGACCCAGTAATACCACTTTTGGGTATATATCCAAAGGATGCTCAATCGTACCACAAGGACATGTGCTCAACTATGTTCATAGTATCTTTGTTTGTCATAGCCAGAACCTGGAAACAACCTAAATGCCCCTTGATCAAATAATGGATAAGAAAAATGTGGTAATTTATACAATGGAGTACTACACAGCAGAAAAAAATGTCAACAGCATGAATTTTGCAGGAAAATGAATGGAGCTAGAAAACATTATTTTGAGTGAGGTAATCCAGACACAGAAAAACAATTATAACATGTACTCACTCATAAGTGTTTTTTTTTTTTTTTTTGGTTTTTCGAGACAGGGTTTCTCTGTAGCTTTGGAGCCTGTCCTGGAACTAGCTCTTGTAGACCAGGCTGGGCTCGAACTCACAGAGATCCGCCTGCCTCTGCCTCCCGAGTGCTGGGATTAAAGGCGTGCGCCACCACCGCCCGGCTCATAAGTGGTTTTTAAACATAAAGCAAAGAAAGCCAGCCTACAAACCACAATCCCAGAGAACTCAGACAACAATGAGAAGACTAAGAGAGACTCACATAGATCTAATCTACATGGGAAGTAGAAAAAGACAAGATCTCCTGAGTAAATTGGGAGCATGGGGACCTTGGGGGAGGGTTGAATGGGGGAGGGGAGAGGCAGGGAGGGGAACAGAGAAAAATGTAGAGCTCAATAAATATCAATAAAATAAAAAAAGATTTTATTTATTTATTTAGTTTTTGAGACAGGGTTTCTTTGTGTAGCCCTGGCTGTTGTGGAACTCTTTAGACCAGACTGGGCTCTATTGAAGTCAGAGATTCATCTGCCTCTGCCTCCTGAGTGGTGGGATTAAAGGTGTGCACCACCACCATCACCACCACTATTGCCTGGCCTAAGATTTATTTTTATTATTTTTATTATGTGTATGTCTGCATATGTGTTCACAGGTACCTGAAGAGGCCAGAAGAGGGTGTTGGATACCCTGGAGCTAAAAATTTAGATAGTCGTGAGCTGCCTAATGTGAGTGCTGGGAACCAAATGCAATGGAAGAGCAGGCAAGTGCTCTTAACTGCTGAGCCATCCTCTCCAAATCCAATTTCTCCTTCCTTCCTTCCTTCCTTCCTTCCTTCCTTCCTTCCTTCCTTCCTTCCTTCCTTCCTTCCTTCCTTCCTTCCTCCCTCCCTCCCTCCCTCCCTCCCTCCCTCCCTCCCTTTCTCCCTTCCTTCTTTCTTTGTTTCTTTTTTTTTCTCCCCACCACCTCCCCACTTCCGTTCTTTCTTTTTGTATCAAGGTTTCTCTGTATAGTCCTGTCTGTCCTGGAATTCCCTTTGTAGATCAGACTAGCCTTGAACTCAGAGATCTGCCTGTCTCTACCTTCAGAGTGCTGGGATTCAAGGCATGTGTCACCACTGCTGGGCTCCGAGTTCTATTTTTTTGATTTATTGGTTTTAATACTTTACAGTTTAAGCCGGGCGGTGGTGGCGCACGCCTTTAATCCCAGCACTCAGGAGGCAGAGACAGGCGGATCTCTGTGAGTTCGAGGCCAGCCTGGTCTACAAGAGCTAGTTCCAGGACAGGAACCAAAAAAGCTACGGAGAAACCCTGTCTCGAAAAATAAAAAAAACAAAACAAAACAAAAAAACAACAACAAAAACTTTACAGTTTATAAAAACTCATGTGGCTGGATATTTACATTTTTACATTTTTCTGTGTATATTATACATTAATAGAAAAAATAAGCAAAATGCATCTTCCCTTCAGTTTTGTACTGTTTCTTTTTTCTTTTATTTATTATGTATACAGTGTTCTGTCTGCATGCCAGAGGAGGGAACCCGATCAAATTACAGATGGTTGTGAGCCACGGTATGGTTGCTGGTAATTGAACGCAGGACCTCTGGAAGAGCAGTCAGTGCTCTTAACCTCTGAGTCATCTCTCCAGCCCCCTTTTTTCTTTATATAAATGATAGCTTGTTATGTATACTATTTGAAGTCTTGCATTTTTAATGTTTTCTCTCTATATATTTTTTTTAATGTGTATGGTTGTTTTTCTCTGCATGTATGTCTATTCATCATATGCTCCCTCAGAGTCCAGAAGAGAATGTTGGATCCCCTGCGACTGGAGTTACCATGTGGGTACTAGAATTGAACCCAGGTCCTAGGGTCAGCCCAGTATTCTTCTTTTTAAATTTTATTTATTTAATTTAGGTTTTTTAGGACAGGGTTTCTCTATAGGTTTGGAGCCTGTCCTGGAACTCTGTAGACCATGCTGGCCTAGAATTGAACCCAGGTCCTAAGGTCAGCCCAGCATTCTTCTTTTTAAATTTAATTAATTAATTAATTAATGTATTTCTTTAGTTTTTTCAAGACAGGGTTTTTTCTGTAGCTTTGGAGCCTGTCCTGGAACTCTCTCTATAGCCAGGCTTGCCTCAAACTCAGAGATCCACCTGCCTCTGCCTCCCAAGTGCTGGGATTAAAGGCGTGCGCCACTACTGCCTGGCATAAACAGTATTCTCACCCTTTGACCCATCATCATTTCAGCCCAAGTGTTTCATTTTTTACCTCCTGCTATATTTTCATAATTGTATACTGTCTTATTTTAACTCCAGTACTTACTGCATACTTACAGTGCCTAGTATACCAGGCTTTTTCTTTTAGGCCACTAACCAACTCCCAAATCATGACAAAGAGACTTTTACCTCTCTTCTTTTTTTGTAATAGTTTTATTTTTTATTTTTTAAATTTATTTAATCTTATTTTATGTGCATTGATGTAAGGGTGTCAGATCTCCTGGAACTTGAGTTACAGACAGTTGTGAGCTGTCATGTGGTTGTTGGGAATTGAACCTGGGTCCTCTGCAAGAGCAGCCAGGGCTCTTAACCATTGAGTCATCTCTCCAGCCCCTCTTCTATATATTTTACTTTCACTGCTTCTCAGTATACCTGGCTAGTGGCTGCCTTGTTCTCCCCTCCTTTTTTCCTTTCTGAGCCTAGATTTCCCCTCTTATGTATTCTCTATGCCTGCTGGCCCCACCTGTCCTTTCCCTGTCTAGCTATCGGCCATTCAGCTTTCTTAGACCAATCTGGTGCCTTAGGCAGGCAAGGTGAAAAGGATGCAACACATCTTTACATAATTCAACAAGTGCAGCATAAACAAAAGTAACATACCTTTACACAGTCAAAATAATATTCTGCAGCATAAACAAATATAACACATCTTTGCCCAGTTAATATCCCACAACAGCCCGGCACGTAAATATACTTGTTACATAGGCTGTCTTCCAGTTACAGTACTGAAACCAGCTCTTGTGTGGGTTCCTGAGTTCAACCTAGAGTCCATCTTACTGGTGGCAAAAGACAAACTAACCTAGTTGAAGGGGTCACAAGCATGAAGGGGTCATGCTTTTAATTCTATCACTTAAGATGCAGATCTCTGTGAGTTCAAGGCCAGACCGATTTACACAGCCAGGATGTGTACAGTTAGGGCTATATGGAGAGGTAATTTCTCAAAAACACCTCCCCCTTCAAAAAAAAAAAACCCAAAAAACAAAAAACACTTAGCTGATGTTGCTACTGCACCAGTGCAAAAATGAAGTTAAGACTATATTGTAAGAAAAAAATATTTTCAATTAAAAAATATCTAAAGTTAGGTTTGCTGGTGCATTTAATCCCAGCACTCAGGAGGATCTCTGCAAGTTGAACCCAGTATGGCAGCCAGACGTACATAGAGAAACCATCTTTCAAAAACAAACAAGCACACCCACATTTTAAAATCAAGTGAAGTCGGGCATTACTTTTCAGGTCCTACAGTTGTTGCAAGGGCATGTACTGGAGTACCAGTTTCCTGGACCACTTGAAGCCAATAGGTCAAAAACGCCTGAGAAAAGAGGGAGGCTGGACTCCATCCTGCCTTTAAAAAGTTCTCCAAGATGAGCATCAAAAACCGACAGCGTTTTCTTTTCTGAAGACTCTTCTCCTGGTTCTTTCTGCGCCCTCCAGTCCTGGGGGGCCTAGCTGTGGCACTCTGGTTTGTTGAAATCCTCTGGAATACTTATCTTTGGTCTAAAATGATGAAAAACCACAGCAGGCTCAGTCAGCCAGCCCTTCACAATGCCCCTATCCTGAGAGGCCCAAACTCTGGTGCGCTTGCCCTACAGAAAAATGAAGCATTTGCAAAGGCTGTGTGTTCCTGAATGAATTCTGACATAAAATGTATTTTTCTCGTACGCGATTAAAATTAGCTACAATGATGCTAGAATACAGGATACATTGAGCAAAGAAATGTGACCCTTGCTTATCTGTCAGATTCTTGGCATCTGAGCTTCTTAGACCTCGGAGGCAACCTTTTAAGACCCTAAGATGTGGGTTCCTCACGAATAGGTGGTAGCCGCCTGTGAATGCGGGGAAGGGTGCCCGTTTTACCATAATTTTGGATTCTTTTAACTCAGTCCCGTCTTCCTCTCCCTCCGGTAGGGGAGTTGCCTCGTCTCCCGCAGCCCCTCCCCCGCCACTCCGCTCGGCCTCCCCTCCTCCCAGCTCCTCTCTGTCTCCCCCTCTCGGACAGCTTTCGGCCCGGCCCTCCCCGGCGCCTGTTTGTGAATGAGATGCTCAGTTTCTCAATGGAGCCGCGGGGGGCTCGGGCGGACGCGGCGCAGGCCGCAGCGCTGGCCCTGGGCCGGGAGGGGGACGCCTTTTCCTCGCTCGCTCGCGCCCGCCCTCCCTCTCGCCGCCGCGGCTTTTGAGGAACTGGGCCGCGAGGCCGCCGCGCAGGTCGCAGGGCCCGCATCCCCGAGGACGCCCGGGCTGGGCGCGCTCGCGGCGCCGGCGCTTTCTGGGCCAGCGAGCTCTGCACGCGAGTGAAGACGCCCCGGAGGCCGGCGGCCTTCGCGGGGGGGCTTTAAAAGTTGTCGCTCTCATTATTTCCTTTAAAGAAAAAATAATAATAACCACCCCGCGCTGTTAGTTCCTCCGCTGACTTTTTTCCTCCTCTGGAGAGGCGGGGTAGCTCGAGGAAAGGAGTGAAGAAAATAAGAGGCATTTCCTCCCCGCGGGAGCGACAGCAGATTCTCCGGCCAGCAGGAGCGACGTTGGCAGCCGCCGCGGGCGCCGGGCCGCGTCGGTCCCACCATGCGTGAGCCGGCCGAGAGCTGCTGAGGCGCCGGGCCGCAGACGCGGAGTTGGAGGGCGGGCGGCGGGCTCCGGCGCTCGCGGACCAGTGCTGTCCCCCGGCGGGCGACGGCGGCGGCGGCGGCGGGATGGAGCCGGTGACCGCGCCCCGGCCGGACATGGCGCCGGAGCTGACCCCCGAGGAGGAGCAGGTAAGCTCGGCCGCCGCGGTGGGTGTGTCCGAGCCTCCGAGGCCTAGGCCGGCGTCTGCTCGCCAGGCTGCGCTCGTCGCCCCGGGCCCTCCGCGCTTCTGCTCACCTTCAGGCCTGCGGGCTGGCCTTCCCGGCCGGAGACCGCGCCCCAGGCCGCCGCCCGCCCAGCCCGGGAGCCGCGGGACCCCTCGCCCTGAGATTCTTATGATTCGAGGCTTCCGCTCCCCTCCCCCTCCCGCCGCTCTATTCCAATGAATATTAAAGTTCCCGAACTGGGGTAGGCTCCCCCTCGGGATGATTGCAGAACACCTTGCCCCCGGTCCTTCTCTCTTATAAAGGTTTTGTTTCTTTTCTTGAGGGTCAGTTTTCAAGGGCAAGAAAAGCCATGGGGGGGGGGGCGGGTTCTTAGGTGGTTACCTCCGTTCCCAAGAAGAGGGGAGGTAGCAGCGCTGGTAAATGGGTGCCCCAGTTTCTCAAATGAATCCTTCATGCTTTCCAGACTGCTGTGACGGGCCTACTTAGACAGATCCTGAAAGATCTGCCTCTTCTCCGGCTCCCCAATTCCCTGGCCTTGACCTCCCCATTCTGCTTTCCCAGGCTGGGCTCTTCCCCTCATCCCCCACTTCCCTGCCCCCACCTCGTCTGACTGTCTCGTCTCCATCTTTCTGAAGCCCACATTGGAGTTCCATTGTCCATTTTTAAAGCTCATGACCTTAAGTTCCCAGAAAGGAGTAGTTGGTTGCATTATCTTTTGAGGGGGTTTAGTAAGGGAGAAGTCTGGCGCTCTTGTAACTTTCCACCCCCATATTTCAGCTGTGGAAGCACAGACTGCTTCAGAGGAAGATAGGAAAACCGGATAGGATGAGATCGGCTCTTGCTTCTCTCCTTAGCGCTGCTCATACCCAAACATAGCTGTGCTCAAATATGGCCATGGTCTGGTTGTACCTTAAAAAAAATAAATAAAATAAATGAAAGAGGAAAAGGTGAGGCATGCTGGCAACTCATTTCACGCTCTCTAACCTTTGTTCACGAGACCCACATTTGTTAGCAGTCTGTAGAGGAGAGATATTTGGTTTAATGGGCTTATTGAAGACCTGAGTTTTTGGGGGTGGGGTGGAGCGGGGTTTAGACAGGGTTATTCTGTGTAGCCTTAGCTTCTTGGGTATTCTGGAACTCGCTCTGTAGACCAGGCTGTCCTGGAATTCTCAGAGATCCCCCTGCCTCTGCTTCCTGAGTGCTAGGATTTAAAAGTGTGCACCACCACTGGATGGCTAGGACCTGATTTCTTAAAAGCCCATGATTTTTCTTTTTTTTTTTTTCTTTTTTTTTTGGTTTTTTCGAGACAGAGTTTCTCTGTGGCTTTGGAGCCTGTCCTGGAACTAGCTCTGCGGACCAGGCTGGTCTCGAACTCACAGAGATCCGCCTGCCTCTGCCTCCCGAGTGCTGGGATTAAAGGCGTGCGCCACCATCGCCCGGCTCGATTTTTCTTTTCTTTTGTGGGAATGATGTTTTTTGTATTTGGTCTCAGACCATACTCTTAGATAAACTCAGCATGAGTAGAAAACTTAAAAGAAATACATTTTTTAAAAACAATGATAACAGCCGGGCGGTGGTGGCGCACGCCTTTAATCCCAGCACTCGGGAGGCAGAGGCAGGTGGATCTCTGTGAGTTCGAGACCAGCCTGGTCTACAAGAGCTAGTTCCAGGACAGGCTCCAAAACCACAGAGAAACCCTGTCTCGAAAAACCAAAAAAAAAAAAAAAAAAAAAAAAAAAAAAAAAGATAACAATCTTGGTAACTGCAACTGGGTCTTCTGTGTGTCTGTGTTCTGTCTCTGTGTGTGTGTGTGTCTGTCAGTGTTCTGTCTCTGTCTCTCTGTGTCTCTCTCTGTGTATGTTTGTCTCTGTCTCTCTGTGTTCTGTCTCTCTCTGGGTGTATGTGTGTCTCTGTCTCTCTGTTCTGTCTCTGTCTCTGTCTCTCTGTGTGTCTCTCTCTGGGTGTATGTGTGTCTCTGTCTCTCTGTGTTCTGTCTCTCTGTGTGTCTCTCTCTGGGTGTATGTGTGTCTCTGTCTCTCTGTGTTCTGTCTCTGTCTCTCTCTGTCTCTCTCTGTCTGGGTCTCTCTCTGTGAGTGTGTCTCTGTCTCTCTGTGTTCTGTCTCTGTCTCTCTTTCTCTGTCTCTCTGTGTCTCTCTCTGTGTATGTGTGTCTCTGTCTCTCTTTGTGTTCTGTCTCTGTCTCTCTCATCTGTCTGTCTGTCTGTCTGTCTCTCTCTCTCTCTCTCTGGACAGGGTTTCACTGTGTAGTAACTGTGACTGTTCTGGAATTTGATTTGTTGACCAGACTGGCCTTGAACTCACAGAGATTCCTGTCCTGGCCTCCTGGGTGCTGGGGTTAGAGGAGTGTGGCACCGCCCGCCTGGCTCAAAGCGGTTTAGCAGTTTTTATTTCACATTCTCCTGCACTCACAAGATTGTAGACTCATTGAGGGTGGGCCTATGTCTTTGTCTTTCTGACACCTGTGTATGTACATAGTAATGAGGGCTAAATATATTGTTAGCCACACAGTATATTCAGGAAAGGCGGAAAATCCCATACCCATTTTTGTTATCTTTCCATTCTTGATTTTAAAAAAGAAAGAAAATCCTGTTGATCATAGAATAGAAGCATTTTTTAAACTGATAATACTGATTTCTTTAAAGAAACCCAGAGAGAACCATTTTTTCCTTTCTAGTTTTTAATTAGTTTTACTACTGATTTTATAATCAGACAACTCTTCATTCATAAAATAGAATAAATGTGGCTCTGGGCTGAGGAGAGCAAAAGAAAGCAGAAACAAGAGCTAACAGTGGGTTGTCTTTATCAGAGTTAACTCTTTTAGCTTCTTGAGACACATTCTCACTCTGAACTAAAAACTTCTCTCTTTCTATTAAGTGTTTTTTTTTTTTCTTTTTGATTAGTTTCAGAGGGACATTTTCCTTTCTTATTTTCTTTGGGGTTCATCAGTTCTGAAGTTACGAGACCTCAGCAAGGTGTGGTGTTGTTACACCTGTAACCCCAGCACTTGGCAGGAAGGGGCAGTACCAGCAGTCCTAGGTCATCTCCAGTTTATTTAGTGATTTGTCTTTAATTCTTATTTTTATATGTATGCATGTGCACTTGAATGCAGTTACCCACAAAGTTCAGAAGAGGACAGTTGAATCCCCTGCAAATCTAGGCAGTTATGAGCTGCCTGATGTAGGTGCTGGGACCTGAACTTGGGTTCTCTGGAAGAGCAGTGTATACTCTCAAACACTGAGCCATCTTCTAACCTCTGTGTAGTGATTTTGAGGCCAGCCTGGTCATTATGCTGGGCCTGGTTGTACACACCTTTAAGCCAGCACTGGGGAAGAACAGGTAGGCAGATCTCTGTGAGTTTAAAGCCAGCCTGTTCAATATGGTGAACTCTAGGGCTACGTAGTGAGACCCCCCGACATACCAAAAAAAAGAGGCATCAGTGTCATTAGAAAATTTAAAATAAAAATCTAAGGAAAGTAGATACTTAAAACATTGAATAAGAACATTCAATTCATAGAATTAGTATTGTACCTGTAGGTTCCTTTTTCTACTTCATATGAGAAAAAAAATAATAAAATTAAGTAACTGTGACCTAGAAGAAAACCCTGACAAAACAGTTATGCCTGATTCCCAAGGACATACTTTCTAGTCATTCCAGAATGTCGAAATACAAATAGAGCTTTATTATTTTCTTTTTCTTTTTGGTTTTCTGAGACAGGGTTTCTCTGTATGGTCCTAACTGTCCTGGAACTCCTTTGTAGACCAGGCTGGCCTTCAATTCAGTCCCCTTGCCTCTGCCTCCTAAATGTTGGCATTAAAGGCATGTGCCACCTCTGCCCAGCCTAGTCTTATTTTAGCTCAATAAAGCTTGAGGTTTTAAATTAATTAGTTAATTTTAAGGCAAGGTCTCCCAATTTAGTCCTGCCTGGTGTGAAATTTGCTGTGTAGAGCAGGTTGGCCTTAATCTCACAGAGATCCACCTGCTTATGCCTCCCATGTACTGAGATTAAAGGTGTGTACTACCATGCCTGGCCACATCACAGTATCCATCTGGAGTGTTGGGATTATAGGCTTGTTCCACTTTACATAAAAGGAATTCCTCTTAGTTTTTTTAGAGATAGGGTTTCTCTGTGTAGTCCTATCCTGGAACTTACTCTTTATCCTACATTGCCCTTGAACTGGTTCCTCCTACCTCTGCCTCCTGAGTACTTGGATTAAAGGCATGTACCACCACCACCACACCACCACTTTTGGTTTTTCGAGACAGGGTTTCTCTGTGGCTTTGGAGCCTGTCCTGGAACTAGCTCTGTAGACCAGGCTGGTCTCGAACTCACAGAGATCCGCCTGCCTCTGCCTCCCGAGTGCTGGGATTAAAGGCGTGCGCCACCATCGCTCGGCTCCTTTTAAGGTATTTTTAAGACCAGTCTTGGTGACACTCAGCATTGGGGAGGTATAGACAGGATTTCTGAGTTTGAGGGCCAGCTTGATTTTCATAATGACTTCCAGATCATAGCGAGGCCATATTCTAATAAAGAAAAAGAGGGGTTTAAAAAAATTGCTAATATTGCTTGGGTGACTTGGTCTTTTTTTTTTTTTTTTTTTTTTTTGGTTTTTCGAGACAGGGTTTCTCTGTGGTTTTGGAGCCTGTCCCGGAACTAGCTCTTGTAGACCAGGCTGGTCTCGAACTCACAGAGATCCGCCTGCCTCTGCCTCCCAAGTGCTGGGATTAAAGGCGTGCGCCACCACCGCCCGGCTTGGTCCTTATTTTTTATTTCTATTTGTTTTTCCTATTTTTTTTTTTGGGGGGGGGAAAGGGGAAAAGAACCCAGAGCCTTTGTTGAGCCATCCTCTTGTCATGAAATCCTGTTCTGTAAGGAAATAGGATATTACACTAGATTAGAATATACTCCGGAGGTGGGATAGGAGGGGGTATTCGTCCTTTTGAAATGTTTTAACTGCTTTACAGCTCCTTGAGGACTCCTGCTCCTGGGCATGTCTTCTGCAGTCATGCCAATCAAAATCTTGGACACTTTGTTGCTTTTATTCCTTGTATAAAATGTATCATAGAAAATGTATCATTAGGTTTTCTTTAGTATCTCTTGAATTTGTCAGCTTCAGTCTGTCACCCTCACTTGATCACAATCCCCTATCCAAACTACTGCCTATCATAATAAGAGTCTGTTTAAAAATTTTTTTAACGTTTATTTTCCCCTCGGCTCCATCTATATTTGAGAAGCTAAATCCAGACTATGGGTCTGATCACATCTTCCTGTCAGCCTGCCTGCCTCCCAGATAAGCGCTGAAGGGAGTATTTTGTTTTGTTTTGATGGCTCTGGTGATTGAGTCCAGGGCCTTGTGAAGGAAAAGCATATACTGTAGCCTTCCTTTTAAGAGGTTTTCATTTCTGAGTATGTTTGTATGCCGTGTGTACATGTACTCTCAGAGGTTCGGAGAGGAAGTCAGATGCCCTGGAGCTGGCGTTCTGGGTGGCTATGAGCTAGCTGTCCAGTGCAGATGCTGAGGCCTAAGCTCAGGTCCTCTGCAAGAACAGGAAGCACTGTTAAATGTTAAATGCTTAGAGAGCATCTCTAAGGCTCTTCATGCTTTTCTTTTTTTTTTTTTTTTTTTTTTTTCGAGACAGGGTTTCTCTGTGGCTTTGGAGCCTGTCCTGGAACTAGCTCTGTAGACCAGGCTGGTCTCAAACTCACAGAGATCCGCCTGCCTCTGCCTCCCAAGTGCTGGGATTAAAGGCATGTGCCACCACCGCCCGGCCTCTTCATGCTTTTCTACCTGAGAAATAGTCACAGCATCCTCTCGTCTCGCTGTGCTTCCTCCTGCCATGGAGTCTGTACAAGCTGGGCTCCATTTCTGGGAACACCTCTCCCTTTGACCTCAGTCCTAATCCTTTATCTGTCAGTTTGCACCTCCTTGTGGAAGATAGTCTTAGATCTGTCTCAGTTAGGTTAAACCCCTTCCCTGGCTCTTGCTTACCTCTCTGTCCTTGATGCCATTTATCATGAGTTTGTACTTCCTTCATTTCGTGACTGTGAACTTCAGAAGAGTTGAACATTTTGCTTTTGCTCACCATCATATTAAACTCATTTGTTTTTTTGTTTGTTTGTTTGTTTTTCTTTCTTTTTCTTTTATTTTCTTAAACATCAAGGATGGTGGTACAGACCTATAATCCCAGTGCTGTGGAAGCTGAGGCAGGAAGATTGAGTTGAGGCAAGCCTGGCCTAGGTAGTGACCCCTGTCTCCAAAAACAAACAAGAAAATAAAATTTTTAGTACGTATTTTGATAAGACTTTGTTTTTGTTTGTTTTTATAAACTTAAACCAGGTATGATATAGAACATGCCTTTAATTCTAGTGCTCGGGAGGCAGAGGCAGGTGGATCTCTGAGTCTGAGACCAGGTTGGTCTAGGGAATGAGTTCTAGGACAGCCACAGTGAAACCCAGTTTTGAAAAACCAAAAAAAAAAAAAGTCTCTTGAAATCTCTCAAAGCCCACTCCCATGCCACATCTCCTCCACGAAGGCCATATCTCCTAATTATTCCCCAAACAGTGCCACCATCTGGGAACTGCATATTCAAATATATGCACATTTGTGGGACGTTATCATTCAAACAACCACACCATTCATGTTCTTTTTTTTTTTTTTTCAATTGGTTTTTCATGACAGGGTTTCTCTGTGTAACAGTCTTGACTGTCCTGCAACTCACTTTGTAGACCAGACTGCCTTTGAAATCACTGAGATCCTCCTGTCTGTGTCTCCTAAGTGCAGTGATTAAGTGTGTGCCACCTCTGTCTGATGTAAGAAGTCCTTCTGTCTATGTGTTGTTTTTTTTTGGTTAATGAATAAAGCTGCTTTCAGCCAATGGCTTAGCAGAGTAAAGCCGGGCAGGAAATCCAAACAGAGATGTAGAGAGAGAGTAGACCAAGTTGGGGAGAAGCCAAGTAGCCACACAGGAGACAGCCGCCTTCACCAGAGCCGTTGAAACTTTGCTGATAGGCCATGACCTTGTGGTGATGCACAGATTAATGGAGATGGGTTAGTTTAGGATATAAGAGCTAGCTAGAAATACGCCTAAGCTATTGGCCAAACGGTGCTGTAATTAATATAGTTTCTATGTGATTATTCATGTCTGGGCGACCGGGAAAAATGAGTAACCTTCTTGCAACCACTGTCTGGCTATTTTTCCCCCCATCCATTTCTTTGAGACAAGGTCTCTTGCTAGCTTGGTGCTCACCCATTAGACCTGACTAGTTGGCCAGTGAGCCCTAAGGGCTTTCTCATCTCTGCCTTCCTAGCACAGGGATTATAATTGTGTGCTCCTCGCTCTGGGTCTGGGAGTTTTACTTGGGTTCTGACCATGAAATTCAGGTCCTTGTGCTTGCTAGGAAGACTCTTGACCAACTGAGCCATCCCCTCCCCCACTGTCTTTTGTCTTTTTTTTTTTTTTTTGAAATGAGGTTTCAAGTGGTCTGGCATCTACATGGATGACCTTGAGTTTCTGACCTTCCTGCTTGCCTCTACTTTCTCAGTGTTGGGACTGTAGTTCTGAGTCTTGCCGCCTGATTTTATATGATGCTGGAGATCCAACCCAGGGCTTTTGCATGCTAGGCAAATGCTACTAACTGAGCTATATCCTCTGATGATTTTAATTGTATGTGAAAAGTATTTACTTATATATTCTTTTAAAGATTTATGTTTTAAGTTTTAAAAATATTTTTTATTAGTTTTTTTTTCACTTTATTTTGTGTGTGTCTTATCTGCCTGTACATATGTACTGTGTGCATGCTTGATGTCTGCAGAGGTCAGAGGAGGGCAACAGATTCTTTGGAACTGGAGGTACTGACAGTTAGACCCCATATAGGTCATGGGAATCGAATCTAGGTCCTCTGGAAGAGTAGCCAGTGCTCTTAACCTCCAAGCCACCTCTTCTACCCCCCCCCACTTCTAGTTTTAAGTGTGTGTGTGTGTGAGAGAGAGAGAGAGAGAGAGAGAGAGAGAGAGAGAGAGAACGCGTGAGAATGAGCAGATACTGGAAGAGAACAGAGGCATCAGATCCCGCTAGAGCTGGAGTTACAGGGGGTTGTGAGTTGTCCAAAGTGGGTTTTGGGATCTGAACTGCTACAAGAACAATACCTGCTTTTAATCACCAAGCCATTTCTCCAGCCCTGTCATTTTCAGTTTTTTGAATTTTCATAAATTTTTTGAAGATAATCATTATAGTTGGGTGTGATACACAGGCCTGTAATTTCAACACTTAGGAAACAGGCAGATGGATCAGGAGTTCAACCTTGACCCTAACAATATATCAAATTTGAGGCTAGCCTGGACAACATGAGACTCTGTCTCAAAAGACAAAAAAGAAAGCCATTAATATTTTATAATTCTATTGTCCTTTCTAGACATATGTTGACTTGATATAAATCCTCATTTGTAATTATCATATTTTTGCCTTCATTTTATTTCATTATTTTATTTATTTAAAATTTTATTTGTAGCTGGGCAGTGGTGACATACACCACCTTTAATCCCAGCACTCGGGAGGCAGAGGTAGGTGGAGCTCTGAGTTCGAGGCCTGTTCTATAGAGCAAGTTCTAAGACAGCCAGGGTTACACAGAGAAATTCTGTCTAGAAAAAATTTTATTCTGTGTGAATTTTATATTGTGTATGTGTAGTGAGGGTGTATATGTGAGTAAGGATATGTGTGTACCATGGGGTGTGTGCATGGCACTCACATGGAGGCCAGAGACAAGCTCAAGTCACCATATCTCACTTTCTTGGCGTGTTTGAGGCAGAACTACTTGACAGCAAACTGCATAGCCAGGCTAGCTGTCCCCTGAACTCCTGAGGATTCTCCTGTCTCTACCTTAAATTTTCTTTATTTCACAGGTATTATAGCCCACTTCCTGCCATCTGGCTTTTCTGTGAGCCTGGGAACCTGAACTCAGGTTGTCAGGCTTGGCAGTGAGTGGCTTCACCTCGCACCTTCTCCTTGGCACTCTTGTTTGTGTTTGCTGCCCACAGGTGGGGTTCGGGGCCTGTTCCTGAGCTACTTCCCTGCCTCTATTTCTTGCCTTCATTTTTTTCAGTTCCTCAATAATGAGCCTATAGTGAGGTCATAAGGAAAGCAAATCTTTAAGGAGTTGATGAGAATAACAGCAAAATAATAAGAGTGACTATCTCTTAGCTCCTGCTTTGAATCAGACTCTTGGCTATTTCTCTGCTTGGTCTTAGCTGAAAGGCAGAAAAGCTATGTGTGGTGGACGGTTCGCACACAGTTAATCCTACCAGTGGAAACTGGAATTAAACCTTGTTATTTTGCACACAAAATTCAAATTGAAAGAGGAAAATTGCCCAGGAGCAGTTGACTAGCAAATGATGAACTATAATTTCTATCCATGACTATGTTATTTTGTCTCGATTGCCTGTGTTCTATTTAACTTCATTATTTCTTAGGAAGAAAGTGGCTGTTTATTCAGCTACCACAGTGGGCCATATATAAAACAGGTAATTTGGGGAATTTATGATATACTTGTTTGGTTTTTATAATGCGTATGTGTCTGTGTACAGGTGCGTACATATGTGAGTGAGTATATGTGTGTAATATGTACATGTGTGTATGTATGTATGTACATGCTTGAATGCACACATGGGGAAACTGGAGGAGGATATCCTGTTTTGTCACTCTTCATTTATTCCCTCAAGACAGCATCTTTTCCTGAGCCTGGACCTAGTCTGGTATCGAGTAGTCTCCAGTGATTCTTCTGTCTTCTCACTCCCCCACTTTTCTCAGTGCCAAGGTAGCAGCGTCTGTGTAGCCATGACCAGGTTTCTATGTGTCAGGATCCAGCTCAGGTTCTCAGACTAGAGTAAGCAGTGTTATCACTCACAAGCCTTTTCCAGCCCCGTTGATAATGCTTCTGGGTGGTGGTAGCACACTGTTACTCCCACCGCTTGGGAAGCAGAGGCTCCAGGACAGCCAGGACTACATACCGAGACCCCATCTCAAAACAAACAAACAATGTCCAGACTGGTTTTATTTTGGCCTGTGATTCTCCATATCTTTAATCGCAGTGTTGGAGAGATAGAAGAGGCAGGCAAGTCTCTGTAAGATGAGGCCAGGCTGGTCTACATAAAAGCTCTAGGCCAGCTAAAGTTATATAGTGAGACTTTTGTCTACCATCCCCCCCCCCAAAAAAAAAGGAAGAAAGAAAAAATAGGTTGTAAAATTGATCACAGTAGCACCTGCCTGTGATCTCAGAACTTGGGAGACTGAGGTAGGAGGTCTGCCATGAGTTGAAGGCCAACGTAGGCTATATAACTAGACCCTCTCTGTAAAGTTTATGACGTTCAGACATTGGACTGGGTGTGGGAGCGCATACCTATAAGCCTAGTACATGACAGGCTAAGGTGGAAAAATTGCTTGAGATCATCTTGAGGAACATGGTGGGAAACTTTTTTTTTTTTTTTTAAATGGTTGGGGATATGGTTCAGCAGTTAGGAGCACTGGCTGCCCTTCCAGAGGACCTGTGTTTGATTCCCATCACCCACATGACCGTTCAAGACATCTGCAATCCAGTTCCAGGAGAACCAATGCTCTCCCTCTCTGGTCTTGTCAGGCACAAGGTTCACTGGTGATATATAGACATACATGCAGGCAAAACACCCATAAACACAGATAAAATAAAGCCCGAAATAAAGACAGAAAGAAGGAGAATGAGAGAGAGAGAATCGTGGATTGCAGCAGAGCACTGTGCTCTGTTGAGAAACTGATGCCATTACTCTTGGATAGGATTGCTCTTCAAGGTGGAGGTGGCACTCTGCATGTCAGTTGTGGCCTTGATCACAACAAGTTTGGTTTTCTTTGTGTCTTTAACACAATAGAAATAGCTGTTCTTTGAGCCTAATATAATGAATATGATCTCTTCAAATTAAAAGTCAAGTTGTATTTTTGTGTTAATAGCCATTTTTAAGATATGCTTCTGTATAAATGTATAAGGCACAATTAATAGGCTTGTGATTTGTTGGTATGAAAGGATAATTTCTTTTTTCCCTTTTGTTATTAAAATGATTTATTTTTATTTATGTGATTGGGGTTTTGCTAGCTAGTATATCTGTGTGAGGATTTTGGATCCCTTGGAATTAGAGTTACAGACTGGTGTGAGCTGGCTTGTGGGCGCTGGGAATTGAATCCAGGTTCTTTAGGAGAGTGGCCAGTGCTCTTAACCACTGTGCTACCTCTCCCCCCTTTTTTTGAGAGAGGGTCTCACTGCTTGCCCTAGAGCTCCCTATGTAGACCAGGTTGGCATAGCCAAGGTGTCAAGGTGTCAGATCTCCTGGAAATAAAGTGACAGTTGTAATGTGGATGCTGGGAACCTAACAGGTCCTCTGGTATTTATTTGCTTGTTTTTACAAGACAGGGTTTCTCTGTGTAGCCTTGCCTGCCCTAGAACTCACTCTATAGACCAGGGTGACCTCAAACTCACAGAGATTGCCTTGCCTGTGCCTCCTGAGTGCTGGCATTAAAGTCATGTGCCACCACTGCCTGGTCTCTAACAGGTCTTCTATAAGAGCAGTAAGTGCTCTTACCTGCTGAGTCATCTCACCAGCCCCCAAAGGGTTATTTCTATATATCACTGTTAACCTTTATTCTCATTTTGTGTGAGCTGCAGAAGTTAAGTGGGCTTGGTTTAGTAATTTACAGATTTTGTCTGTAAGGACATGTTGTTAGACTGTCTTCTTTGAAATAAACTGTGAACGTCATGGTGGCTCACACTGTAAGGCTGGCACCTGGAAAGTTGAAGCTGGAGGATTGCCACAAGGTTGAGGCCAAACTGAGCTAAGTAGTGAGATTCTGTCTCACAAAAGGGAATGAGTCTGAGAAGTTAGCTCTTTAGTAAACACTTGCCTTGTAAGCATGAGGGCTTCATTTGATTCCCCAGAACTCACTAAGAAATGCTGAGTGAGGCTGTGCTCCCTTGTAATCACAGAGCTAGGGAGGTGGAGGAGACAGGAGGATCCCTGGGGGCTCCATGGCCAGACAGCCTGGTCTAATTGTTGAGTCTGTGATCAACAAAACATAGGTGCGCACGCACACACACACACACAGACACACACAAACACGCACACAGAGGAATAAACCATAAACAGTGACTCAACTACAACTCTATAATGATATTTAAATTCAATGATTATAGCTATTTAGGGTCTTCTGTGGTTATCCCAGTAGCAGTTGATGTGGCAGACAATACAGTAATTCTCCTAAGTATTTGCAGTTCTGTTCATTTTCAACTAGCAGTGGTTTGATTAATTTTTTGTTTTGTGTTAAGACAGGGTTTTTCTGTGTAACAGCTGTCCTGGAACTCATTCTGTAGACCAGGCTGGCCTCAAACGCATAGAGATCCACCTGCCTCTGCCTCCCGAATGCTGCACCACTACTGTCTGGCTAAAGTTTAATATTTAACTGCTGTGAAAAAGATTTTTGGTCCTTTTCCCTAGGGCAAGGGTTTGTTCTTTCTTGTGGCTAAGAATTTTTCTTTCCCACAGTCTTATATGTCCTATGCTAAATGTCATCTGTCCCCCCTGGAAGGAACCAGATGTCAAGAACCAAATGATTCATGATGTTAAGTTGAGACTTTCCCGAGAAATCTACTCTGTAGACCATAGAAGGAGAGAAATGGGAGGAAAGGAAAGGTGAATTCTCAGTTTCATTACTGCAATTACTAAACATGTAATTAACAACTGGGTGAGATGTTATTTGGGTTTAAGTAAATTTGGGTATAAGAATAAAGTAAAAATTTTACTCTAAAATTTTGGAGTATGAGTGCTGGAATTAGTTTTGTAAATATGAAGATGCACAGGCTTTTTCCCAGAATGTGACTTATTATTTACTCATTCCTAGAGCTGCAGTTACATTTGTGAGTTTCCACACCTGGCAGGATTACTATATTGGAGTAAGCTTTTTTACCTATGGCTTTATTTTCGTAGAAAAGGCATAGGCCTCATTTTATATCGGAAAGGCTGGCTCATTACAGTCTCAACACTCTGGTTCTGAGCCCTAACTCTGGTATTTTATCAGCAGTTTTACATTTCTGTTTTGAACACCTTGTTTTGAACTTTCAGGTGATAGCATATTTTACCTTTCTGGACTAATTACTATAATACTTTCCCACTGCGCACATTCATGTAAAAACTCAGAAAAACTGGGGGCTAGCTCACAGGAGCAGAGCATTGCCTTGCGTGAGAAAGGCTATACTTGAGGCCAACCTGGGCTAGACTCTCTGTTTAAAAAAAAAAAAAAAACAAAATAAGGGACAGGAAGTGATAGCTCACGCCTTTAATTCCAGTACTTGGGAGGCAGAGGCAGGCGGATCTCTGAGTTTGAGGTCAGCATGGTTACCGAGCTAGTTACACAACAGCCAGGGCTACATAGAGAAACCCTGTCTCGGAAAATCTGAAATGAATAAATAAAACAAAATAAAAGTAAATAAATAATTGCAATTTTTTGTGTGAATGGATGTTTTGCCTGCATGTACATCTGTTGTACCCCTTACATGTCTGGTGCCCACGGGAACCAGAAGAGAGTGTTGGAGCTCCTGAACTGAGGTTAAAGATGGTTGTGAGCTGCTGTGTGGGCGCTGGCAACAAAAGCCAAGTCTTGTATAATAAGAACAGTAAGTGCTCCTGATCACTGAGGGATCTCTTCATCCCCACTTTATATTTTATTGTTGTGTGTGTATATGATATGTGTGTGAGTATGGGTATATATACATGTGGAGTCAGAGGGCCACTTTGCAGGCAGTTGGTTCTCTCCTTTCACTGTGGGTTCCAGGACTGACTTGTGTGATGAGCTTTTACCAGCTGAGCCATCTGTCTGGCCCATAGTTAACATTATTTTAGAATAACCATAAGTTTCTTTTAGAATTGATAAATCTGATAAAAAGTACTGTAGATCCATTTAGGATTATAGCACTCAGTACACAGATCTTGGGATTTAAGACTAATTTAAGGGGACATGATGATAGAAGCCTAAATTTTCAGCACTTGTGAGATGGACACAGGCAGGAAGACCAGAGTTTTCCTGGGCTACATAGTGAGTGGAAGACTAGCTTGGTGTAGAGACACTGTCTTCTCTCCTTTTCCCACCTCTACCCCTTAAAAAATTCTAACATTCACTGGGCTGGAGATGTAGCTCAGTGATAAGAGCACTTACCTGGCATGAGTGTGGCTATGGGTTCTTTTTCTATAACCGTGGAAAAAACATTTCTGTACCGTACAGTGCGTTAGTAATGTACATAGAAGATGACAATGACAGAGGGGCTACTTGTACCTTTTGTCTACTCAGAGTACATTTGGGCTGTCCTTTGGCGTGTTTCCTTATAGATTGCCTAGGTCCGTGGTGGTGGCGGGTGGTGGTCTTCTGCTGCTTATTAGGCAAAACTGACTTTAACTCAGTCACTGTCTAAGTGCTGGGATTGAACCCAGGCTCAGCAATGATAGGACATGTTCTGCCACTGAGCCCTACCCCAGGGCATGTAAGACTCTACAAAGGTCATCTGATGACAAGAGTTATTCAGAACATACTGTTAATGAATGACATTTGTATCCTTTCACAGATAAATGAGGTAGACTTGGATTCCATTATCTTAATTATTCCCAACTTGGGTGACTTAATTTTTCAAGCTATGTTTGTCAATATCGAGAGGTATTTTTGATGGTCAGAGCTTGAGGATGCTGCTGGCATCTAGCTGGAAAAGACTGCGAATGCTGCTGAGCTTCCTCTTTTGCATAGGGCAGATCCTGTCAGAAAGAACTCTGGCTGAAGATGTTAGTAGTCTAATGATAGACAGTCATGATTTATCACTGAAGAATTTTGTAGTAGCCGGGCGGTGGTGGCGCACGCCTTTAATCCCAGCACTTGGGAGGCAGAGGCAGGCGGATCTCTGTGAGTTCGAGACCAGCCTGGTCTACAAGAGCTAGTTCCAGGACAGGCTCCAAAGCTACAGAGAAACCATGTCTCGAAAAACCAAAAAAAAAGAATTTTGTAGTTAGGACTGTTGTCGTTCCTGACTTTAAGTCAAATATAAGTCTCTGCATTTATTCAGGTAAGTTTCCTAAATGTTGGCTCTAGCCTTCACATGACCCATTACTCCCAGTTTACTTATCATGGTCTTTGAAAAATGGCTTCTCGGTGGCCACGTTTGTGATTATAGTACTCATAGGAGACACAGGAGGATGAGAGGAGTCATCCTTACCAGCCTGGGCGACTTGAGACTCTGACCCTGCCTTTTAAAAACCATTTCTGTTCACATGAACTGAAAAGACTGCTCATCACCTCAGCTGGTGGATGAGCCTCTTCATAGCAGTGCTCAAGTGTTTGAGAGGAATTGACTATGGGCTTGCACTCATAATACTAGTGTTCCAGAGACCAAGGCAAGAGGGGTGCCTTGAATTTGAGGCAAACCTACCTCTATATTGTAACTGTGCTAATTTTGGAATCTGAGTCAAGAAAAATATACATTCTCAGCAAGGTGTGGTGGCTCATACACACTTGTAATTCCAACACTAGGGGTCTTGAGGGAGGAGCAGCTTGGGCTCCTTAGGAAGTCCTAGGCCAGTCTGGAGTAAATATTGAAACCCTGTCTTAGAAATTCAAAGAAAAGGGGTGAAGACATTCCTTCTTATTTTTTTATTTTTATTTTTTTAAAATTCTGCACCTGTGTGTGTGTGTGTCTGTGTGTCAGTGTGTAAGTTACACACAGACATGTAGGCACACATGAGTGCAGAGACCAGAGCATTTGGGTTTTCCTGGAGCTGGAGTTTCAGATGATTGTGAGCCACCTGATGCGAATTAAACTCAGGACCTCTCTGGAAGAGCAGTACAGGCTCTTAACCATTGAACCCAATTTCTCTAGTCCTCTTTCTTGTTTTTATATTTTATTTTTATGTCTGTGTTTGCTGAAATGTATGTCTGTGTACTGTGTACTTGCATTGTCTATGGAGGTCAGAGAGAGCATCAGACCCCCTGGAACTGGAGGTATACACTGTTGTAAGTCATTGTGAACGTGCTGGGAACCAAACTTGACTACTCTGTCAGCAGCCAATGCTCGAAACTGCTGTGCCATATCTCTGGCCCCTGCAGCCCTACTTAAAAAAATAAAATTGCGCATGGGTATATGCACACATGGGCACAGATGCACAAGAAGTCAGAAGCATCAGGTCCCCTGGAGCTGAGTTATCAGGCGGTAGTGAGTTGCCAGATATGGATGCTTGGAGACAAACTTGGGTTCTCTGCAAGAGCCCTTTGATCTCTGGGTCTCCTTTCTGTGCATTCCCTCCCCTTTATTTTTGATTTTCTTTTTACTTTTGAGAGAGGATTTCAGACAGTCCAGGTTGTCCTCAAACTAGAATTTACTGTATAATAGAAAATGACTTCAGATTCTGGTTTATTTTCTTAAACTTTTAAAGTATTATACTTATTTATGGTGGTGATGGTGTGTGTGTTCCTGTTCTGTCCTTCCACCATATGGTCAGGGTTGGATACTTCCAGGTTCTTGACCTCTAATCCAAATACTTGAACATAATGACAAGGAAACTACAGAGTAAAGCAATAGAAAATATAAGAGTTCAGAGCAGGAGAGCTGCAGGGGCACCAGTGAAAGCAGCTGGCTTTGTTACTGTCCTTTTTTTGCTGTGAAGAGACACCAAGACCAAGACAGCTCTTATAAAAGAAAGCATTTAATTGGGGCCTTGCTTCCAGTTTCAGAGGCTTAGTCCATTATCATCATAGGCGCGAGCATGGCAGTAGTTGAGAGCTCAGTGCTGATCTGCAGGCAGGGAAGAGGTGAAACTGGTGTGAGCTTTTGAAACCTCAAGGCCCCCCTCCCTCCAGTGATACACCTCCCAAGTGCTGGGATTAAAGGTGGACACCACCATGTTTCAGCTAGCTATGATTATTGTTGGTGGCTTTGTTTTATGGAGTTGAGGAAGACTTTGGTAACTATGGGCATAGTGAGGGTACACTATGGGCATTGTTAAATAGGTTAGGTCATGCATTAACTTTTCCTGCTGCAAATGTCCATTCCCATGATGCAGCTGATTAATATTCATAAGCATAACATGATAAATGCCCTAAAAGCTCACTTGAAGGACACAGCTTGCCTTAGTGTTCATGTACCCCAAACTACTTTGAGCTGTAGCAGCCCTTCAGTTCTTTTACTGGTTGGTTACACTGGGAATGTATTGGAGTAGAAACTACCTGAGTTTGGGCTAGAGAAATGGCTCAGTGATAATGAGCAAATTCAGTTTGGTGCGCCCTCAGCAGGAGACTTAAAACAGTCTGTAACTCTAGCTCTCGGGGGCTCCCATGCCCTCTTCTGGATTCACAGATGACTACACTCACCTGTACATGCCTCACACAGACACACATATGTACACTCATTAAAACTAAAATCCCTTTTGTTTTTAAGGAAACTGTCTAAATTCGGTTATTGCTAGGGGTGAAGAAATCGATACTTTTGTTCAGAGACAGAGGTGTATATATAGTCCCATGAATTTGGAGGTTCAAGGGGTTCTGAGGTTGCTTAGGTGCATTGAAGAGGGGCACGTATGCACAGCGCTTAGTCAGACACAGGAGCTGGACTGCCAAGTGCATTGTTATAGGAAGGAGTGGGGGTTTGCATAACCTAAGCTAAATCCAAGTTCAAGAGACCACCATTTTCACGTTTACTTACCAGAATACACAGACATGTATGTAGGCAAAACCTCACATACATGAAATAAAGTAATTTTAAAAATTTAGCCGGGCCGTGGTGGAGCACACTTTGATCCCAACTCTTGGGAGGCAGAGGCTGGCGGATCTCTGTGAGTTCAAGGCCAGCCTGGTCTACAGAGTGAGTTCCAGGACAGGCAGGGATACACAGAGAAACCCTGTCTCAGGGAGAAAAATTGCTACTAAAGGCTCCTCTTACCCCATAGTCTAGCTTTTGAGCCCCTTTTCTCCTATGAGAATGATTTTCCAGGTTTCCTTTGGTTGTGTGATTCACCCCCAGCTAGCAACAATGCATAGCAGTTGGAAGCTGCCTACAAGTTTTTTCCTTGTGTGCAGTGACCAGCGGACTTTGCCCTTGGAGAATGGTTAGGAGCTTCCTGTTCTTCAAATGTTTGTTTCTTTTCTGCTTCCCTTCTGTGTTACAGTCTCTGACCTCATAACCTCTTGACATGAAATTTTTCTTAAGACAATTTAAAGTTTTTGTTGTTGAGTTATTTTTTTTTTCTGTTGTCTCTGGAAGATTTTTATTTTGACAACCTTTGTTGGAGAGTTTTTTTGTTTGTTTTTCTTGTGGTAGTCTAGGGCCTTGTGCCTTCTAGGCAATCACTTTATCAATGGGCTTTAGCTCTACCACACCCCCACTCCACATCCCACTTATTTTACTTAATTTTTTTTTTTTTGAGGCAAAGCTTTCTCTTAAGTTGCCAGGTTAACCATCCTCCTGCCTTCGCCTTCAGAGTAGCTGTAATTGCAGACCTGTGCCTAAACCTGAGTGAGAGAGTACTTTTAAAGGCTGGCAGGAAGGGACACCAGGGCTGTTTAGTAAACGGTAGCAATGCCCTCTAGGTGGAAAGTGAGTAAGGTGCCTGTGGAAGTCCTATCTGAGGCCTGAGGGGCAAGGTCTCTTGGTTTTGCTGGAAAGACTGTCAAAAGACATTATTAGTTAGTAGGATAGTTTGTTTTCTGATTTTTCTTATGTATTTATTTTTAGAATTTCTTTTTTTTTTCATTTTATGTGCATTGTTGTTTTGCCTGCGTGTGTAACTATGTGGAGGTAACTCCTGGAGTTGGAATTACAGACAGCTGTGAGCTGCCATGGGGGTGCTGGGGGGAATTGAACCCTGGTCCTCTGGAAGAGCAGCCAGTGCTCTTAGCTGCTGAGCCATATCTCCAGCCCAGTAGACGAATAACAACCCCCCACTCCAGACAGGGTTTTTCAGTGTAGCTTTTCAAGCCTATCCTGGAACTAGCTCTTGCAGACCAGGCTGGCCTTGAACTCAGAGATCCTTAGGCTTCTGCCTCCCAAGTGCTTTGATTAAAAGTGTGTACCAACACCACCAGGCTAAATAGTTTTAAAAGAAAAAGTTTTTTTTTTAATTTATTTATTTATTTATTAAGTATACAATATTCTGTCTGCATATATGCCTGCAGGCCAGAAGAGGGCACCAGATCTCATTACAGATGGTTGTGAGCCACCATGTGGTTGCTGGGAATTGAACTCAGGACCTTTGGAAGAGCAGGTGCTCTTAACCGCTGAGCCATCTCGCCAGCCCCTTTTTTTGGTTTTTCGAGACAGGGTTTCTCTGTGGCTTTGGAGCCTGTCCTGGAACTAGCTCTGTAGACCAGGCTGGTCTCGAACTCACAGAGATCCGCCTGCCTCTGCCTCCCGAGTGCTGGGATTAAAGGCTTGTGCCACCTGAGTTCTCAACCTAGATTGTGCTTAAACTCTCTAAGTAGATAAGAGAAACATGAACTCCTTATCTTCCTTCACTAACGTGAAGTCTTGGCTATAGGCATGTGCCACCCACCCTGTGTCTCTACCTTCCAATGCTGAGAGTATGGTGTATGCTGCTGTGCCTGACCTTTTTTTTTTTTTTTTTTTTTTTTTAAGATTTATTTTATTTATTATGTGTACAGCATTCCTTCCATGTGTGCCCGCAGGCCAGAAGGGGGCGCCGGGTCTCATTATAGATGGCTGTGAGCCACCATGTGGTTGCTGGGAATTGAACTCAGGACCTCTGGAAGAGCAGGTGCTCTTAACCGCTGAGCCATCTCGCCAGCCCCTTTTTTTGGTTTTTCGAGACAGGGTTTCTCTGTGGCTTTGGAGCCTGTCCTGGAACTAGCTCTGTAGACCAGGCTGGTCTCGAACTCACAGAGATCCGCCTGCCTCTGCCTCCCGAGTGCTGGGATTAAAGGCTTGTGCCACCTGAGTTCTCAACCTAGATTGTGCTTAAACTCTCTAAGTAGATAAGAGAAACATGAACTCCTTATCTTCCTTCACTAACGTGAAGTCTTGGCTATAGGCATGTGCCACCCACCCTGTGTCTCTACCTTCCAATGCTGAGAGTATGGTGTATGCTGCTGTGCCTGACCTTTTTTTTTTTTTTTTTTTTTTTTTTAAGATTTATTTTATTTATTATGTGTACAGCATTCCTTCCATGTGTGCCCGCAGGCCAGAAGGGGGCGCCGGGTCTCATTATAGATGGCTGTGAGCCACCATGTGGTTGCTGGGAATTGAACTCAGGACCTCTGGAAGAGCAGTCAGTGCTCTTAACCACTGGGCCATTTCTCCAGCCCCAGCGTTTCTTTTTGTAGCCCTTGCTGTTCTGGAACTGGCTCTGTAGACCAGTCTACAGAGTGACCTCAAACTCATAGAATCTGCCTGCCTTTGCCTCACAAGTGCTGGAGTTGAATGTGTGCTGCCACTGTCAGACCTGTGCTTGACTTTTTATCTGGGTGCTTGGGGCACAAACTTGGGTCCTCATGTTTGTGCAGTGAGTTCCTGATTTATTGAGCTGTCTCTTCAACCTCTGGAATTCTTTAAAAATATTCTGCTCAGTTGAGTATGGTGGCCCAGACACTTAGGTGAGCTAGAGGAAGATCTCAGAAAGTTATAATCCAGCTAAGCTGTATAATGAGACAGCGCCTCAAAACAAACAAACAAACAGGTAAATAATGAGACTGACAAGGTGACTCAGTGGGTAGAAGGCACTTGCCTTGTAAGCTTGCAGACCTGAGTAAAGCTGAAGGAGCCAACTCTGCAGTTTTCTTCCGGCCTCTTTATGTGTGCTGAGACATGCTCCCCTCAGTCATGTATGTGCACCACATTACAATTAACAGTTATCTCCAGGAATTCTGAGTTAAAAGTTATCAAAAAGTAATACTCTTTAGTTTTACTTTTTGAGTAGATCTCATGGCTTTTTTAACTTAGAAAAAAGTACAAAAACAAGCTGGGTGTGGTTTCATGTATACCCCGACAACTCTAGAGGATCCTTGAACCAGGGATTTGGAGGCCAGAGAGAAATAAAGGTATAGGAGGGAAGAAAGAAAATACTGCTTTGTCTCATGGTCTCCCAGCCACCAGTTCTCCTCTGACATAGTAAATCTTACCAATTTCTTGTGCATGCTTCCAGAGTAACTGTGTGCCAAGACAGACCCTAATATGTCCTTCGTTGATGGCCACTGTATGTCTAGTAGGTCTCCAGACTGCTCTGTGGAGTGGAGAGACTGTTATAAAATTTGAAAACATTTGGATTTAAACTTTTTTTTTTCTTTTTCTTTTTCGAGACAGGGTTTCTCTGTGGTTTTGGAGCCTGTCCTGGAACTAGCTCTTGTAGACCAGGCTGGTCTCGAACTCACAGAGATCCGCCTGCCTCTGCCTCCCAAGTGCTGGGATTAAAGGCGTGCGCCACCACCGCCCGGCTTTGGATTCAAACTTAACCATTTATTAATTAAGTTACCTTGGACACTTTACCTATTTCTGTGAATTTTTGTTTTGTTTTGTTTTTGTTTCTTGAGACAGGGTTTCTCTGTGTAATAGCCCTGGCTGTCCTGGATCTCACTCTGTAGACCAGGCTTCTGTGAATTTTTTTTCTTCCTCCTTTCCTCCTGACCTATTTTGTTGTTCTGCTAAGGATCCATCTTAGGGCCTGGTGCAAGCTAAGGAAGAAGTCATTGCTGAGCCTTTATGCTTAATATACCCAGTTGACCGCCCTGTTGAGTTGCATACTTGTCACGTCTGAAGTGCTTCACAAATGGTTACTAAAACAGTCCTTGTGTATCTTTTTCCCGAGTCCTGGGATTACAGTCATGAGTCATCATGCCTGGCCTCAAACTGTCGTTAGTGTAATATGTGGCTGGAAGCCAACCTTGAACTAAGTGACACAGTCTAGGAGTCTGATTGAGTTGGTTTTCTTTGCCAGTTAAATAATTAAAAAGCAGGAAAAATGTAAACTTAAGCAGCCTCTAACTCCTGCAGAGGGTTTAGGACCTCAGTGTATCTCAACTAGTAGCCTAAAGAAAAAGAGGATCAGTTGCTCTGCTGTAGTGTCCCCTTGATGTCATGTCCATTTTTTATGTTTTGTTTGTCAAGACAAAGTTTCTCTGTGTATCCCAGACTATCTTGGAGCTAACTCTGTAGACCAACTGGCTTTTTACTCAGAGCTCTGCCTCTTTCTGCCTCCTGAGTGCAGGGATTAAAGGCATGAGTCACCACCGCCTATCCCATTTTTAAATTTTTTAAAGCTGTAAGTATATATTATTTTTTTTCAGATAGAAAGCATGTTAACCACTCATGTTTTTTTTTTAATTTAAAGAATATTGCCTAAATGAGTCTTTTTTACAATTTATCATATGTTATAGGATAGAAAACAAAGCAGAACAAGTGACATTTAAAAGAACATGGAGAGGCCGGGTGGTGGTGGCACAGGCCTTTAATCCCAGCACTCGGGAGGCAGAGGCAGGTGGATCTCTGTGAGTTCAAGGCCAGCCTGGTCTACAAGAGCTAGTTCCAGGACAGGCACCAAAAACTACAGAGAAACCCTGTCTCGAAAATAAAAAATAAAAAAAAAAAAAAGAACATGGAGAGTGTTCATATTAGGTTATTTATTTTTGGTTTTATGATGTAGAGTTTCTCTCTGTAACAATCCTAGCTGTTCTGGAACTAGCTCTTTTTTTTTTTTTTTTTTTGGAAGGAACTAGTTCTTGTAGACCAGGCTGGCCTCGAACTCACAGAGATCCACCTGTTTCTGCTTTCTGAGTGCTGGGATTAAAGGTGTCTGCCACCACCGTCTGTCAGGGCTAAGAAGATTAATGGGTGCCACCATCCTTGGTTTATGTCATGCAGTTATACCTTAACCAAGATGGCGACCTAGTAACATGGCTCACGCTATCTTGATGAAGTCACCAGCAAAGAGAGTGCTAAGCTACATGGTTACTTTTTTCTCAAGGTGAGCCCAGCTCCTGTCAGGCAGGAGTCCCTATGGGATCTACCAGTTTCACAGATTAAATATGGACTTCTGTATTCTTTTGTTTAAACAGACTCATTAGTTAGCATGGATAAAGGACAGCTCACAGCTCTATAACTCCAGTTCCAGGGGACCTAACACCCTCACACCAATACACATAAAGTTAAATAATTTTTTTTAATATTTATTTATTATGCATACAATATTCTGTCTGTGTGTATGTCTGTAGGCCAGAAGAAGGAATCAGACCTCATTACAGATGGTTGTGAGCCACCATGTGGTTGCCGGGAATTGAACTCAGGACCTTTGGAAGAGCAGGCAATGCTCTTAACCACTGAGCCATCTCTCCAGCCCAAGTTAAATAATTTTTAAAAATAGAGGAAAGAAGCTATAATTTCAGCTAGAGTAATATAATCAGTTTGAAGTTTCTAGGATGACTTTTAGGGAGAGGGAGAGAAGAAATTTACCATCATCCAGTTTTCGTTTGAAGCAGTAGTTGGGCTCTCAGTCTTTGCATCTCAGCAGAGATTCTCCTGCCTCTGCCTCCTGAGTTTTGGAATCAAAGGCGTGTGCCATCTCTGCCCAGCTATCACCAAATATATATTTTTAAATTTTTTTTATTTTATGTGTATTGGTATTTTGCCTGTGTATGTCTGTGCGAGGGTGATGGGTCCCCTGGAACTGAAGTTACAGACAGTTGTGAGCTGTCATGTGGGTGCTGGGAATTGAATCTGGGTCCTGGAAGAACAGTCAGTGCTCTTAACTACTGAGCCATCTCCCCTGCTCATCACCAAACATTTTAACTAGCTTCCTAGAGTATATCGACATTAAAGTTAGAAGGTTTGAGTGGACCTTCTAATTAGAAGAAATTAAATTAGCAGCCCACTTCCAGGGTAGGGGAGGGTACATGCATCTAAAAGGTGGATACACCTTTTAGAGTTTGGCCTAATTTTTTGACTTGATGAATCTACAGTCCTCAAAAGAAATCCCAGATGAGTTCCACAAATAATGCAATCTAGGGATTGGGTTTTTGTTTGTGTGTTTGTTTGTTTTTTGTTGTTGTTGTTGTTTTTGGCTTGGGTTTTTTGACTTTTTTGAGGCAAGGTTTCCTGGCTGTTCTGAAACTGACTTTTCAGACTAAGCTGGCCTCAAACTCAGAGATCTGCCTTCCTCTGCCTCTCAAGTTCTGGGATTAAAGGCGTGTAGTGCCTCGCAGAATCAGGTTCATTTTCTTTGCCAGCTAAAGAATTAAAAGGCAGGAAAAATCTGAACTGCAACAGATCACAGCAGAGAAATCTCAGGTACCACAGACAGAGCCAGCAGCTGACGGAAGGTGTTTATTGAGGGTAAGGAAACTCACACATGCAGAGACACACAGAGAAAAAGACCCTCTGCAAATAGAAGGATTTGGCAAGCCAAGAACTCCAGTGTCTTCTCGAGGGTTGGGGTTTAAAACCTCTCAAGAGCCTCCTGCCCTATTTTAGGGTTGGTAGGTTTGAAGATGGATGGTTGATTGATTGGTCAGCAGCTGTTGTGTGGCCTGCCCTGAGCAGGCTTTGATCTTGTAGAGCTAGTCCATCAGTAGGGGACCTGCTGGTGGAGACCAAAGATGCCAGGCTTTTGTTTCAAGTCAGGAGGAAGATGCTGGCAGTCTTGGAAACTTACTCCTTTGTTACCTAGCCATGGCTCATGGCCCCTCTCCCTATCTCTCTGCCTACCAGAGCATCTGTCTAACTCTTGTCTCAAAAAGAAGACATTTTTGTGTATTTTGGGGGTAGGATAGGTTGGGCAGGGATGGGTGGTACTGGGAGTTAAATCTAGGACTTTGCACACGCCATAGGCACTCTACCACTGAGTCTTCCTAAGGGAATAGAACATTTTCTGTTTGTCAGCTCTTGGAGATTCATTGGGCCTTTAACACTTGGCTGTTGGAGTGTTGATAAGCCTTACTCCTTTCCTTCCACTGGAAGGAAGTCATTAACACCAAAGAGCTTTCTATGTTTAATAGCCTAATTAACTCTGGCCTTTCCTTGTCCTATGAAGCTTTGGGGAGCTTTACTTATTCAGGCTTGGTTTCCTATTGTTCAGTTCTCAGTGTGATGTAATCTTTTAATTGTACTTAGCTTTTTTTCCCCTTTGGTCCTTGTACAGTGTTTGATGTAATAGATGAGAGAATCCTGAATTTCACAACCATTCCACTTATTTTCTTTGAGAGGGTAAATGAATATTAAGCTTTTCTTCATTGTTAGTTGGCCTTAAGATTTGTAGGGCTTTGAGTTTGAAGTTTATTTTATTTTAGGGGGTAGAAGAAAGATTTTCTATCATACAACCCATTGATATGAGAATAGAATACCTCTTAAGTAAGTTACTGCTGTCTTTTTTTTAAAAATATTTATTTATTTATTATGTATACAATATTCTCTCTGTGTGTATGTATGCAGGCCAGAAGAGGGCACCAGACCTCATTATAGATGGTTGTGAGCCACCATGTGGTTGCTGGGAATTGAACTCAGGACCTTTGGAAGAGCAGGCAATGCTCTTAACCACTGAGCCATCTCTCCAGACCCTTGTTTTTGTTTTTGTGTAACACAGTGTGGCCTTCGTTAACTTACTTTGTAGCGCACACTGGTCTTGATTGCCTCATCATCCATGTGCCTCTACAGGCTGACATCTTCTAAAGAAAGTCAAAAATAAGTTTGTTTGTTTGTTTGTTTGTTTTGGTACTGGGAATTAAACCCAGGAACTCCTTCTAGGCAAAGAAAAAAATGTGAGTACTCACTATGTAAGATTCTGTGTGCTAGATGTTCTTATTTATTTATTGTGTGTGTCTGTGACTGTGCTGAGTACAGGCAAGCATGTGCCATTGTGCCCATGTGGAAGTCAGAAGTCTGTCCTCTCCTTCCTCCTTGTATCTGAGGCAAATGTCTTTTGTTTTTGTAGTTTGTACATCAAACTATCTGACCTCAAGTTTCTGGGCATTCTCCTGTCTTTGCCTCTCACCTTAGAAGTTCTGGGGTTACAGATGCTCGCTGTTACCTTTGGTTCTTGACGTGGGTCCCAGGGATTGAACTCAGGTCCTTATCAGTCTTGTGAGTAAGGCTGTTACTCACCAAGACCTAGTTTCACATAGTTGATTCTGAGTTCTAGAAATGTTATTCTCTAGATTGCTGACAGTAGTCTCATTACTGATTTATAAATCAATTCTATTTGCCATAGTCTTTCTGACAGGATTTGCTATTTGAACACAGAAGACTTAACTGGGAAAGGAAAGAATATATCCTGTTTGGATAGATGAAATTGTGATAAATTATATGTCCCGCTTTCTTTCCTTCCTACTTTCTCCTTCCTTCCTTCCTTCCTTCCTTCCTTCCTTCCTTCCTTCCTTCCTTCCTTCCGTGTGCCACCACCGCCTGACATATCCTGCTTTATTTTCTGTGAATTATGAAGCATACATTTTCTTTTCTTTTTTTTTTCTTTTTTTTTTTTTTTTTTTGGTTTTTCGAGACAGGGTTTCTCTGTGGTTTTGGAGCCTGTCCTGGAACTAGCTCTTGTAGACCAGGCTGGTCTCGAACTCACAGAGATCCGCCTGCCTCTGTCTCCTGAGTGCTGGGATTAAAGGCGTGCGCCACCACCACCCGGCTAGCATACATTTTCTTGTAGCTAAATCTTGAAGAAGGCATCATTTAAAAAAATACACACATTGGCCTATCTAGTGGTACGCCTTTAATCCCAGCACTTGGGAGGCAGAAGCAGGTGGATCTCTGAGTTTGAGGCCAGCTTGGTCTACAGAGAGAGTTTGAGGACAGGTCCCAAAGCTATACAGAGAAACTCCGTCTCCAAACAAACAGACAGACACCCCTAAACCAAACACCACACATTGAAATATTACAGTTTCTCTTTTTTTGAAGAACAGCATCAGCAATTAAAAAAAAAAACAAAAAACAACTGAAACTGACTTTTAAAAATAGTTTGATTAAGAGGGTGTACACCTGTAATTATAGCACTTTAGAGATCAAGACAAGAGAATGGAGCATATCAAGACTCTGGTTGAAACAATAAAGCTAAAATAAAAAACAATTTAAGTCCATGGAAATAGAGCAAATAAATAACCTTGGAGGGAAACTGGGTAGAAATCAGCTAGACTATATATTTTCTAAAAAATAATTAATATGCCTGCTGTATTTCTGATTATTTTTAAAAACTAGAATATTTGTTTATTCTTTGACAATGTAATACTTGTAAACAATGTGTTTTGTTCATTTCTACCCTCAGCAGCTCTCTCAGTCCTGTGAGTGCTGCCTGTCGGGACGCTGTCGCAGGTTCATGTGAGTTCATGAGCGCAGTGGCTATGCCATGTAGAAGGCAGCCCGTCATCTCTTCCAGGAAGTCCCCGCCTTTGTGGTGTTGACAGAGCCCATTTAGGGCTGAGTGTTCACTAATTCGTGACACACTGCTCAGTTTGAAGTCTCTGCACTCTGCACTCTTGCACGACTCTTGCTGTTTGTGGGGAAAGTGCCTCTGGTCAAGATTGAGGGCTGCATTGATCCTTGGTTGTAACCACAACTATTTAGGAGCCAGTTTGTCAGCAAACCCATTAAGTGGGGTAGTAGTAGTAGTTTCTCCCTGAGGTTCTAAGACCTCCAGAACCATGAGCTTTTGGTCAGGTTTACAGTACCAGACCTGAATTCCCTCTTTTGAAGCAGGTGATGAGTACATGAGGGCTCTTAGGTGTGGTTGAAGAGAAGGTTTGTTGTAGATGTGAGGGGGAGTATAGCCAGAGGCATCTAGAATGGCCCAGACTGAACTGGGCCAGGAGAAGATAGAGAAGGGGAGAGAGTTCGAGAAGAAGAGGAAGAGAAAGGAGAGAGGGCAGGAGAGGGGCCCAGGAGCGAGCCAGGAGACTAGTTCCACCAGATGGACATCAAAATCTAGGTGGCTTCTGGCCATCCTGTTTCCACCTCTTAAATGCTAGGAATATAGATTTATGCTGCATACACAGTTTGGTACAACATTAATGAAAGAAATGTTATTTTAGTTTAGAAATTCAGTACACATTGTAGCAGTATTGCAAATTTGTGTTTGTTTAGATCCTGTTTCTGTTTCCTCAAAGATTGATGTGGATTCAGTGATTAATAGACATAAAAAGGGCAATAATTCACAACAAAGGAAAGATGGGAAACAGGCACGAAGTGAAAGCATCTGTCACAGGATAATGGGGAAACAGCATGTGACTTGAGATATAGAGGTATTGTCTTCATTAGGGTTTATTGCTGTGAAGAAATACCATGACCACAGCAACTTTTATAAAAGACAACATTTGATTGGGGCTGGCTTACAGGTTCAGAGGTTTAGTCCATTATCCTCATGGTGAGAAACATGGCAGCATGCAGGCAGACATGGTACTGGAGAAGGAACTGAGAGTTCTACATTTAGATCCATAGGCAGCAGAAAGAGACTACTACACTAGTCCTAGCTTGAGCATATGAGACCTCAAAATCTGCCTCCACAGTGACATACTTCCTCCAACAAGGCCATACCTCCTAGAAGTGCCCCTCCCTATATGCCAAGCATTCCAATGCATGAGTCTATGGGGGCCATTCCTATTCAGACCATCACAGGTAGCTTCTAAAAAAACTAGATATTGAGTCTTTTACTTATTTAGGTGTTCAGTCTAGGGTGTCTGGTTACATTTTTTTTTTTTTTTTTTCTGAGACGGTTTCTCTGTGTAATAGTCCTGGCTGTTCTGGAACTCGCTCTTGTAGACCAGACAGGCCTCGAACTCACAGAGATCCGCCTGTCTCTGCCTCCTGAGTGCTGGGATTAAAAGTGGGCGCCACCCCCCCCCCAGTTTATTTGGTTACAGTTTTCCCCCCATGTATGTCTTAGATGAAGTAGTTCCTTTATTGTCATTATAATGAGTGGTCTCTCAGTTGGTGCCATGTGCTTAGAAGCCTTTGCTCTAGTCACTGTCCTGCTGCTGTGTAGAGAGAGCATGACCAAGGCCACTCTTGCAAAGGGAACATTGAATTGAGGGCTTACTTAGTCACTGTTATATTGTTGTGAATAGACATGACCAAGACAAATCTTATAAAAGGAAGCATTTAATATGAAATGGTGGTGCACGTCTTTAATCCCAGCATTCAGGAGACAGAGAGTTTGAGGCCAGCCTGATCTACAAAGTTAGTTTCCAAACAGCCAGGGCTACAGAGTGAAAACCAAAGAGGAAGGAAGGAAGGAAGGAAGGAAGGAAGGAAGGAAGGAAGGAAGGAAGGAAGGAAGGAAGGAAGGAAGGAAGACAGGAAGACAGAAGAAAAAGAAGCATTTAATTGGAGGGTGGCTTACATTTTAGAGGCTTATTCCATTATCATCATGACTGGGACCATGGTAGCACACAGACAGTTGTTGGAGCCATAACTGAGACCTTTACATCTTGATCTGAAGGCAGAGAGAGAAACCTCAAAGCCCGCCTCCAGTGGCTCTTCTTCAACAAGGCCACACCTCTCGATCCTTTAACTCTATCAAGAGTCCACTACCTGACCTGTGGGGGCCATTCTTAGTCAAACACCACAAGGCCTGCAATCTCAGCTCAGTGGAGACTGAGGTAGAAGAATCACAAGTTCAGTGCCTGCCTGGACTACCAAGGCCAATTTGAGCAGGCTGGGGAATATGTATCTCAGAATAGAAGGAATAAATCGGGGGCTGGGAATATAGGAGAAAACAGTTTGTGCTTATGATGGCAGTGTTAGTCCTTTTCAGAGAGAAAGGACTTAGAGAAGGGAGCAGATGTAAAAATACTATTCACAGAGCTGCAGATAAGGAATTGCCCCCTTATGGGCTTTTTCTCCTTCTCTTCCTCCTTTTTTTTTTTTTTTTCAGATGGATACATTTTGTATGTTTATGCTGTTGGGTAAAATGGATTAGAACTTCTGAACTGTTGTAGGCTGAAGGCACATAACAGGAAACCCAGTTCTAAGGAACTCTCTCTACTGAAAGAAATTTTTGTGTGAAAACAACTGGATTAAAGAAAAAAGAAAATCATTTATTTAGAGATTACTGTGTGCTAGGTGTGGTCATAGGTGCTTTCTCATCCATTGTTCCGTTTCACCTTATCTTTTCAGAAGAGAAAACTAAGGCTTAGAGAGGGTCAGTGCCGTCTTCAGATAACACATTGAGTGAGCGAGAGGGTGGATGTTTTATTCCTAGACTCACTCTCCATTGTTCCTTGATGGCTACATGGGTGGTATCCCAACAGACAGGCTATGCTTTAGTATTATTATTATTATTTTGTGTGTCTGTGTATGTGCACTCTTGTAGAGGTCTTCTGTCAAATGTCTTCCTCAGTCACTTCTCTATCTTCCTTTTTTGAGACAGGATCTCTCACTAAACCTGGATCTCACCAATTGGCTAAGCTGGTAGCCTGTGAGCCCCAGTGATCCTCCTGTCTGCCCTCCATCCCCAGTACTGGAATTAATGGGCATACATGCTTTTACCTGGTTTATTTTAGGTGTTGAAGTTGCCTATGTGCAGCAAAAACGATTACCCATAAAGCTATCTCTCCAGTTCTTCTGTGAGGTTTAAGATAGGATCTCTCACAGGGACTTGGGACTTGCTGACTGCTGGGATTAAGGGTGTGTGCCACCACTGCCCAGCTAAGTAGAAATTGATGGTAAAGGTCAACCAGATTACTGTGTGATCTGAGTGGCTTATTATGAGCTGGGTATTATCTGATGCACCAAGCTGTAAAGTTGGGTGTACACAGCAGTAGTCCATCATCAAGTGAAGTGGCCTGGGGTGGTCCTGAGGGCACAAGTTTCATAAGAAATTGCTTTTTGTCGTGGGTTTTTTTTCTCCCCGAGACAGGGTTTCTCTGTAGCTTTGGAGCCTGTCCTGGAACTAGCTTTTATAGACCAGGCTGGCCTCGAACTCACAGAGATTTGCCTGCCTCTGCCTCCTGGGATTAAAGTGGGATTAAAGGTGTGCGCCACCACTGCCTGGCGTGTCATGGTGTTTATCATAGCATTAGAAAGCAGTCTAGAACATGAACTGTATTGGATTTTTTGTTTTTAATTTACTTTTTTTCGAGGCAGGGTGTCTCTGTAGCTTTCAGAGCCTGTTCTAGAACTAGCTCTTGTAGACCAGGCTGGCCTTGAACTCACAGAGATCCGCCTGCCTCTGTCTCCCGAGTGCTGGGATTAAAGGCGTGCGCCACCACCACCTGGCTGGATTTTTTTTTTTAATGTGCGTTCCAGTGATCAAATTCATATTATTATTCTTGCACAGGAAATGCTTTTACCTGTGGAAGCATGTTGCTAACCTTAGAATGTATGTTTATTAAGAAAGAGTGAGAAACAACTCCCAACTCTAGGAGGGCTTCCACGGGAGGAATTTTCAGCATTGCACATTTAGAAAATTTTATTATGGGACTGGAGAGATGGCTCAGCAGTCAAGAGCACTGAGAACAAGGGGTCAATTCCTAGCACCTATATATTAGCTCATAACTCTCTGTAACTCTGGTTCTGGGGGATCTGACATGCTCTTCTCGCCCTCTTGGGCACTGTACACATGTGATGCATAGACATGCATGTAGGCAAAATACCTATATACATAAAATAAAAATAAATCTTTAAAAAATTAGTTTTATTTGCTTATTTATTTTTGCAATGGAAGGGCTCATGCATCTGAGTCGGCCCGGGGTTCTCTGAGTGGTAGAATTGTAGGCATGTCGTCCCATACCCAGTTTATGTGCAGCTACTCTGCCAACTGAGCCGCCTCTCCAGCCTTATTTATTGAGATAGGACCTCACACACTTCAGGCTGGCTTTGAGATCGCCGTCCTCTGACTCATCTTGAGCTCATGGTAATCCTCCTGCTTTAGCCTCCTAAGTGTCAGGATTATAGGTGTATGCCACTCACTTCCAATCCTGTTGGTTTTTTCTCTGATACCATTATTTCAGCAGCATGTGGATGACGTCCAGTATGTTACCTACTTAATGTCTAGATTTCCTTGCTGTTTTATGGCAGGTTCTCAAGTACCTGTGGCCTTGTTGCCATAGTCAGGAACTTTATTGTTGTTACTTTTTAATCTAAATATGATTGTGGCCTTTAATACCAGCCCTTGGGAAGCAGAGGCAGGGGGATCTTTAGGAGTTCAAGATCAGCCTGATCTACACAGGCATTGTAGGCTAGTTAGGGGTACGTATTGAGACTCTCAAGCAAAAAACCCACGTCAAAATAAGTCCCCAAACCCAAATAAACATGATTTTGGGAGTGTAATTAAACTCGCAATCTTTTGATTGTGCTGGAACAAATCTTTTACTGGAAGAGTCAGTCGAAGGGCTTTGTAAGTGATAGTGCTAGTTTTTCAGTACAGTAATTTAGGCCTTTTCCCAATCCTAAGGTCTTTTCCCAATCCTTGCAGCTGCTCAGAACCCTAGATGAAGTCCAACACAGACCTTGAGCTGGAATCGTTTCTAAACTGTGACTCATCTTTTGGTTTGTTCTTTTTTTCACCAGGAAATGCACTGAGTATTAATTTGAAGAATTTCAGTTATCCCTCTTAATGAGTATGTTGCTTGTCGGAGTTGCTAGGACATGCTTTTGTGGTAATCCACAGGCCACCAATGAGTGTATATATGCTCATTAGTTGTGCATAATCCATGTGTAAGAAGATATGTAAGTCTGTCTCGGAAGATGTGAAGATAAGACCGTCCTTTTTGACTTCTTTCAGGGGTTCATCTGTTTCACCAGAGGGATGGAGATGCAGGAGGTTGAGGCTGAATAAAACAGGTGGTGTGAATGTGTTTGAATTTGTAAATATCACATCACTGTTTACAGTACATTGGTCTCTCTTCGGGCAGGGCCTTGTACTAGCCAAACCAGGAGGAATTGTTCCCGTGCTTAAAGCCAAAAACAACATCCTGACCAGCAGGGGGACAGAGGTCAGCTCAAGGCAACAGTTATTGGAGGATTTTTGCAAAGAGAAAATCAAAAAAAAAAAAAAGAGAGAACTTTGGAACTGAGTTTATTAAAAAGAAGACAAAGTGTAGAAAAGAACACTTGATCTTAGCCAAGTGGCTGAAGATTGATAAGAGAAGGGCCAACACTACACCACATACTTTTAGAATTTAGAATATTCACAGTCAGTAGAATGGGGTGGGTACCAGAACTGGAATGTGACGAGAGTAGAGAGATAGATGATAGCCAAAATGTGCAAAGTTTCAGTTACATCCGTCCGCATAGGGGGTAATTATAGATAATAGTAAGGTGCTGCATACTTTACCGTTTCTCTCTCTCTCTCTCTCTCTTCTCTCTCTCTCTCTCTCTCTCTCTCTCTCTCTCTCTTCTCTGTTAGTATAAGGGCACAGAGAAAGGCTGGCTTAGTAAGCCTAACACAAGGTGCTGGCCTCTAGAAGCCTTCTATAAATGTCAATTGCTTTATGTATTTCACTGTAACTATGTTTTTAATCTCACCAGACTGATGAATTACTGATATTACAGCTACAATTTGACTTATCATTCTACCATACCTTAAGTATTTTTAACTGCTTCATTAAAGCTTAATTGACAGGGGCTGAGGAGATATTTCAGTTGGTAAAATGCTTGCCATGCGAGCATCAACACCTCATCTAGATCCTTAGGGCCCATGTAGTATAGCTGGCTGTGGTGGGACAGATTTGTAATTCCAGTACACGAGAAGTTGAGACTTTTGGGCCCCAGCAGCTTGATTAGCCACATTAGCCAGTTATCAAGCCACAGGCCAAGTAAAGACCTTATCTCAAAATAAGGTGGGCAGTGACCATAAGACAGCACCTGAGGTTGACCTCTGGTGCACACACATACACACTCCCCACCCCTACATCTACTTTAAAATTTTTAAGAACGCATTTCAAATGTTTACATCACAAAAAATAATTATTTCAATTAGTAGATAGGTAATTTGCTTGATTTAATCATTCTACACTGTATACGTATGTGTGTATATGTAGGTATAAAAATATGCTGTTCCCCATAAACATATCATTTGTCAGTACACATAAAAACAATACAAATTAAAAACATGAACCATCTCTGCAGTGAGTTAAAAAGCAAACAGGTGGTGCACACCTTTAATCCCAGCACTCAGGAATTCAAGGCCAGCCTGGTGTACAGAGAGTTCCAGGACAGCCAAGGCTACACTGAGAAACCCTGTCTCAAACAACCAAGCAAACAAATAAAAACTATACCCTGTGTGTGGTTATCCATGTCTTTAATCTTAGCAGTGGCAGGGAGAGGGGGGTGGAGCAGAGGCAGGTGGATCTATATGGATTTAAAGCTAGCCTGGTCTGCAAAGAGTTCCCAACCAAACACAAGAAGAGAAAAACAGTAAGATGTACTTCAAAGGAAGTATATGAAAACCATGTGCAACTGCCACTCTGGTTGTCCTGTTACTTGATACGTAGACCAGTCTGGCTTGGAACTTGTGGAGATCCTTCTGCCTCTGCCTCTGCCTCTTGAGCCATTAGTGTTACAGATGTAGACATTACATCTGGTCTTGTTTTGTAGCAGTTGCCTGGGAGTTCAAACATTTCATTCTAGAGCAGCAGTTCTCAACTGGTGGCTCACAGCTCCTTTAGGTTTGCATGCCACATACCTGCATATCAGATATTTACAATTCATAACCGAGGTAAAATTACAGTTATGAAATAGCAGTGGAAGAATTTTATGGTTGGGCTCACCATAACATAAGGAATTATATTAAAGAATTGCAGCGTTAGGATGGTTGAGAACCAGTCTTCTAGAGGAAGGTCCTTTAAAGCTCAGAAAGTTCCAAGTACTAAATTGAAACATTTCTTCCAAAGTAAACAACTCACAAGTCTCAAAAAATTCTTGAAACTAACAAGATACACAGGAACTCTCCTCTTTCCTCATCTACAGCCGTCCCCCCCCCCAAAGAAATAGGAACAGATGTTAGAGGTAAGAGAGGAGGCAGAGCTGAGAGCTGTTTGAAGGGGGCTTTCTGATCTGTTGTGCTACCTCAGGTTGTGCAGAGAGCTCTACCAATGCAGCTTTCCAGTATCATCACTCAGGTTGTGGTTGATGCAGTTGCCTTTGAATTAACAACTGCCCCTGCTCCTGTGATTAATCGCAGTAAACTAATTGGTTTTCCAAATTGCTCTTCGTGTAATTGTCACTTTCATCTGGAGTTGGTTACTTATCCAGGATGAGTAGACATTGGTTTTCATCTCCACAGTAAGCCTCACCTTACTTAGGGTTAGGCTAGGTTTTTCACAGTGAAAGGTCATCTTACCAATTGGGTATGTGTTGATCATATCCCCTTTCTATCTATACAAAGTTTGATAGATGTTCTCACAGCTAAGCAACAAGAAAGGTGTGTTCTCTTACTCTAGTGTTTTATTTACAAACATCAGAAATCCATTATAAAAGTAGATTTAAAAGGTGATTTGTTAAATTGGGCATGGTTGCACATGCCTTTAATTCATCATTTGGGATGCAGGCATAGGAGGATCTCTGTGAGTTCCGTGCCAGTCTGGTTGGTTTACATAGTGAGTTCCAGGCCTGCCAGAGCTACACAGTGAAACCCTTTCAAGAAAAATGTAAAAGGTTATTGGTTCATCAAAAAAAAACCAAAAAAACAAAACCAAAAAAACAAAAACAAAAAAAACACCCCATTTGTGGCCTTTCTGGCCTACTAGGACTTTGTTTGGGCTTCTGTGCCTGCTTTTCTTCTTTTTTTCCTCATTTTGATGCTGGCCACTCATTAGAAGGTGCAACTCTACAGGTGGAACACAAATGCTTTCCCTTGGGGAACATTCTATTTATTTATTTATTTATTTATTTATTTATTTATTTATTTATTTATTTTGTGTGCAGCATTCTATCTGTGTGTATGTCTGCAGGCCAGAAGAGGGCACCAGACCTCATTACAGATGGTTGTGAGCCACCATGTGGTTGCTGGGAATTGAACTCAGGACCCTTGGAAGAGCAGGCAATGCTCCTAACCACTGAGCCATCTCTCCAGCCCCCTTGGGGAGCATTCTAAATTTGTTCTCTTATCTTCTCTAAGATTCAGTGCTGTGGTCTGGCTTCAGGTGGCTGAGGAACAGTGTGCTCTTCTGAAAGCTTTTCTTGGTGGTCTGCTTCTTGACCCCGTGCCCTGTGCTTAGTAGTTTTCTTCTTCTCTTTCCCAGTGGTGTGTGGCATTGCCTCACTTGCAGAGCTCTAAGACTCAGCTGTGCTCCAGGCCTTGGACTTTCCCCTGGTTTAGAAAGGTCTTTTGTGTTTTCCTAGGAAATTGGGGATGAATCAGGTGCTATGCGGTAAGGTATGCTGATCCTTGTAGGATTCTGGTTTGATAGTTGTTTAAACAGGATGCAGCAATTTGAATTGGATTTGGGAGGGAGGATTGTTGCCAAGCCTCTGAAACAGGCCATTGACCCTATCCTTTCCCCTTATGTTCCTTTTGTTTGTTTGACCCGGTCTCATATGCCCAGGCTTGACTTTTGTGTAGCGGAGGATGGCTTTGAACAGTTCCTAATATTCCTGTCACCCCTCCCAATGCTGGGATTATAAATATGTGCCACAACACCCAAGTCTCCTTTGCTTTCCTACCCTGTCCTTGAGATGGGATTTTGCTATGTAGCCTTTGATTGGCTGTGTAACCAGGGTGGCCTAGAATTTAGGACCAATTCTTCTGCCTTTCTTTGCTTCTTTAGTGCTGAAATTTCAGGCACATATAACCCTTATTTCGCGACCCTCCTCCTCTTTTGAGGAAAAGGTCTCAATTATATAGTACTGCCTGCCTGTCTTACTTAATATGTAAAACAGGGTAACCTCAAACTCCCAAAGATCTGCCTGTCTCTATGATGGGATTAAGGCCGTGCGCCATCGTGCCTAGCCTCGCCCCCTTATTTTTCATCGTAAGTTAGTGAAGAAGACTTCCCTAGGCCATGATCGCATAGTAGGCTGGGTGTCATGCCTTTGGAGCAGCTTCATGTTTAGTATTTTTTCCTCGGCATTGGTGGTAGTTGAAGAAAAAAGTATGGTTTAATATGAGTAGATACATCTTTTTGTTGTTATTTTTTTGAGTCAGGGTCTCACTAAACATACTTTGGCTGTATTGAAAATCACTGTGTAGACCATGCTGGCCTTGAACTCACAGAGTTCCTCCTGCCTCTGCTTCTTGAGTGTTAGGATTAAAGGCATGTGCTACTATGCCCAACTGAGTAGGTACATCATAATTGTGAGTTGATTGACAGATAATATGGGTATAGTTAAAATTAAGAAATTTTGTCATTTTCTGAACTAATAACCAAGAAAAGTTTCTAGATGGGTAGAACAGAATCACAATGCAGTAATCTTTTAGCCATTCAAAATATACGTGCACAAAAATCCCAGTTTAAATAATTCTAAAATGGCCTAGTGGTGGTGGCGCACGCCTTTAATCTCAGCACGCGCAGAGGCAGACAGGACAGATCTCTGTGAGTTGGAGGCCAGCCTGGTCTACAAGAGCTATTTCTAAGCCGGGCGGTGGTGGCGCACGCCTTTAATCCCAGCACTTGGGAGGCAGAGGCAGGTGGATCTCTGTGAGTTCAAGACCAGCCTGGTCTACAAGAGCTAGTTCCAGGACAGGCTCCAAAACCACAGAGAAACCCTGTCTCGAAAAACCAAAAAAAAAAAAAAAAAAAAAAAAAAAAAAAGAGCTATTTCTGGGCTGGAAAGATGGCTCAGCCGTTAAAGGCTAGGCTCACAACCAAAAATATAAGAGTTTGGTTCCCAACATCCACGGCTGTCTCTCCAGCCATCTTTTTTTTTTTTTTTTTTTTTAAAAAAAAAAAGCTATTTCCAGGACAGGTCAAAGCTACCGAGAAACCCTGCTCGAGGTGTGTGTGTGTGTGTGGGTTCTAAAATGAAGAAATAGCTGTTTTGGGTAAAGCCAGAGTACTGGGAGAGTGCTCTATTCCCAACTCTTAGGAGGAGTTATTTCTCATTATTTCTTCATGGGTCCCAGACCTGTTTCCTCTCTCTGATTTGATTCTACTTTCTGGACTAAAATGTAAAGAATAAAATTACACAAATTTTAACCCTTTTAAAATATTTTTAACGCTTTATTTGTTTATTATATATGCAGTGTTCTGCTGTATGCTGGAAGAGGGCACCAGATCTCATTACAGGTGGTTGTGAACCACCATGTCGTTGCTGGGAATTGAACTCAGGACCTTTGGAAGAGTAACCAGTGCTTTTAACCTCTGAGCCATTTCTCCAGCCTCTTAAAATATTTTTTAAATTAAAATTTAAAATTCCTTTTATTTATTTGTATGTGTACTCATTCGAGCATGTGGAGGTCAGAGGACAATTTGCAAGGATCTTCTTTTCCTTCTCCCATGTGGGACCTGGCGATTGAACTAGTGGCAGGTGTTTTTACATGCTAAACCATCTTTTTTTTTTTTTGAGACAGAGTCTCATGTAGCCCAGACTGGCCTAAAACTTCATAAATACCGGAGTCTTGTTTGGGGAACAAATAATAATCTTTGCCTGCTGTCTCTTTTATATTTCCAAAATATGTTCTCTTCTCACTAATTATTCTTTCTTTGTTTATTAAACAGGCTACCAAGCAGTTTCTTGAGGAGATCAACAAGTGGACAGTTCAGTACAATGTTTCTCCACTCTCTTGGAATGTGGCTGTCAAGTTCCTCATGGCCAGAAAGTTCGATGTGCTTCGGGCCGTAGAGTTGTTTCACTCCTACAGAGTACGTGGGTCACGTGGTTTGTAGCAGTTGAGCTAAGTATTGCTGTTCTTTGTGCTCTCCTCACACACACTGGATCAGCGTCCAGCAGCTGGGAGAGCTGAGATTGGACTGGCCAGCTCCTGCAAACACTCTTTATGTACCCAGAGTTTGCTGCGATGGTGGAGGCTAAGGAAATCCCTCGGTATCAGCCTGTGACAACTCCTCCTCGATGTCTGAGTCTTTGCCCTTTTCTGCCTCCTGGCTGACTTATTTGGTACACTTCACAGGTGTTTGAGGTCTTTTGAAGTTTTACGAAGCTGCCGTTCTGATGACTGGAGAGCTTAGAGAGCTGTTCAGGAAGGGGGGTGTTAACTCTAGAAAAAAAAACATATTAGCTAAGTTCTGTTCTTAGAAGTTCTTTTTTTAAAATTTTTAATTTTTTTTTTTTTTGTGTGTGTGTGTGCATTGGTGTCTGTGTGAGGGTGTCAGACATTTGTAAGCTGTCATGTGGGTACTGGGAATTGAACCTGTATCCACTGGGAGAATAACCAGTACTCCTAACCGCTGACCATCTCTCCAGACCCCTTGTTTTTTCTTTGGTTTTTCGAGACAGGGTTTCTCGGTGGTTTTGGAGCCTGTCCTGGAACTAGCTCTAGTAGACCAGGCTGGTCTCGAACTCACAGAGATCCGCCTGCCTCTGCCTCCCAAGTGCTGGGATTAAAGGCGTGCACCACCACTGCCCGGCTTTTTTTTTTTTTTTTTTTTTTTTGACACAAGGTTTCTCTATTTCCTGGAATTCACTATGTAGACCATGATGGCCTCAAACTCACAGAGTTTCTCTGCCTCCTGAGTGCTGGACCAAAGGTGAGCACCATCATGCCTGACTACATAGCTACAATACTAACAGTGCCGTGATTGCTACCTAGAAGAGGGAGTAAATACATTTACAGATGTGTTCTGATAAGAGAGTAGTACTCTGGAAGAGCATTTAGCTAAGCAAAGGAAGCATTCCTAAAAGAAATAACTTCTAGCTGGACATAGTGGGTCACTCCTTTAATCCTAGCATTCAGGAGGTAGGGGCAGTTGATCTCTGTGAATTCCAGGCCAAGCCTGTTCTATGTAGTGAGGTCTAGGTCAGCCAGGGCTGAATAGTGGCACCTTGTTTCAAAAACCAAACCAAACCAAAAAACCACACCTAAAGGATGGATAGGAATCAAGCCCTGGTGAAGTATAGTAAAGAAAGCAGTGTGGGCTTGAGAGATAACTTAGCTGTTAAAGGTTTACAATCAAAATACAAGAAACTGTAAGTTCAGATGCCCAGTGCTGGAAAGTAAAATTTAGCGAAGTCAGAATGTTTAGTAGGAGTTTAGTAGGAGTCAAGGTACGGTAAAAGGCTGAAAGCGCAGATCAATAAAGCCAGGTCGTTAAGGCCTCAGAAATCCATTAGTAATACAAACAACATGGTAGGGTTTTCCATATTTGCATTCCAGAAAGATTTTGACATAGTAGTTTTTGGAGAGTGTGTCTCAGCTGTTATTTTGGAGCCAGAAAATCAGTTTAAGGACTGTTAAATTTACAAGGAGAGAGAATGGCAGTATTATTAAGCACATAATATCAGGGGAGGTGGAGAAAAGTAGGACAGAGCTGCTTAAACTAGTGTGTGAGGAGAAGGAGTTGGGTATCTGGATTGGGACGAGTGAGTCAAGATCAGAGCTGGCATTCATTAATTTAGGAAACAGGAAAGTGGGGTGGGTTCATGGTAGGAAGAAGGACATAATTTTAATTTGTCTGTGCCTGTGGGATATCCAAATAGACATGTCTGTCCTTTAAGCAGATAGAATCTGAACATGGGCTACAGAAAAGAAATCTGCATTAGAAATAGAGATTTCTAAATGACCAAACTAGAGCAACTATTGGACGCATCAGAAGAGTTCCCGGTAAGGTAGCTTTGGACAGAACTGTGGGAACAGTTAACTGCCCTGGAGTGCAGGCATGTTACAAAGGAATTCACAATTCATTTAGTACCTTAGCTCCAAGCTATGTAAAGTTGTTCTGGATATATCGTATTTCCATATTAATTCATCTCTTTATTATTTCCTTTTTAGGAAACAAGAAGGAAGGAAGGCATTGTGAAGCTGAAACCTCATGAGGAACCTCTCCGTTCTGAGATCCTCAGTGGAAAATTTACCATCTTGGTGAGTCTTTAGAGCCTGTCTTGGCCTTGTTACTTTCTCTTGTCCTATTTGGATTTTTGTGCCTAGGTTCCTTATCAACACATTTTGCTACTAAATTATTCTAATAATAATTGAATAATTACTAATTGAAAATTACTAGTTATTAATAATAGTTGAATTATTGAGCTTTGGAGCAGTAGACGTAAACATTTTTCTTCATTGATCCATCTAAGTTGTTGGTCAGCATCTTGGGAAAGCTAACAGTGTGTCAGAGCATAGCATACCCTTACCTAATGGAAGCTCTCGTTTATAGAGATCTCTTGGTCTCTCAGATGAATATGTAATAATATGTTTAAGATAGCACGGAAATCATTATCTTGATCTGTTTTTCTCCATCCTGCCTGGGAAATTAGTTACAAATCCAGTGCAGAATTATCCTTGGATTGCTCTGCAGTTGAAGAAAATGTGATTTTTTTTTTCAAAGCTACAAGAATATGGTTCTAGGAAATGCTGATAAGATCAGACATGGGTAATGATAACATTTCTCCCTTTATGGAAGAACAGACACAAATCAAGGAAGTTTTGTTAGTAGCTGTTCTCATCATATGTCAACTCTTTATCCAGGATAATAAGTCTAAAAGATTGCTGTGACTTTTTTTAAAATTATTATTTGATTTCTAAATATTTCTTGTTTATTTGCTTTAGAATGTTCGAGATCCAACTGGAGCCTCCATTGCCCTTTTCACTGCCAGGCTACATCATCCTCACAAGTCCGTCCAACACGTGGTACTTCAGGCCTTATTTTACTTGCTGGACAGAGCTGTGGACAGGTGAGCACTGAGATTATCTTATAGGTATCTACCTCATTAGGAAAGTGACAGTTTTAAATTGATGAAATTCAGAAGTGCTCCTACCATGTCCCTAGGATACAGCCTAGACAGCCTCTGAGTAGAAAATACCTCATGTTGTTACGAGTGTTTATTTTTAGCACCATCCTGATGCTGGATACTCTTTTTTTTCATCCCCTTGCCTATTTTAGGATTAACAGAAGCTGAGAAAGACAATTCCTAACAGTTGTTAATACATTGAGGATAGAGGAAAGAGACTGTTGATTGCTTGTGTGTGTGTGTGTGTGTATTAATATAAGGCATCCATATGCTATCATTAGGCTAAATCCTAATCTGTCATTTTTTTTTTTGAAAAAATATTATTAACCTTTACTTTGAGATATAGTCTGACTTAATTGCCCAGGCTAGGCTTGAAATCATTCTTTAGCTTAGTTCAGATATGAATTTGCTGTCCTTCTGCTTCAGCATCTCAAATAACAGAGATTATAGGCCTGTATTTCCAGACCCTAGGTCATCTGTTTGTTGGTTTTGTTCATATTAAAACCCTCTGGGTGCTAGAGATATGGCTCAGAAATTAAGAACACTGGATGCTCTTCTAGAGGACCCAGGTTTGATTCCCAGCACCCACGTGGTGGCTAATAACAATCTACAACTCCAGTCCTAGTACATCCGATGTACATGTAGACAAAACACTCACACACATGAAATAATAATAATAATAATAAATACCACCAACAACAACCCTCTGGGATAACCTGGGGATATACAGGGATAGCTACTTGTCTAGCATGTGGAAGACCCTAAGTTCTTTCTCTAGTATGGAAAAACAAAGATAAAACAAGCTAGGTCCAGGCAGATCTCTGGTTTTGAGGCCAGCCTGCTTTACAGAGTTTGTTCAAGAACAGCAAAGCTAGCTGGGCCGTGGTGGCACATGCTTTTAATCCCAGCACTCAGGAGGCAGAGCCAGGAAGATCTTTGTTTGTTCGAGGCCAGACTGGTCTACAAGAACTAGTTCCATGACAGGCTCCAAAGCTACAGAGAAAGCCTGTCTCGAAAAACCAAAAAAAGTTTATAAACAAGAACAGCAAGGCTACACAGAGAAACCCTGTCTTGAAAACCAAAACAACCAACCAACCAAACAAACAAAAACCAAGCCAGGCCTAGTGGTATCCACAATCTTAGCATTCAAGAATCAGAGGCAGAAGGATCACCACAAATTTGAGGTTTGCAAGGTCTATATAGTAAGTTCCAGGCTAGCTAAGGCTACATAGAGAAAAATCTTTCTTGATAAAAACCAAACCAAAGGGGCTGGAGAGATGGCTCAGTGGTTAAGAGCATTGCCTGCTCTTCCAAAGGTCCTGAGTTCAGTTCCTGGCAACCACATGGTGGCTCACAACCATCTATAATGAGGTCTGGTGCCCTCTTCTGGCCTGCAGACGTACACACAGACAGAATATTGTATCCATAATAAACAAACAAACAAACAAATAAATATATAAGATGAATATTTTTTAAAAAAAACTAAACCAAAACAACAAGCCAATCTGGAAGCTGGGGTTATGTGGCTTGCTGGTGGAGTGCTTGCCTAGCTTGCCTATTGTCCTGTGTTCCCAGTACTACAAAAATAATTAGCCAGCTGGGTTGGTGCATGCCTTTAATCCCAGCATTCTGGAAGCAGAGACTGGTGGGTCTTTATGAGTTTAAGGTTAGCTTGGTCCACATAGTGAGTTCCAGGTTATCCAGAGCTGTAAAGTGATTCCCTGCCTCACAAAAAGAGTGTGTCGGGGGTTGGGATGCCAGGAGATGATTTAGCAGTTTTGAGTACTGGCTAATCATTCAGAGGACTGGATCTCTATTCCCAACAACCATTGGTAGTTCCAATTCCAAGGACGTCTGACACCATCTTTGATTTCTGTGGTTACTAGACATGTGGTGCACATACATGTATAGAGGCAAAACGCTCATACATATGAAGGAAATTAAAAATAACCATTGGAGGGGCTAGAGAGATGGCTTAGAGGTTAAGAGCACTGACTGTTCTTCCAGAGGTTCTGAGTTCAATTCCCAGCAACCACATGGTGGCTCACAACCATCTGTAATGAGATCTGGTGCCCTCTTCTGGCCTGCAGGGATATGTGCAGGAAGAACCCTATATACATAATTAATAAATAAATTTTAAAAAAAGATAAAAAAATAACCATTGGTTTGTTGACCTATTATACCTGTAATGTCAGCGCTTAAGTGGGGGAAGATGCTATAGTTTTGAGGCCAGCTTAGGCTGTGAGAAGAGACTGTCTCCAAAAAGGAGCAAAAAACAAAACAAAAACTGTGACCACAACCTATGGGGGTTAGACACAGTAGTACCTTAAAGCCTGATGTGGTAGGAGTGTGAGTTTGAGGCTAACTTGAGTTTCTTTTTTTTGGTTTTTCGAGACAGGGTTTCTCTGTGGCTTTGGAGCCTGTCCTGGAACTAGCTCTGTTGACCAGGCTGGTCTCGAACTCACAGAGATCCGCCTGCCTCTGCCTCCCGAGTGCTGGGATTAAAGGCCTGCGCCACCATCGCCCGGCTGGCTTGAGTTTCATAGAGATATCTCCTGTTGCATGTAGCTCGAGTCAAACTTACTAGGGAAGCAGTTGGCTATCATTGTGACACTGCATAGTGCGTACAAGAAAGCACTTTATGTTCTATAGCATTCCCTGTGTTTTCAGAGGATGAGAAATTCCATATAGACTATAGAACCCGGATCATTATGCCCTGTAGTTCCTTCTTAATTCATTTCTTTCCCATCACTGACTTGTTTTAGGCCCCTATCTTGAGAACAAAGTTTGCAATTCTTTTAAATGTCCCTAGTTGAGTTTGTGGAGAAATGGAAACTCTCTAGACCTAGATAATCTACTTGGTAATTATGCCTCAATTGACAGCATCTGTGATCTTCCTGAATGATAGTTTCTGTGTGGTTATGAAAAAGGAATCAAGATTAATATTAATGCATTAGGGGCCAGTAGAAATAAATTCTGCCAGAAAAATTTCTGTGCATTTTAGAAAGAAATGGTTTTTTTTCTTGCTCTTCTAAAAAGTTAATTCATTGATCCTGAGATATATTAGATAGACAACAAACTTTAAATTTACATACATGAACTGAATTTTGAAGTATTTCCTTTTTTTTTTTTTTTTTTTTTGAGACAGGGTTTCTCTGTAGCTTTGGAACCTGTCCTGGAACTAGTGAATTTTGAAGTATTCCCTCTTCAATGTTGTAGAAGTTTGATGGTATGGGGGCTATAGGAGGGAAGCAAAGATGAGGACGCAAAATAATAACCTTGGGATGGCTCATACCTGTAATCCTAGCACTAAGGAGAGTGAATCGGGGATTGCTTTGAGTTTGAGGCAAGCCTGATTTACATAGTAAAGCTAGCCTGGACTACATGAAACCCTCTTTGGAAAAAACTAAAACAAATAGGTGTAAAACTTGTTATCTAGAAATAGTACGATTAAATGATTTATTTCTGGATTGGCAAGATTGCTTAGTATCTCAAAGCACTTTTCATACAAGCTTGTGGACCTGGAAGGAAAGGAGGGAGCTGACTCTTAGGAGTTGTGTTCTGATCCCACACTTCCTGGCACATGCCTCTCCTCCTTACCCATGATGATGATAATTCTAATAACCTTCTGGGTCATAAAAGCATCTAAGGATCTCACTTAACTTTGCATGAAATATTTGTATTGAATTAAATATTTGTTTAATTGGTTTACAGCTTTGAAACTCAAAGGAATGGATTGGTGTTTATCTATGACATGTGTGGTTCCAATTATGCCAACTTTGAGCTAGACCTTGGCAAGAAAGTCCTAAACCTGCTGAAGGTAAGGTTGTAAAGGGGAAATCCTTTTAAGTCTCGCTATTGCTCTCAAACCAAAACAATAACAACGAATAAAAAATTGAAAAGGAAAAAATGAAAATGAACAATCTCAGGGAAATTCTTAGTTATAAAAGTGTCTTTTTCCAGAGTTTTGTGGAACAGTAACTCATAAAGGCCTACCCATGGGAACTGTGAGAAATGCCAGCTAGCGGGAACTTTCTAGACATGTGCTGGTCGACTCAGGGTGAAGTGTGTTTTGCACTACACTTCAGTGTCTTCACTTCAGTGCATGTGAGTTCATTTGGTCTATTCATGTTCATGTAGAATTACGCACATATACAGATGTGTATAAGTCCTATACACATAGCTTCATAGTTCCTTATCCTAGGCCTAGTGACTTGTTTTGTAAATGTATGTGTGTGTGTGTACAGGTGCACTTGTGTGCTTGTTTATGTGGAGGAGAGCAGACAATCTTAGGTGTCATCCTCAGGCATGTCATCCACTTTTTTGAGACATAATCTGTCATTGACGTACAGTTCACCAGTCAGGCTGGCTGGCTAACACGCCCCAGGGATCCTCCTGTTTCTGCTTCACCCCCTTGTGTTACAAATACTACACTTAGCAATTTTGCATTAGTTCTAGAAAACGAATTCAAATCCTTGTGCGTATGGGGTAAACATACTACCCACTTAGTTAACTTCCCCAGCCATAAAGGTATTTTTGTTTTTTTATTTTAAAAGGTTATGCGACAGGGCTGAAGATACAGTTAAACTGGTAGCATTCAGAGGCCTTGCATTTGATTCCAAGTACCTAGAGCAGGGGGCTGAGAAGCTCATGGTCATCCTTGGCTACATAGCAAGTTCTCTCCCAGCATAGCTTGTTTTTCTGCTGCTGTGACAAAAATACCACGACTAAAGCATGTATGAAAGACAGCAGTTAATTGGTCTTATGGCTTCAGAGGGTTAGACCTATTATGCTGGAACAAAAATATGGTTATAGTAATGGTTAAGGACTCACATCTTGATCTAATAGCTGGAGGGAGAACACGCTGGGATTTGTACTCGTCTTTTGAAACGTCAAAGCTTGCCCTCAGTAATATACCTTCTCTAACAAGGCCACACTTCCTAATTCTTCCCAAACACTTCCACCAACATGGAAACAATTACTCAAATATGGGCCTATGGGAGCCATTCTCATTCATTCTACTAGAATGGGCTGCATGAGACCATGTCTCAAATGACAACACCCCCACATACACAAACTTCATTATAATGTATAACTATTTAATATGATTAAGGAAGGTTGAATGACATAAAATAAATTGTGCAAGCCAGCTATGGTGATACATGCCTATAATCTCAGCACTCATGGTAGGAGTTCAAGATCACCCTGGACTATATAACCAGATCCTTTGTCTCAGAAAACAAAAATAAAAATATGCAAGTGAAATAACTGTTCAGGAGTTGGGAGTATAGCTCAGTTGGAGAGTGTGCACTTGACATCTGTGATGAGTGTTGTCATGGGCTTATTAATACTAGCACTTGGGGCCGGGCGGTGGTGGCGCACGCCTTTAATCCCAGCACTTGGGAGGCAGAGGCAGGCGGATCTCTGTGAGTTTGAGACCAGCCTGGTCTACAAGAGCTAGTTCCAGGACAGGCTCCAAAACCACAGAGAAACCCTGTCTCGAAAAACCAAAAAAAAAAAAAATATATATTAATAAAAAAAATATAATAATACTAGCACTTGGGAAGCTTAGGCAGAAAGTTTGTCAAAGATTTAGGGCCAGAATGGGCTACATATGAGTGCCAGCTCAACCCAGGCTGACTGTAGGCAATACCCTGTCTTCAACTAAGGTAAAAGAACAAAACAAAACAAAAATATTTGGGCCAGATTGTCCTAGCACAGGAGAAAAGCAGAGGCAGATGGATCTCTGTGAGTTCAAGGCCAGCCTAGATTCCTTAGCAAGTTTCAAACAAGTCAGAACAATATAGTGAGACCCTTTCTTGGTGGGGTGTGGGGGTGGAGGAGCATTTGTATTTCTAGAATAACATTTCAGAAATTGAATTGACTAAAGGATATATGTACATTTTAAAGAATATATAATGGGCCGGGTGGTGGTGGCTCATGCCTTTAGTTCCAGTACTTGGGAGGCAGAGGCAGGAGGATCTCTGTGAGTTCGAGGCCAGCCTTGTCTACAAGAACTAGTTCCAGGGCAGGTTCCAAAGCTACAGAGAAACCTGTCTCAAAAAAGAAAAAAAGAGGAAGAGATGGCTCAATGGTTAAGAGACTCCCAGAAAACCAGATTCATGCCCCATCAAACACATGGCAGCTCACAACTGTCTGTGGTTTTAGCTCTCCAGGTATCCAGCATCCTCACAGCAATGCACATAACATAAAAAAATTTTAATTAAAATAAAAGGGTATATAATGGAAATTGCCTCCTAAAGACACCATCAATAAGCAGGTCTACCAAGTCTGAATGAAAAAGCCTTTGAAGGGGCTGGAGAGATGGCTCAGAGGTTAAGAGAACTGACTGCTGTTTCGGAGGTCCTGAGTTCAATTCCCAGCAACCACATGATGACTCACACCCATCTATAATGAGATCTGGTGCCCAGAACACTATACGCATAATAAATAAATTAAAAAAGAAAATGAAAAAGCCTTTGACGAACTTTGTTGTATAGTCTGTGTAGGGAGTGATTGTAAATTTCTCAAATTTAGTAGAACCAAAACTAACTGGAGCCCAGTGGTGGTGTCACATGCCCAGGACAGCTGGGGCTACACTGAGACAAAGAAGCAAACAAAGGCTTAACTAAAAAGACAGTAACAAATGAAATTGAGAGTGGTTTATTCAAAATGGAAGAAAAATTAGGGTAGGAGTGTTTTTTCCCCCCTGGAGACAGGGTTTCTCTGTGTAACTTTGGAGCCTGTCTTGACACTCACTCAGTAGACCAGGCTGACCTTGAACTCACAGAGATTTGCCTGTCTCTGCCTCCTGAGTGCTGGAATTAAAGATGTGTGCCAACACCCACCCAACCTTTTTTTTTTTTTTTTTTTTTTTTTTTTTTTTTTAAGACCAGGCTGGCCTTGAACTCACAGAGATTCTCCTCCCTTTGGCTCCTGAGTGCTAGGATTAAAGGCATGTGCCATCACTGCCAAGCCATATTTTTTGTTTTTTGAGATTGGGTTTTTCCCAGGGACTTGGATTTTCAAGTACAATTCCAGTACTGATTTTTTTTTTGCTGTTAATGTAGCTTATTAAAAGCAAAGCACTGAAAATGCTTAGATGGATGCAAGCAGGCTCATTGATTATTAGGCTAGGCTGCTGGCTAGTGGGCCTCGGGGATCCATCTCTTTGTCTCACTTGTGCTGGTATTACATGCCTAGGTTTTTATGTTGGCACTGGAGGTTGAATTCAGGTCCTCTATACTTGGATGGTATGCACTTTATGGATTGAGCCATCCCTCCAGCCCCCTGATTTCTTATTACATGGGAACACTGCCCCCAAGAAAGGCTGGAATGTTAAAAATTGGAATGAAGCCAAGCACTTGTGGCTTAGCAATGATCTTTACGTCTTGTAGACACAAGATTATCTCTTTTTTCCCTCTAAGAGTAGTTTAGACTATTTCCTTTTCTGAGACCTAATTTCTACTTGTACACACTAGATCATATTTATTTATTTATGTATGTATTTTGTGGTGTTAGGTATCAAACCTAAGTCATATGCATGCTAAACACACACTATCGTTGAGTTATACCTCCAACCTAGGTTGTGTATCTTGGTTTAATAAATAAACAAGTGGAGAAAAGACTAAAAATAGAAATATTATAGATGGGCAGTGGTGGCCCACGCCTTTAATCCCAGCACTTGGGAGGCAGAGGCAGGCGGATCTCTGTGAGTTTGAGACCAGCCTGGTATATAGAGGATGTTCCAGGACAGGCTCCAAAGCTATGCTGAGAAGCCCTGTTTTTAAAAACAAAACAAAACAAAATAAATATTATACACATACACACACATACATGCACACACATATCAAACTAAAACTTATATAAGTAAAATGTGTATCTTCAGTTTATTAAAAACCTTAAGTTTTAATAAGCTGAACTTTTATAGGCACTTGCTGCTAAAGCCTGGTGGCCTGCGTTCAATACCCAGGATCTATATGGACACTGTGGAATAAAAATAAAAGAATAGGGGGCTGGAGAGATGGCTCAGTGGTTAAGAGCACCACCTGCTCTTCCAAAGATCCTGAGTTCAATTCCCAGCAACCACATGGTGGCTCACAACCATCTGTAATGAGATCTGGCACCTTCCTCTGGTGTGTGGGCATACATGGAGGCAGAATGTTGTATATATAATAAACAAATCTTTGAAAAAAAAATAAAAGAATAATTTGTGATCCCTAAAGTGTATGGTTGACATGAGTGTAACACACATTTAGGGTAGATCAACTTCTAGTTTCTTTCTTTCTTTCTTTCTTTCTTTCTTTCTTTCTTTCTTTCTTTCTTTCTTTCTTTCTTTCTTTCTTTCTTTCTTTTACAAGACAGGGAAAATAAAATTTTATTTACTCATGAAACTGTACATAGGAAAACATAATAACTTCAATGCTGTACTGTCCAATTTTCAATTCTTTTTTTTTTTTTTTTTTGGATTTTCGAGACAGGGTTTCTCCGTAGCTTTTTTTTGGTTCCTGTCCTGGAACTAGCTCTTGTAATCCAGGCTGGCCTCGAACTCACAGAGATCCACCTGCCTCTGCCTCCCGAGTGCTGGGAATAAAGGCGTGCGCCACCACCGCCTGGCTCAATTTTCAATTCTTATTTTTTTGTTTGTTTGTTTGTTTGTTTTCGAGACAGGGTTTCTCTGTGGTTTTGGAGCCTGTCCTGGAACTAGCTCTTGCAGACCAAGCTGGTCTCGAACTCACAGAGATCCGCCTGCCTCTGCCTCCTAAGTGCTGGGATTAAAGGCGTGCACCACCACCGCCCGGCTCAATTTTCAATTCTTAAGGAACATTATTTATCACATAACTTTCAAAATCTGGTCCAGCGCAGCAAACGGGTTTCAATAGAAGCATTTCCTCTGGTAATGGCTTGTTCACTGTGACGCACAGGTCTGTGAAGGACCATCACTTACGGAAGCTTTGGGTTAGAATCATAGGATAGCTGGATTTTTGGTCACAGAGGTCTTGGCACTGGTGTATGCAAATGTTCCACAAGGGTATCCTGCACACAGGCACAATCTTCTGCAAGCCTTGCAGAGCAACACCCTCCTCCTGCTGTGGGCACTGCATCTCCTTGGTTGACTTTGAGGACACATACATGATGGTGTGTGATTTCTTACAAGCTCCTTTTTCCGGTTTGCTTGTAGTTTCTTTCCTTTCTTTCTCCTCTGTTGAAAGCTTTGATTCCGCAGATAACCCGGGAGAGCTGGGGGTGTTCCCACTTTGTTCACGTACGGCCTCAGCACTGCCTGGATTGTCCGTGAGCCTTACACATTTCTCCTCCATCTGCGGCTGCATCTCCAGAGGCGGACTCCTGTGAGGAGAGAGCCTAGCTGACTGAGTGGCCCAAGAGGCCGGAGGTCCCCTCTGCACAGTGCTATCATTTAAGCTATTAAGGCAGGACTCTCTCTCTCTGAAATGGCAGTCTAGAAACTTCCCCATGACACTGGCAGCAGGTGTGTCTTCTGGGGTGGTTACATCCAATGGCAGCACCTCACGCCTCTTTTTGAGCACAGGTACTTCAATTTTCTCTTCAGGTTCGTACTTCAGCTTTAATTCATCTGACTTAGCTCTCGGTTTTATATTCTCACTTTCTGAAAGCTGCAGGCGTCTTTCATTTGGTGTTTTTCATTCACAAACAGTTTCCACTCAATATCCAGGGCCGCCCGCTCTCGGACAACGCCTTCATTCTCTGTATGGATAGCTCCCCTTTTGTGCTTTCCTTTTCTTTGTTTAACTTCTCAAGCTTTAGTTGAAGTAAATCTGCATAATAGGTGCTGTCTTCTAGAGAACAAGGGCTGGCTGATGTGGACGGCTTAGATTCTATACTTTCATATAAGGTCTTAAATTTCTCCAGATTTTTTATTTCACCTAAAAGAAGTTTTATTTCACCATTCTTTTGTTCTAACATGGCAACCAACCGTTCCTGCTGCTCCAACTCAGTTTGAGATCTCGCATCCTCAGCAGTGTGGAGATTTGTAACTTCATTCTGCTCTCTGGTGAATGCATTGTGCTTCTTCAGTGACTGATATTTGACTTTCATCGAGTTGAGCTGGCGTTCTATAGCCACCCTTCCATCATCCACCTCTGCCAACAGGGAGTTGCCTTTACTATTGGGATCCAAGGCTTGCTGAAGCACGTGACCCCACTGCACTTGGAGATCTTGATTTTCTACATGAGCTTTCTCTAAGGCGTTATAATACGACACCACTTCCTTTTCTCGCTCTTCTTTTTCTTCTTGAAGCCGGTCTACCCGGTGCATTAAGGAAGCATTGAAACATTCTAGTTGTTCTTGTTTGTACTGCAGCTCGTTTACCTCTTCTTGGAGAGCAATCTTCACACCTTCCATTTCATTTAGCTCAATCTGAAGAGCCAGCACCTCCAAAGACATGCTATTGAGCATGCGCTGCTCAGTCATTAGCCGGAGCTCTTCCGATTTGTGGGCGAGAACTTCGTCCTAGTGGTCCAGCTTCTGCTTCAGTGCTTCTGACTTAACCTCGCTTCATCTAATTCCACTTTCAGTTTCTCTAACTTATTTTTCAGGTCATTCACTTCCTGCCTATGGCTTCTGTTTAGCTGAATTTCTAACTGCTCCAGCTGCGTTTTCTGTTGTTGTTTCAAAGCTTCACATTCACAGCTCAAACTTTCTAACATCCGATCCTTGAGCTCAGCTTCTCTTTGAAGGGCATACTTCTGGTTATAACCCTCAGTAACAGTCATCACTTCTTCATGACATTTATCCTATCGATTCTGCAGTTCAGTTTGCCCCTCCAAGAGCTGTAAGCCGTACTGTACAGCTTTCAATCACTCCTTTTCACTCTTTGAGTTTGCTTAGAAGATCTGTGATCTCTCTCTCTCTCTCCATGCTTTCTGTTTTCAGCCTACTTCCTGCTCACGCTTCCCAGTGCCTCAACCAGAGACTTGTCCAGAAAGCACCAGGTGCCCGGATTCGTGTCGATACATCCACTGCAGCACAAAAAAAACCCCGCCCTTCTAGTTTCTTTCTTTTAATCACTGCCTGCTTACCAATTTGTCTGAATTGCGCTGTCAAGTTTCTGTGTTGACTGTGAATGAAAAAGAGTGAAAAGAAGCCATGCTTTAGGCCATACAAGTATCATTGGTTTTAATTCATACATTTTCTCTGCAGGGAGCATTTCCGGCTCGTTTAAAGAAGGTGCTGATTGTAGGAGCACCCATATGGTTCCGAGTGCCGTATTCTATCATCAGCCTGCTCCTGAAGGACAAAGTCCGGGAGAGGGTAAGGCAAGCCAGCCTTTTCTATTGGAGGTAGATAAGTAGATTCTAGTTTCTGCAGGTGAACTCTTGCCAGTTACTCTTCTGCCTTCAAAAAATCCCCCTGTTTATTCCCCCAGAATGTTTTCTGCTCCTGTATTCGTTCACACACTCCATGTAGTCCTTTGCTTGGGACAGAATACCCCTTCACTGTCCACACATTTGTTGTGGTTATGGTTTATCCGACTCTTTCTTCACAACACTTTGAGTAAACAGTATTGAACCAGTGTGTCCCAGAAGTATTTTATTTTTATTTATTAATTTTTTTTTATGAGCATACCAAGCCAATCTTTTCTTTCTTTTTTTTTTTTAATATTTATTTATTTATGTATACAATGTGTGTATGCCTGCAGGCCAGAAGAGGGCACCAGACCTCATTACAGATGGTTGTGAGCCACCATGTGGTTGCTGGGAATTGAACTCAGGACCTTTGGAAGAGCAGGCAATGCTCTTAACCGCTGAGCCATCTCTCCAGCCCTATTTATTAATTTTTTAATAATTTATTTAATGCTATTTTATGTGCATTGGTGTGAAGGTATCAGATCCCCTGGAACTGGAGCTACAGATAGTTGCAAGCTGCCTTGTGGGTGCTGGGAATTGAACCTGGATCCTCTGGAAGAACAGCCAGTGCTTCCAGCCACTGAGCCATTTCTCTATCTCCCGCAGAAGTATATTAAGGATTATATAATTTCCAAAGTTGATTTAGTACTGCATAAGGCACTATTAATATTTAACAGTATTTAAAGGTTGGGGGTGTACTCAATGTCAGTATTGCTCAAGGGTCTGGGTATAGTCCCTAATACCCCAAACCAAAACCAAGACCAAAAATTGGCATTTAATATAATTATGTTACTGAACTGGTATTAGAATTTATTTGGGGCTGAGTATGTAGCTTAGTGAAAGAGTACTTAACTAGCTTATAAAAGTTCCTAGAGTCTGTCTCTACTTTACAGAGAGAGACAGACAGAGAAACAGAGAGGTTTATTTACTGGAAAGTACTATTAAGTCCCTGTGACCTTCAGAGTGGTGGGGAGGTCTCTCCTGAGTTTAGTTCCTTTTTTTTTTTTTTTTTTTTTTTTTTGTCTTTTGGTTTATTTGAGACAGGGTTTCATTCTATAGTTGAGGCCGGCTAATAGCTACTCACTGTGTTCTAGCAGACTTTCATGGCAGTCTTCCTGTCTCAGCCTTTCAAGTACTGGAATAGGAGGAGTGTACCACCCACTGTGAGCATCTCTGGGTATTGCTTTTTATTTTTCTTTTTTCTTTTCTTTTTTAAATTTATTTATTATATATAGTGTTCTGCCTGCATGTATCCTTGCAGGCCAGAAGAAGACACCAGATCTTATTACAGATGGTTGTGAGCCACCATGTGGTTACTGGGAATTGAATTCGGGATCTCTTGAAGAACAGCCAGTGCTCTTAATTGCTAAGCCATCTCTCCAGCCTGTATAAGTTTTTCTTAAGCCACTTTCTTATTGTTTTCATTTTAAAAATGTTTGTATTACTACTACTACTAATTTTTAATTTTCCCCGAGACAGGTTTCTCTGTGTATCCCTGGCTGTCCTGGAACTTACTCTGTAGACCAGGCTGGCCTCCAACTCACAGAGATCCGCCTGCCTCTGCCTCAGAAGAGGGTGTTGGATTCCTTGGTTCTGGAGTTAAGCCATGTGGATGCTGGGAATTGAACTGACTCTTAACTACTTAACATCTCTCCAACTCGTATGAGCTGGTTCTTTAAGAGGTAGAAGAGGAAAGGGGACAGATTTTTAAGAAGAGGCTGCGGTGGGGTGCTGGAGTGGTGCCTCAGTGGTTAGAGCGTGTACCCGAGTTAGGTTTCCACCACCCAAGTTGATTGACTCCTCACTATAACTGCAATTCCAGGGATCCAGTGCCCTCCTCTAGCCTCTCCTCATCTTTACATGGTACACACACACACATACACACACACACAATTTAAAAAAAAATAATCAAGGGGGCTGGAGAGATGGCTCAGTGGTTAAGAGCACTGCCTGTTCTTCCAAAGGTCCTGAGTTCAGTTCCCAGCAACCACATGGTGGCTTACAACCATCTATAAAGGGGTCTGGTGCCCTCTTCTGGCTTGCAGGCATACATGCAGACAGAATACTGAGAATACTGTATACATAATAAATAAATCTTTTTTAAAAAAAAAATAAATAAATAAAAAATAAAATAAAAAAAATAATCAAGAAGAGACAGTGGGAAGTTGGAGAGATGGCTGAGAGGTTAAGAGTGCTGGCTGCTCTCCAGAGGACCTGAACTCAATTTCCAGCAAGTACATGGTGCCTCACAACCATCTATAATGACATCTGGCTCCCTCTTCTGGCATGTAGTATACATGTAGTCATACAGGTAGGACACTATATATGATAAAGAAACAATTTTTTTTTTTTTTTAAAGAAAAGGCAGGGTCTGGAGTGATGACTTAGTGGTTAAGAGCACTGACTGCTCTTCAAGAGGGCCCAGGTTCAGTTCTCAGTGCCCACATGGCAGCTCACAACTGTATGTCACAACTCCTGTTTCAGGGTACCCAATGCCTTCATACAGACATGCATGTAGGCAAAGCAACAATATACATAAAAGGTATAGTTAATTAAAAAAATGGAAAAAAAAATAAAGATGCCTATGCTTAAAAAAAAAAAAAGGAAAGAGGCACTGGCAAGGGACAGTCTTTTAAGAATAGCATTTCTCGGGGGCTGGAGAGATGGCTCAGAGGTTAAGAGTACTGGCTGCCTTTCCAGAGGACCTGAGTTCAATTCCCAGCTTCCACATGGTGGCTCACAACTATCTGTAATGAGATGCATGCAGGCACACATGCAGGTAGAATACTGTATACCTAATAAATAAATCTTTAAAAAAAAGAATAGCATTTCTGTGCTACAAAGATCTTGGCTTATCATGGCTATATTTTAATGTGTAGCAGAATCAAATATGACTTTTTATCTAGGCTTTTTCCTGGATTACCATTTCTAGGTGGCTTTGTCTTTCATAGAAATCTTTCTTTGAGGACATCCATACCAAGCAGTCAGTAAAATATAAGCTAAGAGACTTAGAATAGGTTGAGTTAGTATGTGATTGACAAAAGTAATCATTAACTATAGTCTTAGCTTCTGAAAAAAAAAAAAGGACCAGCGCCAGGCGGTGGTGGTGCACGCCTTTAATCCCAGCACTCGGGAGGCAGAGGCGGGCGGATCTCTGTGAGTTTGAGGCCAGCCTGGTCTATAAGAGCTAGTTCCAGTCTCTGAGAGTTCGAGACCAGCCTGGTCTACAAGAGCTAAGTCCAGGACAGGCTCCAAAGCCACAGAGAAACCCTGTCTTGAAAAACCAAAAAAAAAAAAAAAAAAAGGACCAGCAAGAGATGGTGCTGAAAAGCCTTGTGTACAGTGTGAAGCCTTTGTTTACTATCCCTTCATTCCAGAAGAAAAATAGCTTGACTCTAATTCCAGGAGTGAATTTGAAGGACATTCTGGGGACTTAGCTCTCTGAAAAATTTATGGGATTTTAATCCAAAGCAGATAAAATTCACTCTGCTTCTTTTCAAATATACAGTGTTTCAAGCAAATCTCATCTGATTTTCAAATCCAGCATAAACACATTTGTTTTTTATTCTGTCTATATGCTTTCTGACCTATAGCCCCAGTACTCAGTGCAGTTCTTTGTGTCCTTACAGATTCAGATATTAAAGACGTCTGAAGTTACCCAGCATCTGCCCAGGGAGTGCCTTCCAGAAAATCTGGGTGGGTTCGTCAAAATTGACCTTGCCACTTGGAATTTCCAGTTCCTGCCCCAAGTGAATGGCCACCCAGATCCCTTCGATGAGATCATCCTGTTTTCCCTACCTCCTGCCTTAGACTGGGACTCAGTACATGTTCCAGGTCCCCATGCCATGACCATCCAAGAGTTGGTAGACTATGTTAATACCAGGCAAAAGCGGGGCATATATGAGGAATATGAAGACATCCGTCGTGAGAACCCTGTTGGCACTTTCCACTGTTCCATGTAAGTAGGAGAGGTTTGGGTCAACAATCAGTTACCAGGGTGCTTCTGGCTACTTCGGTGCCTCAGTTCCTTTGTAGAGGGTTTTCCTGGTGTTAAAATGCTTTCTGGGAAGACCAAACATGGTAGTTTGTGCCTTAGCCATTAAAGGCTAGGCTCACAGCCAAAAATAATGCCAGTATTTGGAAGACAGATAAAAGTAAATCTGAGTTGGAACCCAATCTGGTCTACATAGTGAACTCCAGGACAGCCAGGGCAACGTTTAAAATAAATAAATAAGTAAATTAATTATTTTAAAAAAGCTTCTTGGGGATATGGATACGTGGGTAAGAGCACTTGCTCTGCAACATGAGGATCTTAGTTCGAATCTCCAGCACTCATATACAAAGCAAGGCGTGGCTGCGCTTGTATATATCATTGTTGGGACAGTCGGAGGCTGGTCCTGAGCATTCACAGGTGAAGAACAGCAGATGAAGATGAAGACACCTGATGTCCTGCTTTGCCTTTTGCATGCGTATACATAGGCATGTGCACTTCTACGCTCAGGTTCACACAATGCATATGTACTAACACAAAAAGCTTCTCAGTCACTTTATAGTTATGTCTAAGAGTTGTTATCTCCTGCTTTGGCCTTGTTGTTGATGTCTTCTGTTTCAAAACTTCTGGTGGTCTTTTTTACCAATGGAGAAACCTTGTAATGATGGATATATCTTTTTTTTTTTCCAAGACAGGGTTTCTCTGTAGCTTTTTGGTTCCTGTCCTGGAACTAGTTCTCCTAGACCAGGCTGGCCTTGAACTCACAGAGATCCGCCTGCCTCTGCCTCAGGAGTGCTAGGATTAAAGGCGTGCGCCACCACCGCCCGCCAGGCCCATGATGGATATATCTTTGTGTGTGTGTGTGTGTGTGTGTGTGTGTGTGTGTGTGTGTGTGTATAAATATATATATATATATATTTTGGCCAGGAACTAGCTCTTGTAAACCAGGCTGGCCTTGAACTCACTGAGATTCGCCTGCTTCTGCCTCCCGAGTGTTGGGATTAAAGGCATGTGCCATCAGTGCCTGGCAATATATTTCTTACTTTTTCTTTTATCCTATCCATCCATCCATCCATCCATCCATCCATCCATCCATCCATCCATCCATCCATCCATCCATCTGTCATTTGAAACAGTGTAGCTCTGACTGGCCTGAAACTTACTTTGTAGACTGAACTGGTCTTGAACTCACAGAGGTAGGTCCTCATGTCTCTGCCTCCAGAGTGCTGGTCTTATGGGCATGTATCACTATGGCAAGCTTGAATGTTTTCTTGAAATGCAAATGCTGTTTAAGAAAGGCTGAAAATGTACCTGGGTGGTAGTGGCACACACTTATAATCTCAGCATTAGGGAGGCAGAGACAGGCGGATCCCTGTGAGTTCGAGACCAGTCTGGTGTACAGAGGGAGTACCAGGACAGGCTCTAAAGCTACAAAGAAACCCTGTTCCACAACAAAACAAAACACAAAAAAGGACTGAAAATGTAATAAAACGCTAGATCTTGTTAGGAGCTGGGACTGTGTATTGAAAGAATTCCACATCAGAAAGAGAGAAGTGTTGCTTCTTAGGAATTTAACCTCTCAGGACTTTGCTTCTACCCAAATTCTACCATAAAATCATCTTGTGAGTTTATCACTCTGATTCATAATGATTTGGTGCCTACAGTTGCAGCATAGGGCATTTCCTACCTTTTGTTTTGGGACGTGTTTGTATACATGTTTATATGTGTACCTATGTATCTGTGGAGGCCAAAAATTGATACTGGGTTTTCTTCTCAGATGTTCTCTACCTTATTTATTTATTTTAAATAATCAGACTTTTTGTTGTTGTTATTTTATTTTGAGACAAGATCCTAGTATGTAGCCTTGACTGGCCTGGAACTCATCAAAACAGGGAGCCATTGATTCCTTTACCTCTGCCTCTCTAATGCTAGGATTAAAGGTGTGCACCACCACACCTATATAGCCTTACCATGTTTTAATTTTTTTTTAGTTATTGTATTTTATGTATATGAGTGTTTTGCCTCTTTGTGTGTCTAAACACCTCATGCATGAAGTGCTCACAGAGGGAAGTAGAGGGCATCAAATCCCCTGGGACTGAAGTTACAGGAGAATGTGAGCCCCCATGTCTGTGCTGTTTGAACCTGGGTTCTCTGGAAAAGCAACTAGTGCTCTTAATGGCTGAACTATCTCTCTTGCTTTCTTGCCATGCTTTAATTGGCTGTTTTTCTCCCACTAGTGAGCTCTGTTTATTGAATATTAATCATGTTGTCTCATTGAGCTCTTAGTTTAAATTCCAAGTTAGCTAGAAGTCCCTTCTGCAAATGACGATTATTTTCCTTCTCTCTATACCTTAGTTTTTCTGTGCCTAATATGTGACTGTTGCATGTTTACCTTCCCTTAAATGTCTTAGGAATCCATGAGTCCCCTCAAAATTCTTGTTCAGTGTAGTCATGGTCCGTGAAGAAAATGCCAAAGAAAGAGGGAAAATCACAAGTTAGTAAACTGAGGAGAGGCCATTGAGAAAGAAACTAGTAAACAGAGCAAGAATATTGTGGAAAAAAAAATTAAAAAAAAAAAAAAGAACTTGTGAAAGACTAGTGGGCCGGCTCAGCAGGTAAAGGTGCTTGCCGCCAAGCCTGACGGCCTGACTGACTCCTGGGACCCACATGGTAGAAGGAGAAAGCTGACCCCACAAGTTGTCCTGACTTCCACACATGCACCCAGTGTACTGTGGCATGTGTGTGAACTCTCTCTTTCTTTCCCCACCCTACAATAATATCAATAATAGATAAAATAAATGGAAAAGAATGAGAAAGAGAAGCCGGTGCTGTAGTTTCATGGTTGAGCTCTGTCTGGAATTGGTACGGCCTTGCGTTTGATTCCTAGCACCCTGTAAAGAGGCCGAGAGTGAAGAAAGGCAAAGCAGGGTGTGTATCAAGAGTGGAAATACTATTTTATCTGTCAACTTCTTTTCCTTTCTATGTGCTCAAGATCTCTTTTTACACTGAATCTCCTTCCAAAGCAGAACACTTTTTGTTTTTGTTTCCCTAGCCATCCTTGAACATACATATTCCAGGCTAGCCTAAAATGGTGATCCTCCTGTCTTAATCTCCCAAGTGCTGAACCTCTCTTAAAAACCACCATGCATGCTTTCCCTAAAGTTGTTACCCTCCACCCTTTTGATTCTCTTCCTACTCCATGGGATCTCATCTAGCCCAGGCTGCTCTAAGACTTGACTCTGTAGCTAAGGATAACCCTGACCTTTTGATATTCCTGCCTCTTCTTCCTGTATGCTGGATACAGGTGTGCACTACTGTCTTCAGTTTCCTCAATGGGAATCAAGGAAACAGTCTGGGACCAGGGAAGTGTAGTATACTTTTTGGGGATTTAAGATTTTGATGTAGTCGGGAGGCAGAGGCAGGCGGATCTCTGTGAGTTCAAGACCAGCCTGGTCTACAAGAGCTAGTTCCAGGACAGGAACCAAAGCTAGAGAAACCCTGTCTCGAAAAACCAAAAAAAAAAAAAAAAAAAAAAAAAAAAGATTTTGATGTAGGTACCCCTGTAGTTATTTATTGCCTCAAAAGGGTGGGTTTTGGTTGTGTGCTTGTACCATTCAGACTAGCTGCTATTTTAGAATCTGGAACTAGCTTTTGTAGACCAGGCTAGCCTCAAACTCACAAAGATCCACCTGTCTCTGACTCCCGAGTGCTGGGATTAAAGACGTGCACCACTATCACCCGGAAAATCTTGCCTTTTTTATTGAACTTGGAGCCCTTGCTTGATTATCTAGTACCCATAAGCCTTATTAGCTCCTGAGTTTACATTCTTCAACAAGTTTCTATTAAAACTACCTACTACCTACAGATAGCAAACTATATCTTTACTGGAATTCGGGATTGTAAAGTAAATATCAGAGTGTTCACAATTGCTCAAATTTTCCATAGAATTTTTAAATTAAAAACACTTAATTTTTAAAAATTTTACTTAAAATTTAATTCCCCCAAATTTTAATTAATTAACTAACTAATTAATAAATATTTGGTTTTGCGAGGCAGGGTTTCTCTGTGTAACAGTTCTGACTGTCCTGGGACTCTCTTTGTAGACCAGGCTGGCCTCAAACTCACTGATATCTGCCTGTCTCTGCCTCCTGAGTGCTAGGATTAAAAGAGTGTGCCACCATTGCCCAGCTTATTTTTTTAAAGACTGTGTGATTGTCTGACTGAGAATATTCTTTATAAGGCTTGTATTTGAAGACTTAGTGTGCAGTTTGTGAAACTGTTTGGGAAGGATTAGGAGGTGTGGCCTTGCTTGAGGATATGTAATAATGCTCTTTTTTGTTTGTTTGTTTGTTTTTGTTTTTGTTTTTCGAGACAGGGTTTCTCTGGTTTTGGAGCCTGTCCTGGAACTAGCTCTTGTAGACCAGGCTGGTCTCGAACTCACAGAGATCCGCCTGCCTCTGCCTCCCAAGTGCTGGGATTGAAGGCGTGCGCCACCACCACCGGGCGTGATAATGCTCTTATACACTGTAAAGATTTGTCACTTGTATTAGTTCAATAAAATGCTGATTCACCAGTAGCCAGGCAGGAAGTACAGGTGGGGCAACCAGACTAGGAGAATTCTGGGAAGAGGAAAGGCAGAGATGCAGTCATCAACTAGACTCAGAGGAAGCAAGATGGGAATGCTGTACTTAGAAAAGGTACCAAGCCACGTGGCTAAACATAGACAAGAATTATGGGTTAATTTAAGTTTAAGAAGTAGTTAATAATAAACTTGAGCTAATAGGCCAAACAGTTTATAATTAATATAAGCCTCTGTGTGTTTCTTTGGGACTGAACGGCTGTGGAACCAGGCAGGACAGAAACTTCTGTCTACATTCATAGGCTTGTGTTTGAAGGTATAGTGAGCAGTTTGTAGATAGTAGAGTTGGAATCAGAGGTGGTTCTAAGTGTTCTTAACGGCCAAACTGTCTTTCTAGCCTCAAAGGAGAGTTTTTAAGATGTAGAAAAGAGCCGGGCGGTGGTGGCGCACAGCTTTAATCCCAGCACTCGGGAGGCAGAGTCAGCCGGATCTCTGTGAGTTCGAGGCCAGCCTGGTCTACAAGAGCTAATTCCAGGACAGTCTCCAAAGCTACGGAGAAACCTTGTCTTGAAAAACAAACAACAGCCGGGCAGTGGTGACACATGCCTTTAATCCCAGCACTGGGGAGGCAGAGGCAGGCGGATCTCTGTGAGTTTGAGGCCAGCCTGGTCTACAAGAGCTAGTTCCAGGACAGGAACCAAAAGCTACAGAGAAACCCTGTCTCGAAAAAAAAAAACAAAAAAAACAAAAAAAAAAACAAAACCAAACAACAACAACAAAAAAGATGTAGTAAAGAGCCAGGTATAGTGACTTGAAATGTAATCCCATTACTTGGGAGTCTGCAGAAGAGTTGAGGCCGCCTGGCTATAGTGTGAGAACCTATGTCAAAACAAAGCAAAGCAAAAAAACAATAAGGAGATGGTTCTTTGGATAAATCCACTTGCTTCTAAGCCTAAGGACCTGAATTTGATCTTTGGAACTCACTTTGTGGACGGAGAGAACTAACTTCTGCAATTCCTGTCTCTTTGACTTCTACATGTACCCCAACACACCAAGTAAATACAAATTTAAATTAAAAAGGTGAAGGAAAAATATATGTAAAAAAGTAAAAAGTATAAATCCCCAGTTCCTATGACCAGAGGTGATACTTGTTCCTGTTCAGTCATATCTGTCTTTTAATTTTTTTTTACATGAATGAATTCATTATGAAGCTGAATCACTTCCAGTCCTTACCCTTAGTTCCTTCTTTTTACAAGCAGTTACACCTTGTATAAATATAGTGTCTTTCTAGACATTTTGATTATACTATTATGTATTCATATGTGCCCAACAGTATAGAATATATTGTGTAACCCTGACTGATCTTGAACTCTGTATGACCTAAGTTTGACATTGAACTTCCGATCCTCCTCACTCTACCACGTGAGTGTTGACCTTACAGGCATGTCCTTCCACACCCAGCTCAGGCAGTACCTGAAGATCAAGCCAGTGTTTTGTGCATGGGAAGCAAGCCCTATTCCACTTGAGCAACATCCCCAGTGCTCCAATAGTATAGGATATTATTATTCATTATATGTGGGAGGTCTTGGTAAGTTTTTAATCAGTAATATATCTAAATCATTTTTTTCAGAGCCAAATAGTACAAAGCAAAAAGCAGTGAGGGTTGAGGATATGCAAGCACCCTTTTACTGAGCTACAGTTTATTTTTAGAGGAGTCTTGTATAGTTCTGAAGTCTTGAAGTTCTCTTTGTAGCTAAGAATGACCTTGAACACCTGATCCTCACACGTCTCCTTATTTTAACTTGCCCCTTGTTTTCTTCAGGTCTCCCGGAAACCTAGAGAAAAACCGATATGGAGATGTACCCTGCCTGGACCAAACAAGAGTGAAGCTGACAAAACGAAGTGGCCACACTCAGGTAGATAGATTGATGCCATTTTTCTCTCGGCATCCTAGGAAATTAAACCTCTTCCAAGGTGAAACTTGTACTGTTCTCAGGTGGCTGAAATGGGCTCCAAAGCCAGAGAGATGAGTTTTGGTTCTGGTTTTGCTATGTAGTAGTGTGTGACTGAAGATGTTCTGTAAATGCTCATCTCACCATCCTAAAGAGCAACCACATGGTGGCTCACAACCATCTGTAATGAGATCTGGCGCCCTCTTCTGACGTGCAGGTGTACATGGAGGCAGATTGTTGTATACGTAATAAATAAATCTTAAAAAGGAGACTTTAAGATTCCAATGAAGCCATAAAATTAAAAAAAAAAAAAGAGTTTGTAGCCAACTTAGGCTACATAGGAAGACCCTCTAAAGTAAAATAAAGTATAGAGTAAAGTCAGCCAGAGCCTGGGCTGGTTAGATGGCTCAGCAGGGCAAAGCATTTGTTACTAAGCCTGGCAACCTCACTTCAATGCCCAGAACCACTTGGTAGAAAGAGAAAAATGACTGTTTTTGAGTTGTCATTTAACCTTCATATATATGCTGTGGCCCACAAGTTCGTGCATGTATCTGCACACACACACACACACACACACACAAAAAAAAAAGGGGAAACCATAAGCAAACAACTCCTGATTATAGTTTTTCTTTCAAAGTAAAGGAAATTCAGAGCATCTATGTAACATGACTTACTTTTTTTTGCGGGGGGGCGGGGCTTTTCGAGACAGGGTTTCTCTGTGTAACAGCCCTGACTGTCGTGGAACTCACTGTGTAGTCCAAACTGGTCTCCAACTCACAGAGATGCTCCTGCCTCTGTCCTCCTGAGTGCTGGGATTAAAGACGTGCACCACCACCTCCTGGTTTAATGTGATTTACCTTATAAAGGCTTGGCATTTTAGCTCTTATTTTGCTTGTTGATAATTTTAAGAAAAATCATGGGCATGGTTTCAGACCTTTTTGACCCTTTTCTTTTAGGCATTTATAGTCCTGCTTATGATTCTTGCATATTTTTTTTATCCTTCTTCACTGAGAGTTAGTGAAGCTGCTTGCTCATAGTACTTTCGAAATTGTCCTAGTACATTCTCTTCAGAAGTGAAGTACACTGATTGAGTTGGGTCTCTTGAGTCCAAAATACTTTTTTTTTTTTTCAAGGCAAGGTTTCTCTGTAGCTTTGTTGCCTGTCTTGGAACTCACTCTGTAGATCAGTCTGGCCTCGAACTCACAGAGGTCTGCCTGTCTCTGCCTCCTGAGTGCTGGAATTAAAGGCGTGTGCCACCGCTTTTAATCTGTTTTGTATACACTGCTCTGTCACAAGTGTATAGAACAGTGCTTGGCAGGTTTTAAGAAATATTTGTGAGTAAATCCCAGTGTTACAGGAGATTATTCTAGCTATCTTATAATAAATCTGAGGATTAGTGCCTGGTATACATGTGCAGGTATTGGGAATATATTTATGAGTGGGTATATTTACAGATGAGTAAATTCCAGTGTAACAGGTGATTCTAATCATCCTGTAGTTAATCTGAAGATCATCATCTGACTTGTAATTCCATTGCTACAAACAATACCAGCAGCTGTTCTCACAGTAAATGGGAATTTATGTCCCAGCCCTTGAGTTTTGTGTTTTTATTTTGTTCTTTGTTTGTTTGTTTTTGAAATAGGATGTTGTTATATAGCCAGGCTGGCCTCCTGTCTTAGTCTCTAGAATTTTGGTTCAGAGGCATTTATCACAATACCAGCTTTGATTATTGACTTACTTGTTTATTGACAATGCTCCTGTACGCCAGACTGTTCTCAAATTTACCATGTAACACAGGATGACTTTAACTCTGATCCTCTGCCTCTCACTTCCAAGGGCTAGGATTACCTGTATACACCAGAATAGGCAGTTTTTTGTTTGTTTGTCTTATTGTTGAAATAAAACCTGGCCTAATAGTTCATTTAAACAAAACCTTAAATGGTGATAAAACTTAAGTAGTCCCAGAGAATTAACAGCTAAAACAAAAAAAAAAAAAAAAGAAAAGAAAAATTGTTGAAAAAAATTACAGGAAGCACATGTGAATAGGGTCAGTCCAAATCTTAATTATATTCTAGTCATATTGCCTTCCAGAATTTCTAATTCAGAGAGATGCCATATAGCCCTGTTGGAGACAGACACCAAAACTTTAGCCAGTAAGCCACAGCTTCGTGGCAATACACAGATTAATAAAAATGAGTCAAATTTATATATACACATTAGCCAATAAAAAGCTATAGCTAATGGGCCAAGGAGTGATTTAATTAATACAGTCTCTATGTAATTATTTTTGGGCTAACCAGCTAAAAACCAACAAGCGGCCATTCTCCAATAGATTGGTGCCCAATATGGGGCCTGAACTCAGGACCCTGAGATTAAGAGTCTCATGCTCTACCGATGAACTAGCCAGCCCTTCTTCAACATTTTCTGATGCTGAGGATGAATCCAGGGCTTCATGCCTGCTAGGAAGCTCTCTAACCCTGAGTTAGAACAGTTAGACTTATACTTTCAAAAATTGTCCCTCCACCTTTTTTTTTTTTTTTTTTGGATTTTAGGGGTATATTATTAATTTGTTCTTCTGTTGCTATGATAAACACTAGCTTAAAAGAACTTGAAGAGGAAAGAATTTATTTGACTTATAATCCATCATCAGGGTAAGCCAAGGCAGCAACCTGGGTACAGGAACTGAAGCAGAGACCATGGGGGTACTCCGTACTAGTTTGTTCTCTATGGCTTGTTCAGCTTGATTTTTTTCTGAGAGCTTAATTATTTTAACATCTTTCTTTGGGTCTTTATTCTGTTTTGAGGTATTTTGTTTTTGTCTATAAGTTTTCATTTTTAAAGAGAGGATCTCACTCTGTAGCTGTGTTGGCTTAGAACTTAATTCTAGACAAGGGCGGCCTTTGAATTTGGAGTTATCCTCCAGCCTCTGCCTCCCGAGTGCTGGGATTACAGGCATGACATTATGTAGGATTTCACTTTTGTGTATAATTTGATGTAAGGAACGCTATGATATCTGTCTGTCTCTATCTATCTATCTATCTATCTATCTATCTATCTATCTATCTATCTATCTATCTATCCATCCATCCTAAGATATTTGTTGGAGTGGAGCCAGTAACCCACAGAAGAACTGTTCCATTCAGCTCTACCCCTGCCTCTTCTTTACTCCCTTTCTTTTTTTTTTTCCCCCGAGACAGGGTTTCCATTGTAGCTTTGGAGCCTGTCCTGGAACTAGCTCTTGTAGACCAGGCTGGCCTCGAACTCACAGAGATCCGCCTGCCTCTGCCTCCCGAGTGCTGGGATTAAAGGTGTGCGCCACCACCGCCCGGCTTTTTACTCCCTTTCTTTACCAATAAAGGTAAAACTCACATTTTTTCCCCTAGTACTAAATTGGCCCTCTTGTTTTTCATTTTCTGCTTGACAGGAAGAGACTAGCCACACCTTGAACTGAACTTGCCCAACACATACATTACTTTGTGAGCCAAATGGTGTTTTCATGCACTTGCAATAATGTCTCCCTTTTATTATTAGACAGATTACATCAATGCCAGTTTCATGGATGGCTACAAGCAGAAGAATGCTTATATTGGTACACAAGGTAAGCTATTTTAGCCTTACATGTTGATTTCGTATCACTTACACATGGTTTTTCAATTCAGGTGATTTTTTATTTTAATTAATTGTACACGTGTGTTTGGTATGTGTGTCAGTCTGTGTATACCTGGTGTATACAGAGATCAGAAGAGGGTGTCAGATCTCCTGAACCTGGATCTGGAGTTATAGATGGTTGTATGCTGCACAGTATGGGTGCAGAATTCAAACCTGGGGAAGGCAGCAAGTGTTCTTCACCATTGAGCCCCTGTGTCCAGCTTTTATTTAGGTGCTAAGTTCCAAAATCAGGATTGAGCAGCAATCATTCTTATCTATTGAACCCTCTTTCCAGCCTCCAGATTTTTTCTTTTCTTTTCTCTTCTTTTCTTTTCTTTCTTTTCTTTTCTTTTCTTTTCTTTTCTTTTCTTTTCGGTGTTTCACTATACAGCCCTAGTTGTCTTGGAATTTCTTGAATTTGCTCTGTAGATGAGACTGGCTTTGAACTCAGAGATCTACCTGCCTCTGTCTGCCTTGCCAGTAATGGGATTAAAGGTGTGTACCACCACCACACCCAATTCAGATGGCATAATTTTTAAAGGAAGTGTATTGTGAACACTAAAATCCTGGTCTTTCATTAAGTTTAGTAGTGAGGAGAACAGTTAAGTTTGTAGTTTCAGTTCCAGATATTCATGGAAACTTACAACAAAGAGAAAATCTAGAGATTTAAATCTATAATGTTATTGCTTGCCAGCCTGTTTTTGGGACTGTGTTTTAGTATAGTGATCCAAGAGTTTAGGGCATCAGAGCTTTGAGTAGTAGTTCATAGCCGTCATGCACACACACAATAAAGATCTGATTCAGGCCGGGAATGTAATTTAGTGATGTAGCACATGTCTAGGTTTGAATGTGATCTCTACCGTCTCAAGAAAGTAGTAATAATAATCAAAAATCTAAATCTAGCCGGGCGGTGGCGCACGCCTTTAATCCCAGCACTCGGGAGGCAGAGGCAGGCGGATCTCTGTGAGTTCGAGACCAGCCTGGTCTACAAGAGCTAGTTCCAGGACAGGCTCCAAAACCGCAGAGAAACCCTGTCTCGAAAAACCAAAAAAAAAAAAAAAAAAAAAAATCTAAATCTAGTTTTAAGTAACAAATCAGTAATTCAGATTGTTTAGCATAGTACAAGGAAACATGCTGAGTCTAGGTCGGCATGTTGGTATGTACTTGCTTATAATCCCACTACTCAGGCGATTCTAAGTTCAAAACCTGTCTGTTTTACATAGTTAATTGGAGTTAAGCCTCTGTTACACAACAAGACTCTATGTTGAAAAAAAAAGTAAGTGAATCCAATTCTTTAAAGTTAATGTCTTGAAAAACAAGAACAGGAAGAGAACTGTTGTAGATTACTAAAGGAAGAACTAAAGGTAATGTGGGACTTATGATGTGTCCTCTATAGGGAGAAAGTAGCATTAAGGACAAATTACTGGGACAAGTGTAGACTTGCTATCAGTTAAGCTTGTATCTGTATTCCATTGGGTGGTACTATAATGCTGAATAATGATATATAAAGGGGCCGGGCGGTGGTGGCGCACGCCTTTAATCCCAGCACTTGGGAGGCAGAGGCAGGCGGATCTCTGTGAGTTCGATGCCAACCTGGTCTACAAGAGCTAGTTCCAGGACAGGAACCAAAAGCTACGGAGAAACCCTGTCTCGAAAAATCCAAAGGGAAAAAAAAAAAAGATATATAAAGGGAATGAACAAATACATATATATGCACAATAATCTCTCACACACACACACACACACACACGCTAGTTGGACAAGGTCTCATCTACCTTAGGCTCTTTTCATACTTGCTGTGTAGCTAATGATTACTTTGAATTCCTGATCCTTCTGCCTCTTCCTTTTTATTTCTGGGATTACATGCATGAACTCTAGTGGAATCGTTCTTATATACCCATATATGCATACTAGTAATATTCTAATAAGTCATCTGTTAAGAATATGTATTATATTTCAGGTGCATAATCTCTGATTATTAAAGTAAGTCTGTGAAGGTTTTTCTTTTTAATTTTAGTGTGTATGTGCGTTTATTTAAGCAAACTGAGGCCCAATTGGTTAGGTGACTTTGATCATAAAGCTAGTAGCAGAACCAGAATTTGAATCTCTGTCCAGGTCAGAAGTTCTTAGAAACCATCTCTCTGAATTGGTTCTTCTGTGTCAAAGTAAACCACTAACTTTATATCTATAGACATCCCCTTCTATCTGTGTGGTATATGGACACATGAGTATGCTTATTTATGTGTGGGGACAGATCTAGAGGAGGACGTCAGGTGACTTGTTCTGTCTTCCTTCACCTTGTTCCTTTGAGACGGGTCTCTCACTGAACTTGGAGCTAGACTAGTGGTCAAGAAGCTCTAGAGAGCCTTTCTTTCCCTACAAGTGCTGGAGTTATAAGCATGTACATCCATGTCTGTCCTTTTTATGTGAGTTCCTGGATTTGATTTGAGGGCTTTATGCTTGTGTGGCAAGAACTTTTACCTGAGCCCATTTCTTTATGTTTTTCAGAGAGTTTAGCTGCAAAGCCCTTGTTGTTTTGGAGTTTGCTGAGTGTGGTGTCACAAATCCACACTGTGGCAGAGCATGGGCTGTAGAGATCCTGGGTGCTAGGGATCAGCTCAGGTACTCACACAGCAGGCACATTGCCAATTAGGCAGGCCCCAGCTCCTTGGGGCTTTTGTTGTTCTTTGTTTTGAGATAGTGCTCAGGTTGGCCTGTAACTCACCATGATCATCCTGCCCCAGTCTCCCAAGTCCTCCTGGAGATTATGGGTATGATAACTAGCTTCACTAACATCTTTTATTTTGATTTTCTGGTTTGAAAAGGGGTCTTATGTAACCTAGGCTTGGCTAGAACTCCCTATATAGTTTAGGATGAATTTGAATTCCTGATGTTGCCTCCTCCTCCTCCTTCTAAGAACTGGGATTATAGGTGTCTTCAGTTTGTACTGACATCTTTTTTTTTGGTTTTTTGAGACAGGGTTTCTCTGTGGTTTTGGAGCCTGTCCTGGAACTAGCTCTTCCCCACTGCTGGTGGTCAAGCCTAGGGCTTCACATGGGACCAGCAGGTGTTCTCCCGCTGACCCACATGCACTCTCATACACTTGGTTTTCCACATTCAGATCTTGAGCAGTGGCTAAGTAAGGGTGATACCAGCTGGAGACAGGCGTAGGATTATACGTTCAGGAACAGCCTGTGCTGCACAATGAGACAAAAGACCCTAAAACCAAAACTATTGTTGGAACTGGGACATCTGAGCAGTCAGAATATCTGATAAACCAGATATAAAATCCAAGGTAGGTAGATAGAGGGACTAAACTTTCTTAAAGGCACAAGAAAAAGATTTAGAAGAAAAAGGTAAGTTACCCAAATTAGGATTTCCCACATACTTGGTTTTTCGAGACAGGGTTTCACTGTAGTTTTAGAGCCTGGCCTGGAACTAGCTCTTGTAGACCAGGCTAGCTTCGAACTCACAGAGATCCACTGCCTCTGCCTCCCGAGTGCTGGGATTAAAGGCGTGTGCCACCACCACCCAGCTTCCCTTCATACTTTTGAATCTGGTAATTGAACCCAGAGCTTTGAGCATACTAAGCATAAGCTCTACCACTAAGCTATACTACTGCCTTCTCTCTATCCTGAGATGAGATCATTTGAAATTCCTTTTCTTATTTTTATTGTGTGGGTGTGTGTGTGCGTGTGATGTATGTATTTTGCCTTCATTTGTGCCTGTGTACTATATATATGCATTGACTACAGAAGTCAGAAGAAGGCATCAGATCCTCTGAAATTGAAGTGGTTGTGAGCCAATGTGGGTGCCAGGAACTGATATCCTGGATTCTCTGAAAGAACAGTTAGGGGGCTGGAGAGATGGCTCAGTGGTTAAGAGCATTGCCTCGTCTTCCAAAGGTCCTGAGTTCAATTCCCAGCAACCACATGGTGGCTCACAACCATCTGTAATGAGGTCTGGTGCCCTCTTCTGGCCTGCAGGCATACACACAGACAGAATATTGTATACATAATAAATAAATAAATAAATAAATAAATAAATAAATAAATAAATAAATAATAAAAGAAGAACAGTTAGTGCTCTTAACCACTGAGCCATCTCTCCAGTGAAATAATAGCATTTTGTCCATTTCTTTTCCTCCCTCCGTCCCTCCCTCCCTCCTTCTCTCCCTCCCTCCTCCCCTTCTCTCCCCCCTTTTCTCTCCCAACTACCTACCCAACAATCATCCATCCACCCATCCACCCATCCATCCATCCATCCATCCATCCATCCATCCATCCATCCTCCATCCAGCTATCTATCTGAGTCTGGCTTTGTAGACTAGGCTGGTGCTCCTCCCACCTCTTTTCTCTGTTTTTGTTTTTAAAGGTTTGTTTTGTTTTTGTTTTACATGTATGAGTGTTTTGCCTGCATGCTTATAGGTACATGCATGCTGTGACCATGGATGCCAGAAGGCAGGCGTCAGATCCCCTGAAACTAGAGGGATGGATGGTGGTGAGTCACCAAGTGGGTACTGTTGTCAGGCACTTGTTATCCCAGCACTAGGTGGCAGAGATAGGAGGATTTCTGGGGCTCAGGGGCTATCCAACCTACCCTAATTGGCAGGTCCCAATGAGAGAACATGTCTCAAAACAAAATACTACTAAACCCAAAACAAGGTGGATAGCAGTGGTTTCAATGTGCATACATGAGTGGCTATTTGAACATAGACATACTCTTTTTTTAAAATTTCACACACAAATGTTAGTGCTTACTAAAAGACTTTCAGAGAAGTAGTAGAACCAGTGGGCTTTTGGGTCTAAATTAACCCTTGATGTTACCCTGCTTCTCTGAAAATGGAGAGGGAAAACACTTGGAAGGCATAAAGAATCACCTTGCGGAGTTATTGCAGTGTGCTCACCATTGTGCAGATTCTAAATAGAAAAGGTCAGTTTCTCAAAGGCGTTTGTCCTTCACATCCTATTTACCGAATGTCTGATGTAAGATGCTATAAATTAAATGGTTAAAGTATTTAGGACCAGCCATATCATCCAGAGCTTAGGGGAGAGGAAATCCCTTTAGTGTTCTGGTCAAAGAGAGCCTGGAGGAAGATCCAGCACTTAAAAATAGAGGGTTGGAGAGATGGCTCAGCACTTGCTGCTCTTCCAGAGGACCAGAGTTCAGTTCCTAGTAACTGCATAGAGAGGCTTATGACTGCCTGTAACTCTAGGTCTAGGCACTCAGACACCTTCTTCTGACCTCTGCAGTTATCCATACGCGTTTGGAATGTACTCCTTCAGACAAGCACGCACATGCACAAAAGTAAACATAAAATAAATCTTAAAAAGTGGATAAAATGGTATAGTTTTATAGATGAGGGAGGCAGTACAAAGGAAAGAGAGATTCAGTGCTGCATTATGATGAAGCAAGTTTAGTAGTAAGTTGTAAGGAGAAAGATATTCAGGAAAAATACTTTAGAATGGTATTAGTAACTTAGAAAAAAATGAGAAAATCCTCATGGCTGTGAAACTTAGTATAAAGAACAGGGGAGCCTGGCAGTGGTGGCACACTTAATCCCAGCACTAGGGAGGCAGAGGCAGATGGATCTCTGTGAGTTTGAGGCCAACCTGGTCTACTAGAGCTAGTTTTAGGACAGCTAGGGCTGTTACACAGAGAAGCCCTGTCTCAGGTGGAAAAAAAAAAAAAGAACAGGGGAGATGGCAGGAGTTAAAAGATAAAAGCAAAAATATTCCAAGGGAAAAAAATTGTGAGAATTCACTTTGCAACTTCTGGAGATGATGGAAATAGGTGTGTTGACTTTAATTTAGCTGGGCGGTGGTGGTGCACACCTTTAATCCCAGCACTCGGGAGGCAGATACAGGTGGACCTCTGGGAGTTAATGGTCAGCCTGGTCTACAAAGTGAGTTTCAGAACAGGCTTCAAAGTTACAGAGAAACCCTGTCTAGAAAAACAAAACAAAAACAACAACAACAACAACAAAAGTTGGCTTTAACTTTTTTGAAGAATAAATGATTTAAAAATATCAGAATTGGGGTAGGTGAGATGGCTCATACAGTAAAGGTGCTTGTGGTCCTGGCCTGGTGGGCCCTATAAGGTGGGAGGAGAAAACAGACTTAAAATACAAGTTCTTAGCACTGATCCACTTGTTCACGTGGCACACCTGTTCCCATACTTACTAACAAAAACAATAGTGATAATCATTTTAACAAAGACTACTAGGAGTCTTATATAGTGATAAGAAAGTCAAGAATGAAAGCTGGGCATGGCGGCACATGCCTAATTCCTGCACACTGGCAACCGGGGCAGCAGGGTCCCAAGTTCCAGGCCTGTCTAAGCTCTACAGTAAGACCCTGTCGAAAAAGGGAAAGGGACTGAGGGAGGGTACGTGAAGGATGAAATTACTTTTTTTAAAATTTTTTTTTATGATTTATTTATCTTTATTTTATGTGCATTGGTGTAAAGGTGTCAGATCCCCTGGAACTGGATTTTTCAGACAGTTGTGAGCTGCCATGTGGGTGATAGGAATTGAACCCGGGTCCTCTGGAAGAGCAGTCAGTGCTCTTAACCGCTGAGCCATTTCTCCATCCCCATGAAATGACTTTTGAAGAAGACTATGTCCTAGTCCTGAGGGACTTGAGCCAATGGTTTGTAGTTAATTGTTCTGAGGCTGAGGGTCAGGTGGGGTGAGACAGGTCAGTGGCACTGGTCCATCAGGTTGCTGAGGCGCTGTGGCTCAGGCTCTGAGAGGTCTTTAACAGTGCTCTCTGCATATGGCTCACTTGTGAACATTCTGTTCCCTTTTATTTTTGGTGAAGCTTCATTTTTATTTATCTTTAAAATTTTATTTTTATATGTGTAGGTGTTTTGCCTGCTTGCATGTCTAGCACCACATGCATGCAGTACCCACAGAGACCAGAAGAGGGCATCAGATCCTCTGGAATTTACATTACAAATGCTCTTAGCTGCCATGTGGGTGCTTGGAATTCAACCCAGTTCCTTTACAAGATCAACAACTGGTCTTAACCACTGGTCTCTCTAGCCCTGGTTTATTTTTATTTTTAATTATGTATATGTATGTTTGTATGTGGATGTGTGCATGTGAATGCAGGTTCCTGTGGATGCCAGAAAAGGGCATTGGATCCCTTGGAAGGTGGAGTTACACACTGAGATACCTGATGTATGTTCTGGGAACTGAATTTAGGATTTCTGCAAGAACAGCATGAGTTTTCAACTGCTGGGCCATCTCTCCAGCCCTGTCATTCTATGTTTCTAATACTCATACTGAGATGTTATGGTTGGTTTGAGAACTGAAAAAGTCAGAGATAAAAGCAGGAAGTCTGTGGTGGCTCATATTAATGCTTGTAATTGCAGCACTTGGGAGGGGAGACCAGAGGAACAGGAGTTCTGGGTCATGCTGGAGTACAGATGAGTCTGAGTCTAGGAGAGACCCTCTCTCAGAAAAACAGCAACAACGGAAAGAAAAGCAGGGAGCTTACATCTGTGCTTTGGAGTTACTATTTGGAAGAAAGACAGATGTGTTTCTGAAGGGTCTGTTCTTCGTTTTCTTCTTTCATTCCAGGCCCTTTGGAGAATACCTATCGTGACTTCTGGCTCATGGTTTGGGAGCAAAAAGTTTTGGTGATTGTAATGACCACCCGGTAAGTTAGTCTTTTTTCCATACCCTCCATGCCTTTACCCTGACCCTGAGTGACTAGGAAAGCCATGGCATATCACTTGTTGACATGCTGAGGTCTGGTGGAGAAAGAGATAGCCTTGTAGATATTTAATCCCTAATTCTAGGGACCCAGTGCTAGTTACAGCGCCCTGGGGTCCTAGCCTTATTCACTGGAGGAAGCGCTGTGAAGCAGAAGGCTTGACTCAAGAGGGAAGATGTTTCTGGCTGCTGGATCCCCAGTCCCTTCGCTCTTCATTTCCTGCTTTCTTCAATTGCTTCCTCTTCCTTCATTTGTCTTCATTCAAGAGGGAACAGGAGGGAGGGGAACATGAGGCAGGAAGTTCTGAATCAAGAAATTTGGCAATTCTGCCAGATTTAAAGAATTTAATATTTTATTAGTTTCATCATTAGTTATAACCTATTTTAGATGGGGAAGAACAAAAAGATGATGGCTGGGCAGTATGCCTTTAATTCCAGCACTTGTGAGGCCTAGGGTGGCAAGTCGCTGTATTTAAGGCCAGCCTGGTCTACAAAGAGAGTTCCAGGATGGCCAGAGCTACACAGAGAGACCCATTCTCAAATAGAGGAAGGAAGGGAGGGAGGGAGGGAGGGAGGGAGGGAGGGAGGGAGGGAGGGAGGAAGGAAGGAAGGAAGGAAGGAAGGAAGGAAGGAAGGAAGGAAGGAAGGAAGGAAGGAAAAGGAAGGAAGGAACAAAGGGAGGAAGGAAGGGAGGGAGGGAGGGAGGAAGGAAGGAAGGAAGGAAGGAAGGAAAAGGAAAAGATGTTTGCTCAGTTCCCTTCCTCAGGGCCCTGTTAAGGGCCACCTGTAGTTAAGAGAAGTATCACCTCAGATTATTCTGAGGACTCTGAGAAATGGTGAGGTGAAGTCTGTGGACCTCCTAGTCACATCCAGGACTTGTCTTCCCCAGTGCTGTGTCAGCCAAGGGCCCCTCCTTAGTGGAGAAGAAACTGAGCAGTGACTTAGGCCTGGTCCTCACTCTGTTTTTGCTTCTCTTTATCCCAGATAAGTGAGATGATATAGTTAATGCACCATGCATATCTGCCAACCGTACATATGTAGGGACTTTAGCTGTTTATCATCTGTTTAGAATGGAGAGATTTCACTCTTTTTCTGCTGAACATCAGTGGCAGACTTCAGGAGCTTTGCAGATCACATGACATTGCTGCCTAGGAGCTCAGCAGTTTGTGGTAGGAAGAAGCTTTTTGCCAGTTGAAGAGTGAAGCTTAACTTGCTCTGTCTTCAGCTTCGAGGAAGGCGGAAGGAGAAAATGTGGACAGTACTGGCCGTTAGAAAAAGACTCTCGGATCCGATTTGGATTCCTCACGGTGACTAATCTAGGAGTGGAGAACATGAACCATTATAAGAAAACAACTCTAGAAATTCACAACACAGAGGTAAATGAAGCTTTCTCTTTTCTCACTTTCGTAAAACTAGGGAAGCTCCTTTAAAGAGGTTCTTATTGAGGGTGATGAGGCATACTTTTAATCAACACTTGGCAAGAAAAGGCAGGTGGATAGCTGTGAGTTCAAAGTCAGTCTGGCCTATACGGTGAGTTCCGGGCCATCCAGGGCTACATATTGAGTTCCGATCTCAACAAAACAAAAACAAAAAAGAAAATTTCTCAAGGGAATAGACAGGATTTTAAGGAGGTTATAAACTGCTTTTGTTTTTTTCTTTTTCTTTCTTTTTTTTTTTTTTAATCTTTTTTTTTTTGGATTTTCGAGACAGGGTTTCTCCGTAGCTTTTGGTTCATGTCCTGGAACTAGCTCTTGTAGACCAGGTTGGCATCGAACTCACAGAGATCCGCCTGCCTCTGCCTCCCGAGTAGCTGGGATTAAAGGCGTGCGCCACCACCGCCCGGCTGCTTTTGTTTTTTCTGTAAACAAGTTAGAGATATTCAGCTGAGAAGCCACTTATGTGGTGTATGCTTTTAATCCCACACTCCAGAGACAGGGGCAGCTGGATCTCTTATGAGTTTAAGGCCAGCCTGGTCTACATAGTAAGTTCCAAGCCAGTACTACATAGACACAAACACACCCACCTTCCAAACTAATAAAGTCATCATCTCAATACAAGTGTAGCATTAAAGAGAAATTAAACTTTCAACGTTGGGAATCTGGGTCTTAAGCCATGCTTATTATCCTACGCTGCAGGAGGCTGAGGCAGAATTATAAATTGAAAATAGCCTGGACTACACAATATGGATCTTGTCTTAGAAAACTACAATAAGGAACTAGAGCGATGCTGGCTTAGCTTGCTACTCAAGCATGAGAATGAGAATTCAGATCATGGTACCCATGCATCAACTGGGAGTCCCATACATGCCTGTAAACAATTCTGATGGATGTGGGGGCAAGAGGATTCCTGGGCTTTCTGGCTTATAGCCTAGCTGAGAATAGATGTGCTCCAGGTTGAGAAAGAACTCTGCCTCAAAGGAATAGGCAGAAAGTGTGAGAGGAGGACACCTGATGTTCTACTTGGGCTTGCATGTGTACATATGCACACATGTACATACACTCACACATAGATATATATGCATGAAGGAATGGAGTAAGTCAGTAAGTGGATAAATATGTCTCTTACTATGTAACCTTAGCTGGCCTAGAGCTCACTATATAGATAGACCAGTCTGGGCTCAAATTCACAGAAATCCTTCTGCTTCCCTCTGTCTCCCACATTCTGGGATTTAGAGGTGTGTCCTATCGTGCCTGACAATTTTTTTTAAGCAAGATTTTTTTTTTGATACTATAATTTAATTACATTTCTCCCTTTCCTTTCTTCCCTCCAAACCTTCCCTGTTCTCCTTCAAATGCATAGCTTTTTTTCTTATTGTTACTGCATGAATATATATATTTGTGTGTGCATACATACATATGTATATATTGTATGTGTAAATATATATGTGTGTGTGTGTATATATATATTCTTAAATATAACCTGTTGAGTCCATATAACTACTGTATTATTTTTGCAGAACTGACTGTTTGGCACTGAACAACTAGTTGGTGTGCTCTTCCTAGGGAATACCACTTCTCTGGCTGAAAGGCTTTTTTTTTGTTTTTGTTTTTTTGTTTTTTTTCAAGACAGGGTTTCTCTGTAGCTTTGGAGCCTGTCCTGGAACTAGCTCTTGTAGACCAGGTTGGCCTCGAACTCACAGAGATCTGCCTGCCTCTGCCTCTTGAGTGCTGGAATTAAAAGTGTGTGCCACCACTGTCTGACCTAAAATAACTTCTATTTTTTTTAAGGTTTATTTTATTTATTATGTATACAGTGTTCTGCCTGAATGTATGTCTGCAATGCAGTCTAAAAGAGGGTACCAGAATAATGTAGTATAGATGGTTGTGAGCCACCATGTGGTTGCTGGGAATTGAACTCAGCACCTCTGGTAGAGCATTCAGTGCTCTAAACCTCTGAGCCATCTCTCTAGCCCTCTTTTTTTTTTTAACTACAAAAATAAACAAGAAAAATAAACACTGCTACTATATAGTAGTCTGCCTTCCCCAAACATTTAGCCCTTCCTTTGGGTTTTGGGTAGAGAAGCAGCTGTGATGAAAGGTGAGACCAGAAGACAGGAGCCTTGTTGATATGAATGCTAAGTTGTTAAGAACCTGGATAGTCAGAGTAAATAGGGATGATAGCATTAACTTTTGCTTCTTCTTTTCTTTTCTCTTTTTTAATTTAAGGAGCGGCAGAAACGCCAGGTGACCCACTTCCAGTTCCTGAGCTGGCCAGATTATGGCGTCCCTTCCTCAGCAGCTTCCCTCATTGACTTTCTGAGAGTGGTCAGAAACCAGCAGAGCCTGGCTGTTGGCAGCCTGGGAGCACGGTCCAAAGGGCAGTGCCCCGAGCCACCCATTGTGGTACATTGCAGTGCAGGCATTGGCAGGACAGGTACTGTACCTCTTACAATGCTGGCAGTGGGGGTAAAGAGGAGGAACTAGAAGCCTGGGGCATGTCTGTGATGGGAGAAAGAACTCATTCATTCCCTTAGTGGCAAACTACGTTGATAATCACTCTTCAATGTTCTTTTTTTTTTTTTTAAAAAAAATATTTATTATGTATACAATATTCTGTCTGTGTGTAATACATGCAGGCCAGAAGAGGGCACTAGACCCCATTACAGATGGTTGTGAGCCACCATGTGGTTGCTGGGAATTGAACTCAGGACCTTTGGAAGAACAGGCAATGCTCTTAACCTCTGAGCCATCTCTCCAGCCCCTTCAATGTTCTTTGTATTTTTTATGCTGGGGATACTGCTTGCCAAAATATATAATTTACAAACCACGTTCTTAGAGTTGTTTTATACATTCTATCATCAATGATCTTCTGACCTTGTCAACTCTGTCATCACCATGATTATGGTTCCCAGAGGGATTAGCTGGCCCTTTCCTGGGGGCTGCTTTTCCCTTTGTTGGTCTTATCTTTCCCTCCCTCCCCCTCCTCCTCTTTTTTGTTATTTCTTTGAGACCACATCTTACTATGAAGTCCAGTCTGACCTGGAATTCACAGCAATCCTTTTGCCTTAGCCTCCCCAGCTTTGGCTTAATAAAATGTGTGCTGTATGTATGCTGACTTTACAAGGTCAGAGGTCCCCTGGGGAGGAAAATCAAGAAAAAATCTATTTGTGGTAGACCCCTGGAGAGTACAAGCTCTGGAAATGGGGTGTGGAAGTACTGTTGCTCTGTCTGGTATTGAAGCAGGAAGTTCGTCTTCAACACCTCTCTACTTACTGTTCTTGTTCCCCCCATGTATGTCCTGAGAGACGGAGACTCTGGCCTTTAGCACATCCTGTGATACTATTAGACTTAAGTCCTCCTGCCATCACACCCTTTGCCTTTGAATTCATTCATCCAGTTTTGCAAGCTGTTTTGATAAAAGGAAGAATATGGGGAGTACACTCATGTGACTATTTCCTTCCTTCTTCAGGTACCTTCTGCTCACTGGACATCTGCCTGGCACAGCTGGAGGAGCTTGGCACCCTTAATGTGTTCCAGACAGTGTCGCGCATGAGGACACAGAGGGCCTTCAGTATCCAGACCCCTGAGCAGTACTACTTTTGCTACAAGGCCATTCTGGAATTTGCAGAGAAGGAAGGAATGGTTCCCTCTGGTCACAGCCTGTTGGCCATGGAGGGTCAATAGCTGTTCCACGAGTTTCCACCTGCTGGCCAGCCTTCCTTAAACTACCCTGGACACCGCTGAGCCTATAGGTTGCCATCAGCTATGCTGAAGCCATGGATCAACCTCTTTCTTGTGTCTCCCAGCGCACATGTGCACGCAAGGCAGCCTTTCCCTTTGGCTAGATAAATGTGGTGAAATTGCCACTAGAAAGGGCCAGCAGCAATGTGTTCTTAATTCCTAGCACCTGCTATTGAACTGTGCCTTACTAAAACCAAATCGTGGCTATTGATTTTTGCCAGGGTCCCTGAGGTAAGTGGGGAAGGAACCCCCATCTCCCAATGCCATTCTTCTAGAAGTCTCCTCCTTCCCTTTGCTAGGATTTGACAGGGAGGTTTGGTGAGCATTCACCTTCCTGCCCAGAGAGCTTGACCAAGTTACATATTCTAGAGAATATCCCGAGTGCCAAGCACGTTTATACATAGGGCGTGTATTCCAGTCTTTTCTGTCCTTCTGTGTGTGTGCGTGTGTACGTATGTGCACTTATGTGTATGGATCTATATGTATGTGTGTATATAATATATACTGTATGTGATAATATGGTTGTATTCTATAAATACATATACACACAGATACTCTTTGTAGACGTTCCTGGGGCTTCAACTCACAGTTGAGCATTCTTTGCTTCTTGGACCTTGCTGACTGACTAGTCTGAACTAGCTGGGATTGGGGCTCATGCTCATGTTGTCAGACAGCAGAGTGATAGAAGACAACACATACTTTTTTCCCAGGCCACAGGCTCCTCTTCCTTAATGACATCTTTCCCTCTGGACTCAATGCTTGTTGGAGCCAAAAATACTGACGATGGTAACACTGGTTCACTTTAGCATGGGTTGTCCTCCATCTAACAAATTTTCTGTTTACCTTGCTGATTTGGGGAACAGACCTCCACTGTGATTCCAGACTCTGTCTTACCCCAGCAATGGGGTCCAAGGCTAGAGATGAATTTACAGAGCTGCCAGAGCCAAAAGTAATCGGTACGAAATCTTAAAAGAAAGGAGAATCCTGGAGTGACTGAGAGGAACCTACTATGAAACTCCCTTCCTGGGAGGACAAACTGGGGCCCCTTTTTCTTTCATTGAAAGACCCTTTCTTTGTGTAACTCTTCCTAGTCGACTGAGATGCCCAGTTCTCCTTGCCTGCTAGCCTGCCAGATCCTAGACCTCAAACTAGATGTGTTCTATGTCCTTATAAAGTATAATAATCCCCTTGGCTGGATGAGGTAGTTTCTTGCAATCACTGGTCCCCTAACCATCCATCTTGATCCTGTCTTTTCCCAGTCTGATTCGCCAGGAATAGAATCAAGAGTTCTCAACACTTAGTGTTCCCACAAAACTCCACTGAACCCCCCTAAATCTTCCCCTACTCCAGATGATGAGGTTGGCAGCTGGTCAGACCCAATAATTTTATACTGTAATAAGATCTTTGAATGTGTATATTCTTATTTTTTACAATCATTTCATTTTGTATTTAACATCAATGGACTGAGTCAGATTCAGTAAATAATTGTAATGTTCATATTCAATATCTTATAGTGGTACAGTTTTGTATTTACATATAAATATACCAACATGATTAAACCCTTTTAGCTTCATCAATTTAGCACTCTGGGGTTGGGAAGGTGGTTCTGGACAGATGGGGTGGAAGGGGGGGATCCAAAGCTTCACCATCTGAGATCCAGTTCTGAGAAGCACCTGCCATGTCTGTGGCTATGGCCTTACCTTTCAACAAAGGTACCAGTACCAACTGAATGCTTGTTGTATGGAAATCTTAGTACTAATTGCTTTGTCTTGTACGTTATTTCACTGAAACTTCATAATTCTAGTGAATATCCTGTCCTTTCTACACATCCTTCTTCCGTTTCTTCAGCATTGGGATTACGGACATGTGCTATTTCATCAGTCTTTCACTGAGTTATTAATGAGAAATATATATATGTATAATGATATAATAATATAATGTATAAATGAGAACAGTGGGGTCCAGAGGAATACAGTGATTTGGCTTAAAACTGTAACCCAAACGAATGAAGTCTCTTGATTTACCAGAGACGGAATGGTGCTTGTCGTTGTTGTTGTTGCTCCCCTTTTAGAGTATCATTGTTTTTAAAACTCTAGGACAGTTCACGGTTTTGTTTTGTTTGAGACAGGAACTTACCAAGTTCAAGGACAGCAATTCTACCTCAGTCTCCCCAGGGCTGGGCTAATAAGGCCTACTCTGCCTCACTAAGTTTAGGGAAATTGACCTTGAGCTCAGTTCCTTGTAGTGGACTTGAAAGATTATAGAATTGATGACGTCTTCCAGGCGGGGATATCTTGGTCTATCCTGAAATCTGCACAGTACCAAAGGGGTCATGCTTCACAGAAGCACCACAAACACTGTCCTGCTAGCCTTTCCCTCAGAGTGGAGTGAGAAGCATTGGCCTTGTAGGGACACTCTTCATATCATGTGCTTTCTAGCTGTTAGCCAGTGACAGCCTGTCCCCTTGGAGCAGCTGTGGCCTGCAATATGCAAATTGTAAATAACAGGAATACAAACAACATTTAATGGAAACCCAATATATTTTAGGTCCTGTTCAGAGTACTCTGTAGATACAAACACACTCACTCTCAACAACTGCTTGAAGATAGGTGCTGATAGAAGAAAACAATGAAATACCAGAAAGTTAATTTGCTATGCTGTAGCTCAGAGAGCCTATCTTTACATTAGAAGTTTCTAAGGATCTGTTTCTTGATATGCCGGCACATTTTTCTTGATGGTTTTATCTTAACCAAAGACTAAACTGTTGGATGTTGTGGAATGTGACTGTGATCTCAGTATTGGAGAGGTAGAGGCAAGATGATCAAGAATTCAAGGCTAATTTTAGCTCTACTGGTAGTAGGAGACCAGCCTGTGCTACATGAGACACTCCTTTGAAGGAAAAACAAAATGGTAGCAGACTAAGACAGAATCTCTGAAATTGGAAATCAGAAAGATTACAGAAATACTTAGAATTGGTGAACTATACAGAAAACAAGCCTTAACAATAAAAAGTTTGGAAGAGGTAATTTAGAACTGTTATTTGTTCAAACTTGCTGTAACTTTGCCCTGTAAATTGCTCAATTCAAGGTTGTGTACTAGTTCCTAGGTGCAAATTCCTGGGCGCAAATTCCTGGGCCCACCCAGTTGGTGTTTGAATACACAATGACCTAGGCTTTTTTTTTTTTTTTTTTTTTTTTTTTTGGTTTTTTGAGACAGGGTTTCTCTGTGGTTTTGGAGCCTGTCCTGGAACTAGCTCTTGTAGACCAGGCTGGTCTCGAACTCACAGAGATCCGCCTGCCTCTGCCTCCCGAGTGCTGGGATTAAAGGCGTGCACCACCACCGCCCGGCTGACCTAGGCTTTTGAATTGTTATTTAACTCATATCTCAGATTCTGGGCACAACCAATGATATCTCCTGAGTATTCAGTAAAATTTCTGAGAGAAAAGGGTTTAGTAGTTTTCCCAAACTGCTATTATGCATAGTGCTATCTTTATTAATATTGAAATTTTTAATAAATTTTTGGTGGTTTTTAAAATTTATTTATTTACTTATTTTTCAGTTTTTCGAGACAGGGTTTCTCTGTAGCTTTGGAGCCTGTTCTGGAACTAACTCTTGTAGACCAGGCTGGCCACAAACTCACAGAGATCCATCTGCCTGCCTCTGCCTCCCGAGTGCTGGGATTAAAGGTGTGTGCCACCACCGCCCGGCTTGAACTTCTATATGCTGGGATTTCAGTAGACTTGCCACCGCACCCAGCTATTTGTAGCGTTTGCCAGTGTGAGCCTACCTGTGATAGGTTTTTGTTTTTTGGGTTTTGTTTGTTTGAGACAGGGTTTCTTTAGAGCTCATGCTGGCCTGGAACACAGCTCCATCTGTGTGCCTCCCAAATGTTGGGTTGAAAGGAGTGTGCAACACACCTGGCTTGGTAGTAGACATCAAAGGAACCTTTAAGGAAGAGAAGCCCAGAAGATCATCACACAGGAGATAGGGAATAAAGCTAGGGAAATGTGTCCACAGAGTAATGAACATTGTGGGCCTATGCAGACTTTTGCTTCTGATTGGATTATCCCTACCCCCCCCAACATTCCTATGTCTGTGCTCTGTATTGCTTCTTTCATTACAGTCAGAATGATGTTGAAGCGACCCTAGCGCCTTCAGTCTAAGGAGATCTGCTACTGCCAGTGTCTGTTAGAATGTACTAGTCAATGGGTATGAATGTGGGAGCAGAAGTGGTGCGGTGCGTGTGGCAAGTGGACTAGGTAGTATCACGACCCCAGAAGAATTGGCTTTTGCTCATAAAAGGGTGCATCCAGTCTCTGGGGCAGCCCCAACTGCAGGAATTTGCAAATTAATGCGACCTGAGAGAGGTGAGCTGTGAGATTTTTTTTTTTTTTGCTTTTTTGAGACAGGGTTTCTCTGTGGTTTTTTGGAGCCTGTCCTGGAACTAGCTCTTGTAGACCAGGCTGGTCTCGAACTCACAGAGATCCGCCTGCCTCTGCCTCCCAAGTGCTGGGATTAAAGGCGTGCGCCACCACCGCCCGGCTGAGCTGTGAGATTAAGGTGGATGCATTAACTAGACAGAAAGGTTTTCCTAGAATGACTGAGATCTTTAGTGGTTCCAAGGTTTTAACCTCCTTAATCCAACCAAGTCCTAGCGTCCTTCTTTAAATGGGACTACTTTAGACAATCACATACTATGGGTCCACTGACCCTAACGGCTTAGTTTGTTAGAATTATCAGACTCTTTCTTAGGCTAGATCCTCCACTTTAGCTCCCTAAGTTTATCTTATTCCCAAAGACCCCTCTTTCAAACTCTTGCCATTCCTTTACATTGCCTCAGTTCTTTTCTACTTGGTCCCCAAGTTGGATAGAAAGTAGGTTAAGGGCCAGGTATGGTAGTGTGTATCTTTAATCCTAGCACTGAGAAGGCAAAGGCAGGCAGATCTCTATTGAGTTTGAGGCCTGCCTGGTCTGCATTGCAAGTTCCTAGACAACCAAGGTTACATACAGAGACCCTGTCTTTTTTTTTTTTTTTTTTTTTTTGGTTTTTTAAGACAGGGTTTCTCTGTGGCTTTGGAGCCTGTCCTGGAACTAGCTCTGTAGACCAGGCTGGTCTCGAACTCACAGAGATCCGCCTGCCTCTGCCTCCCGAGTGCTGGGATTAAAGGCGTGCGCCACCAGAGACCCTGTCTTAAAACATAAAATAAAAGGAAAGAAGTAGGAGGAGGAAGATATACCCTTGAATCTCCAGTGCTTCTTTTTTTGGGGGGGGGGGTTTGATTTTTTGAGATAGGGTTTCTCTGTGCAGCTTTTATTTATTTATTTATTTATTTATTTATTTATTTATTTATTTATTTATTTATTATACAATATCCTGTCTGTGTGTATGCCTGCAGGCCAGAAGATGGCACCAGACCTCATTACAGATGGTTGTGAGCCACCATGTGGTTGCTGGGAATTGAACTCAGGACCCTTGGAAGAGCAGGCAATGCTCCTAACCACTGAGCCATCTCTCCAGCCCTCTGTGTAGCTTTTAGAGCCTGTCCCAGAACTAGCTCTGTAGACAGGCTGGTCTCAAACTCACAGAGATCCACCTGCCTCTACCAAGTGCTTGGAGTAAAGGTGTGCACCACCACCACTCGGCTCTTTTAAGTTGTTCTTTAACAAGGCAGAGCACTCAGGAAATAGAGGCAGATGGATCTCCGTGAGTTCGAGTCCAGCCTGGTCTACAAGAGCTAATTCTAAGACAGCTAGGACTGTTACACAGAGAAATCCTATCTTGCAAAACAAAACAAAACAAAACTGAACAGTTTAAAGTAGTTGATATGTTCATGATGGTTACTGGGACTCTGATGATTATAGTCACTAAAGGCCCCCTCACTCCAGGCTGACTTCCCTGTGCCTATATACCATATTAAATTCTTGTTTTCCAATCTACTGCAGAATTTTGTCTTAAAACCTTCAAGTCTAGCCAGACACAGAGCAGAGCAAAGGTCAGCCAGTTCATCTAGTGACATCTCTTCATTTACTTCCTGACTTAAGTACATATCCTTGCAGGTGCTGTTTTGGAGGAAACTTGAGGCAATGGGGAAGGAATATGGATAGTGCTCAGGCTGCCTTCACTTCAGGGTACCTTTTTCTTTGATAGTGAGCTTCTCAGAGTTTATGTGAGCACAGGAACCTGTTGTCTTAATAAAAAAGGCACCAGCCACCAATCTGTCTATAAAACAACGCCAGATAAACTTGGGGAATATACTATTACTACATCTGCCTTCCTGAGTTAGGATCATAATGGCCCTGGGTAAACTTGTGTTCGGTGAAGAGAAGACATTTCCAGATTGTGAGTAACCTCAGTTTTTAAACCCACTAAGAAATCCCAACCGGGGCCAGAGAGATGGCTCAGTGATTAAGAGCACTGACTGCTCTTCCAGAGGACCTGGGTTCAGTTCCCAGCGTGGCATCTAACAACTGTCTGTAGCTCCAAGATCTGATACCCTCACACAGACATATATGTAGGCAAAACACCAATGCACATAAAAATAATAGAAATTCCAACTTTCCAATAAAAAATACTATAGTAAATGCCACTGAAGATGGCTAGCTAGCTAGAGATGAGAGTTTTTTCTTTGAGGTATGCAATGCAGGGACTTTGCTGTTAATTGACCAGGAGAGGAGTGTTGTAACATTGAAAAAGGAAGAAAAAGTGAAGGACTCATGAGTGGAGGCTAGACATACTTATTTTAAATTTCCTAAAATCCTACAGCCACTGTAGTAAGGAACCTTACTAATCAAAGATAAATGATTTGCTTAAATAATCTAGCTATAAGGTGGTTAAACTTGTTTGTTTGTTTGTTTTAGTTTTTTTTAGTTTTTCTCTGTAGCTTTGGGGCCTTTCCCAGAACTAGCTCTTGTAGACCAGGCTGGCCTCGAACTCATAGAGATCCACCTGCCTCTGCCTCCGGAGTGCTGGGATTAAAGGCGTGCCACCACCACCCGGCCACTAGCTCACATTTTTGAAACAGTTAGAATGAGCTAAGCACATGCGTGTTACAAGTGCTCACATTTGCATTACTAGCTCTGAGGACTCAGGAGGCTTGGGTAGGATCATCATGGATTTTAGGCCAGCAGGGCTATGTGAAACCCTTTCTCAAAAAATAAGGTGTGTTGTGGGGAGGGGAGGAACTTGAGAGACAGTCAAGTTTTTGTCCCACAAGAATGAAGCCAGTTCAATTTCCTGTACCCATGGAAATCAACATGGGTGGCATAAGCTTTTAATTCCAGCAATAGGGAAGAGAAGGTAGGCCAGAGACTGGCATGTGAAGGAGTTCCTTTTCCTGAATGAGGGTTTGTACGTCATGTCCATGAAGTAGATGGAGGGTAGCAGTTTTAAATATGTATTTTTTTTTTTTTTTGGTTTTTCGAGACAGGGTTTCTCTGTGGTTTTGGATCCTGTCCTGGAACTAGCTCTTGTAGACCAGGCTGGTCTCGAACTCACAGAGATCCGCCTGCCTCTGCCTCCCGAGTGCTGGGATTAAAGGCGTGCGCCACCACCGCCCGGCTCAATATGTATGTTTTGAATTGAAGACTCATGCTGTATGTGGCTGGGAGGCAAATCCTGTTTTTCTAGAACTATTTGGTGACAAAGTGCTGTTAGAATTAGAATCCTCTCAAGGGAGCAGGCAGGGTTTCTCTCTAAAGGGCCTAACTTGGATGGTACCCTGAATGTATGCAGAGACTGCGTATGGGGGAGTGAACAAACTCAGGATTTGGACTTGGATAAACTTGCCTTGGCGACTTCCTGTAGGCAAGTCCCTCTGACTGAGGCCTGTTTGCTCATCTATAATTAAGGATAATGGTGTCTAACTCAGAAAACTTCTAGGGTATTTCACACAAATACATCCCAAAGTGGTTTTCCAAAGAGGACACTCACCCAGATTATTCAATTCACTACTAGAGGAGTGAGAAACCGGTAGCATCTTTGGTACATTCAGGGGTTAATGTCCACAGAGTACTCAGTCAGAAAGTCACTGGGTCTCTTCCTGGGGCTCCTTGACTACATTGAATACTGAGACCCCTCAGAGGTGAATTAGATAAGGTGGTTGTCTTTTCAAAGACCTCAGTCTACAGGGTGTTCAGAAGGGTGTGAATATCAGCCATTTCTTTCTCCACAATGAAGGTGGAGAGATGGAGAGATGTCTCATTGGTAAGAGCACTTTCTGTACAAGCAGGAGGACATGAATTAAATTTCCCTTCCCCCATGTAAAAAGTCCAGTATGGCAAACCTTTTAATCCCAGTTCTAGGATAGTCAAGACTATACAAAGTACAAACAAACAAAAGCCCAGTATGGTGTTTTTTTTGTTTTGTTTTGTTTTTTGAGACAGAGTTTGTTTGTAGCTTTGGAGCATATCTTGGAACTTGCTCTATAGACCAGCCTGGCCTCGAACTTATGGAAATCTGTCTCTGCCTCCCGAATGCTGGGATTAAAAGTGTGTGCCACCCATGCCCAGCTCCTAGTATGGTTTTTTTTTTTTTTTTTTTTTTTTTTTTTTTTTTTTTTTTATTTTTCGAGATAGGGTTTCTCCGCAGCTTTTGCTTCCTGTCCTGGAACTAGCTCTTGTAGACCAGGCTGGCCTCGAACTCACAGAGATCCACCTGCCTCTGCCTCCCAGAGTGCTGGGATGAAAGGCCTGCACCACCATCGCCCGGCTCCTAGTATGGTTTTTTAACATGCCTATCTGTAATCCAAGAGCTGGGGGCTGGGAGGTGGCAGGAGAATCACTGGGGCTTGCTGGCCACCAATCTAGCTCTAGATTCAGGAAAAACTTTGCCTCAACAGAATAAGGCAGAGATTAATAGTAGGACACTTGACATCCTTCAAATATGACTGGCATATTTTGTTGCATACAGCACACATACACATAGGTGTGCATGCTTGTGCATATGTGTACACACTAACTACAGTATGACACTTGCTGTCTAGGAGAACAGTCAAATGCCTTGGCTTCTGGCCTCCACTGATATTCAGGATCTTACTAGGCAATAATGGTATTGATCATCATACCAGGAAAAGAACTGTAATCCTTAGAGGAGCCTGACCCACACATAAGGATGGACTAAATGGGAGCCAACATAAATGGGACTTAGCTTTTCTGAGTAGTGTTCTCTCCGTGATACCACTGTGTTTCAACCCATCAACACACTCTTCAGCCAAAAGTTGATCTTCATCCTAGGAAGAATGAACGTTGACTTCCATGGTTGTCGGCTTTACACTGAACCCATTGTTCTCATCACCTGGCCTTTCCCTGCTACTTGGTTCTTTCCGGTTACCACTCACATTCCAGTCCCCATATACAAGGTGGAATGACCACCGCCCTTCCCACATTGGTACTTCTTCCTGCCTGTTCTGTCACCCTCAGTGACAGCTTTCCCCATGGACTCTGAGTAAGGGAAGAATCTTTACATTATCTCCCTCATTTTCCTGGGAACTGAATCCCTGAAACTAGGAAGAGATTTTCTTGAGCATAACACTACCAATCACAGGCTATGGTGACCCTCTCTCAAAGGCCACTGACCACCTCTTCTATTACCTACCCTGAAACCTACTTCCTTGAGGTTTTCTCAAATATGGCTTTTTCTTTTCTTTTCTTTTCTTTTCTTTTTTTTTGAGACAGGGTTTCTCTCTAGCTTTGGGTCCTCTCTGTAGATCCTCTCTACAAACTCACTATGTAGCCCTGACTGGTCTTGAAATCACAGAGGTTTGGCTGCCTCTTCTCCAGAGTGCTGGGATAAAGGCGTGTGCCACCACCACGCAGCTAAATATGGTAGCCTAAGATGGCGTTGGACTCAAGGTCTTCTTTCCTTTGCCTCCCAATTGATGCAATTACAGCCATTTGTCATACAAGCTTGGTAAAGTTCTTGTGAGGAACTCAGGCTATTGGAAGTTGTCTAACTGGCAGAGGATCCTTTCCTGTCCATACACTATTCCCTTTCTTCAGTGCCTTCCAAAACACATGTTTCTTGGGGCTGGGCTGTTGCTCATTTGGAAGAGTGCTTGCCTAGCATGCATGAAGCCCTGGGTTTGATTTCCAGCACCATAGAAAAACCAATGGTGTACTCAGCTGTAATCCAAGTACTTAGGTTGAGGCAGTAGAAGTTAATGTCATCTGCTATGTCTTTGGGATCAGTCTGGGCTCCACGAGATCCTGTCTGCAAAACAAAACAGAAAAAGGAAACAAGAATAGTTGTTTTTCTTTCTTTTTTTTTTCTTTCTTTTTTTTTTTTTTTTTTTTTTTTTTTTTTTTTTTTTTTTTTTTTTTTTTTGGTTTTTCGAGACAGGGTTTCTCTGTAGCTTTGGAGCCTGTCCTGGAACTCCCTTTGTAGACCAGGCTGGCCTCGAACTCACAGAGATCCGCCTGCCTCTGCCTCCCAAGTGCTGGGATTAAAGGCGTGCGCCACCACTGCCCGGCCTTTTTTTTTTTTTATCATCCCTGCTATTTGAAAAAATAGTTCTTGCTCATACTGCTGTGCCATGGTTCTGCTCAGCTCTTGAACAAATAGTGATACATAGCAAGTGAGACAGGTAAGGAGTTTCAACCGAGGGCGGTTGAAAGTGAGGAGGGTTTTCTGGATTGTGTGGTGAGGAGGAGGAGGATAATTTGCCTTTGCTTTCCCCAATCTATGTCCCTACCCAAGGTACACCTCTCAAGCCTGTAAACCCACATTACAGCCTCTGTGCTGCCTCTGTTGCCTGTTGGCACCCTTTTTGTTCAGTCTACTCTCAGAATCTGTTCAGCTGCTAGCTAGACAGTATTTCCCATGTTGGGGTGACTTTGGATCTACAGACACACACACAAACACTCTTGCCTTACCTCCTGCAGCACCTAACTGGATCTGAAGTGTTTGGAGGGTATCGTGAACATCTCAGCCAATTTACAATTGCACTCTGTAGCAGATACAGTGAAATGTCTGATTTATCTCTCAGTAGATACTCAGTTTTCCCGGCTTACAGATTTCATAGCTGAAAGGCACCTAACAATGTAGGCTGGACACACGGTTAAATCAGTCTGTAGCTGCCTGCCTCCAATCCAAGTACTAACCAGGACGGACTGTGCTTCGCTCCCGAGATCTGAGGCGTCTAGGTGGTAAAATCACAAACTGCTACACGCTTCTCCTGACCCCGCTCCAAATGGATTGTGTGTGAAGGAAATTGGGGCTGGGTAGTTATGATGCACCTACTTTGATTTCCACGCTGCGGAACTCGTAATTCCCAAAGGCCTAGTCCGAAGTCCTCGAAAAATTCCAGGTGGCAGTGTGAGAGATGTAGGAGCCTCTGCTTCGGATGTGACTCCAACTCGTGGCTAGTTTAATTTATTTATTTTTATTTTTGTGGAAGCAGGGGGGCTATCAATGAAGGGGAAGGGGCGGGGAGAGGGAGGAGGTGGACCCAGAGTGCTGACGTATGCGAGGGCGAGCCAATGGCTAGTGGGGGGCGTTCCCTCCCATTCAGGACTCCTCGCCTGGTTCCGAAGGTATGTTAAACAGCTGCTTTTAATTTGGTCTCCCCAATTTCAGTCTTTTAGGGGGCTAGTTCCTTTGCTGCTTTCTTTGGCTGGCCTAATGCTGTGTAGGTGCCGTGGTCCCCAAGACCGAGTTGCGTGGAGGCTCGGAGTCCCGCGGCCGAGGTAGGCTAGAGGCAGGCCAGGAAGAAGAGCGCTTGGCGCCGCCCGCTCATAGTGTGTTTCTAAGCCGGACTGAAGCCGTGGGGAGGGGGCCAGCCTGGCCTGGGGTCGTCCTTCCGCCGGCCGCGCCGCCCAGTTCATTTCACCAAGCACTCGGTTTCGGTAGGTCTCGGCAGCAGGAGACCAACTGCTCTTGTAATGCTTTAAAAATATTTTAAAAGAAAAAAAATCTCATAAAGAAAAAAATGAGGTATTTCTGTACAGCGAATGGAACAGGGCCCGAGCTGCGGCGCGCGGGCTCGGCAGGGGGCGGCGGCCGCAGCCTGGTGGGTCAGGCCCACCGAGCTCGCGGTGTCCGGAGTTGGTTGACCGCTGGAGTTTAGAGCAAGCCGTGACCGGCGTTCTTTCTCCGCTAACCGGGGTGGGCGAGTGCAGTAGCCGCCCCAAGGGTTTGTTTCTGTCGGCAAACTTGGTGGGGTCGGTGGGCGAGCTCTGGGGAGGCGCGGGCAGCATGGGCCCGCGGTTGTTAAGGACTCCGGGGGCGGGAGCAATGCTGTATTTGCGGGAGGAGATTGAGGGCGGGAGAGGTTCTGGCCACTAACCCCGGGAGCCGCCGGTGTCTCGGAACTCCTGAACCGTGGCAATCTAGCAAGTATTCGGCGCCAGAGCCAGATAGGCTGCGATCCGGCGGGGAGCGCTGGCTGAGTGTCGAAAAGCTCCAGGAACTCGGCGAATTCAATTCGCGGCCCCAGCTGATCCCCCTTGCAAACATGGAGCTGCCTCCTTCCCCGCCCACCTCACGGTGGCGGCGACTGCTCCCCCCCCCCCTCCCCGCGTAGTGTGCTGCCTGGGCTCCTCTTTCCGCGAGGTGCCGCTGCGTGCCACAGGGCTGCGTACGGGGTGGGGGCAGCCGTGCGCGCACGCGCGCTCGCTCACGAGGGGGTGGCCTGAAAGGGGCAGTGAAGGTCGGAAACTGGGAAAAGAGACTCCAAGCTTGGAATAGGGAAAAGGAAATGCATCAGCGGGCGGGGAGGGGCACGCCTGTCAGCCGGATGGCGGCTGCGGGCCGAGAGGCGGGGCGCCAGCGCAAAGTGCGGGCAGTGGCGGTGTAGTGAGGGGAGGGGAGGCTCAGAGGCAGGCCGAGTGGCCACCTCTGCCTCTACTGCTTGGCCTAGACTGTTTACTATCTCCTGCGGGGAGCTTGTGCAACCGGCCTGCAGGGGACCCGAGAGGGGCGGGGCCATTTCCTCTTCTACCCACTTCAGGCTCTCCAGAGGCCCCGCCTTCTCTTGTCTTCCACTGGTTGGGTGCGAGTCCCTTTTTCCCTTCTTGTGTATGGATTGGATGACATTCTCTAGAGCTCCGCCTATTGGGAGGCTGGACTGGAGTTTAAGTTGCTAAGATTTTTTTCTTCTTCGAAGGGCGGAGGGAGGATTCCTGGGGCTTATGCGAGGTGCAAACCCCCGCCCCTTCTTCTGATTGGCGAATTCCATAGGCCATCCCCCTTCTAGGACAAGCTAGGAGGGGACATCCTCCTGCTCCCTGCCCCCCCTTCTCGTGAGCGCGCTCGGCACATGTTTGCGGCCCGCCTAGCTCCCTGCAACTTCCCTCCCGCCCGGAAGTCTCAGACTCCGCGCCCTTAGTAAGGGGGGCGGGGAATGCCTTGGAGGCACACAAAGATTCTTCCGAGTGTAGAGATCTAGTAGCTTTACTGTTGTGTTTTTGCGCTGGAAAGCGTAGCTCCGGATCTTCCCCATTGAGGGCAGGGAATGAGTTCGGGTCAACCGTTGCTGTTTTTCTTCGTGCCCCTTGACTTCCTTAAATTTAAGTTTGAGAAAGCTTGGACACTGGCCGCATCCTTAATTCCCTGGGCAAGACAGTCGTGGTCCTTAGTCTACGGAATCTGATGGCAACCTAGTGATGGAACAAGATCTATGATACTTCGTTCTCTTGCGGTCAAGGGAAGTCCAGGAGACCTATTTCTGGCAAAGACGTGTGGGGGGGGTTGTTGATACCATGGTGGGAGTGCTGCGTGGTAGGTACGCAGTATAGTGGGTAAGGCGTTTCATTTCAAGGTAGGAATCTGTCAGTTCTGGAGTGCTGCTTTCTCTACCTCTGGACGGTTTGGCCCCGTGTTTTTCTTATTTTTAGAGCCCTGTCTTGGCCTAGGGCTTGGCTTGGTTACCATTGTGACCGCTCCCACCTGTCGGGCACTCTTGTAGTTCACAACTCATTACTGTGGCCTCGCGGCGTGGAGCCGTCCTCGGAGTCAAAACCCACCTGTTGCCAACACTTATTTATGGTAGTCTCCGCAGGATTGCAGGAGGGCAGCATTGGGTTTACGAAACGTTTCCCCGTGCAGTATCTCTTGGGGACACACAACTCTAGAGAGAAATTTTTCTTTTTTATTTTTTTGTCGGTAGAGCCCTGGAAGACTAGTCCTGCCTAACTGTTCCTCATGGTGGAGCGAAAGCACCCCCAAAGCAACATGGGCTTTGGTCCCACGCTTTATTGGTGAAATAAATAAAAGGAATTAGGTATTTGAGAGCACTTTGTGTACTTCACGCATTGTTACTTACCCAGAGGACTTAGAGACCGCCATTAACGCATTCTGACAAAGAGACTATGGGTGGCTCCCAATTTTTTTTTATTTTTGAAGAGGCTGGTCTATAGTTCTTAAATTCAAGCAATATTCCTGCCTCGTTCTCCCGAAGAGTTGTGATGGCAGTTTCTTTTCTTTGAACAGTCATTTTCAAGACCACCCCCTCACAGACACACTGGAATTTTTACTCATCCTCTGAATATGAATGCATCCTCAAGGTTTATTTATACCGTGGTCTGTTTGAGTTATTCTGTATCTCGGTTCTCCTGGCCTAAAATGTCTCTGGATCAACCCTGCCAATAGGGAATACATTTTGCCTCATGCTCCGCCTTCCGGAGGCTTGCCCAGGCAGTGACATTTAAAGGCCTCCGCTTGCTTGTCTCCGCCCTCTGAGGGCTGCATTTTCAGGCTGTCGGAGTGTCACAGAATGCAGCCAGCCGTAGCGACTGGCTTGTAATCTCCGGGTTTATCAGTTTAAAGCTCCAGACCTTAATTTGGGAGTCTGCTGCTGAAAGTAGCTGCTGAATGGTCCAGATGGCTATATTTAGGAGACAGTGAAAAGTGTAAAAATAAGTGGGTAGAAGGTTTTCTGACATTGTTTTGGTAAGTCCTCTACGGTGGTAATACTACTGTCTTTTCCTCAAAGTCTTAAAAACCTCAACCCTGAGCTCGCGCCATTTCCAGTTCGGGCCTTGGAACTCTGAGCGTCAGTCTCTAGTGTAAACATTCCACAAAAGGACTGCTAAGGTTCAGCATCGCGCAGGGCGGAATGGTCTCCTTCCTGGACCGGCACCGTGTCCAATGGCGGCTCCTACCGGCGCCAAGATAATCCAATCAGATTGTTGGGGGCGGGGCCTGGCCCAGCAGTGTGGTGGGTGGAGTCTGCTTCACTTACAGACATTTTTACCCCACATTGGTTACTTACCTTCCTGGGGCTGTGAGGGAACCGAAGGTAGCCTTCCAATGCGGTGACCGGCGGAGGCGGGAGCCGATTTGTTAGGCCTGTGGCTGGGGCGGTAATGGGGAGGGATATGTGGGACTCTCCAATGAAATGTGAGGAGGTGCTTTTCTTCCTCCAATAATATTGCAGCCTGGGGGAGGGATTCGGCAATCAGTCTCCAATAGGCGGGGTTGAGTTAGGGACGCTCCCCGCCAATAGGGGCGTGGAGAAGGTGAGCGGCTCGCCCTCCCCTCCCAGCGAGGAAAGGAGGCGGGAGTAGGTCTGTATGGCGCGGTGATTGGCTCAACCTTTGACGGATGGCTAGTATATCCCGTGGCGGAGCGAGGTTAAGCCTTCCCTCGGCGGGGCGGGCTGGGAGAGTGGGCGGGATTTCCCGGGTAACAGAGAAGCGGCCGCGGCGGTAGAGGCGGCAGAGACGGTTTCTCCATCTTCCCCCCTCCCCTTCCCCCCTTAGAGTTTCCCTCCCTCCCTCCCTCCTTCCCAGTCTGGGCACCCAGGCCTGTGACCGCTTCGTGAGCGCATAGGAGGTTGCCAGTCCGCTCTTGCGGGCCTGTGCCCGCGCCGTTCCGGGGCCTCCGTGCTGGGTGCGAGGCTCACACCGGGAGCGACGCACAGGCTGAGTGGCTGGAGCTTTTGCGGTAAGAGCACGCCGCGTTGCGGTCTGCCCGGCAGCTGGGTGGCGGGTAACCTGGGACTGGAGGGCGTGTGTTTTTCGGGGGGGCTGACCTCGGCTTCCCGTGCGTGGCTATGGGGGGCGGAGCGGGGCCGCACTCCGTGCGGGAGGGGGGAGGAGAGCGTAGTCCCGGTGCGCACGGAGGGGCGGGCCCTCGTCCCGCCGATCAGAGGCGGGGCCGGCGCGCGTGCGGTGGTGGAGAAAGGGGCGGGACGCACTCGCGCTAAATGCCCGCGGCTGCGGCCCCGCCCCTCCTCCCCGCCGCGTGGGTGGGGCCTTGGGCTGCATCGCTTCGGGCCCGCGGGGTTTGCGGGACGGGAAGGGGGTCTCCCGCGTGCGGCTTTCAGGGCGCGGCGGCGAGGGGGCGTGAAGCCCGTGTTCCCCCGCCTTCGTGGGATCCGGTTGGCCGGAAGGCGCGTTCGGGGCTGCGATGCCACGCCCCCCGTCCCGCCCCCGCCGGGGTTTCCGCCTCCTTGGCAGTGAAGCGGCGCCGGGGAAAGCCCGCTGTTGCGTCTGGCCGGGACTTGGGGCTCCGTGTGTGCCCCGCCCTGCGTCCCTGTGGGTGGGAGGGGCTCTCGCCGACGGGGAGCAGTGGAGGTGTTCGGACTTTATGCTGTCGCTCTTTAGTCTTTTCTGCCGTGGGCATAGGGACCCTGAGCTGTAGTCTTCTCTACTTTGCTCCTAACATCGTGGTTGATGCCGTAACAGCTAAGAGAGTAGAAGCATGCTCAGCGGCTCCTCTTAGTCGTAATTATTGGGAGGAGATGCTCAGCGTCCTCTCAGTGCCCGCGGGGGGTGCGGCTGGTGCTGTGCCCATGCTTCCGCGGCAGTGACTGGTGGGGGAGGGTCAGAGCCATCAGGGGCTGGAAACGTGGAGGGCGCCAACCTTTCCTGGAGTTCTCTTGCTGTTCAGCGACTGTGTGTGGCTTTATGGGCGGAGCTTCGCATCAGAGGGGTAGATAGCTAAAATTTGCTACCAGTTTTGGTGCCTTAGGACTTTAGACTCAGTTTTGTCCTTCGAGCTGCTCACAAATCTGAGATTTTATTTTTATAGAAAGCATTGAATTTACATTTTAGTCTCATAACTGGTTTTTGACAAAGGTGATTTAAAAAAAATGATTGTGCATGTTGGAATTTATCAGAGGCACATAGTCATTGCTCCACCACTAGACTATGCATCTCAGGCTTGATTCTTTTTCTTTTCCTTCTTTTTTGGAAGATGGGGCGTATTCGAGACAGGGTTTCTCTGTGTAGTTTTAGAGCCAGTCCTGGAACTCTGTCCGTAGACCAGGCTGGAGATATCCACTGGTCTCTGCCTCCCCAGTGCTAGGATTAAAGGTGTGTGCCACTGCCAGGCATTCCTTCCTTCCTTCCTTTTTTTTTTTTTCCTTGGTTTTTAAGTTAGGGGTTTCACTCTGTACCCCTACCTGGCTAAGAAGATTTTTTTTTTTTTTCCCCGAGACAGGGTTTCTCTGTGGTTTTGGAGCCTGTCCTGGAACTAGCTCTTGTAGACCAGGCTGGTCTCGAACTCCCAGAGATCCGCCTGCCTCTGCCTCCCGAGTGCTGGGATTAAAGGCGTGCGCCACCACCGCCCGGCTAAGAAGATTTTTTTTAAAGTAAAAAACTCTGATTTCTTGACTGATACTCTCACCAAAGAAGGTTTTGTTACATAATCATAGCACCCCCAAAGATAAATTATAAAGAGCTTAATGTTGCTCTTTTTAGATATAAAGTAGGTTACCTGGACTCCTCTATGGAACCTGTATAGCATACTCCTACCAACCTGTGCTGCAAAGTTACTTTGGCCATATGGATTTTTTTTTTTTTTTTTTTTTTTTTTGGTTTTTCGAGACAGGGTTTCTCTGTGATTTTGGAGCCTGTCCTGGAACTAGCTCTGTAGACCAGGCTGGTCTCGAACTCACAGAGATCCTCCTGTCTCTGCCTCCCAAGTGCTGGGATTAAAGGCGTGCGCCACCACCGCCCGGCTGGCCATATGGATTTAGTGCATAGGTAACCATATATATATTAGATGGGATGTTGTTAGATCTTAGAAAAATAACTTTATGAAAAGTAAACATTGGAATCCTTATTTAGGTACTGGTGTCTGAATGAATATGTTTAAACTGCTTTTTAAAAATTATTTATAGTATGTGGTTTGTGTGTACGAGTGTGTGCGCCCACCCGCAAGGGTCAGAAGAGGGTGTCAGATCCCCGGTAGCTGGAGTTCGCCACCTGGGAAGGGTCTGGGAGCCCAACTCAGGTCCTCTGTATTGAGCCATCTCTGCAACCCAGTGTCTGTATTTAGTCATACTGAAGTTAAGTTCTAGATTTGTCCTTTGCTCAGTAGAGGCTGAAAACCATGCACTGTGCAATACTTAAAGAGGTTAAGTGTTCACTTTCAGCTAAAGAATTAGCAATAGTAATAGAATTGATGTGGAGGCCAAAAAATAAGAGCTTGGGTGCTTTACAGATGTATAAACTTAAAAAGTAGTGGATGATACTTTGCCTTTGAGGAAAGTTTGGCCAAAACATAGTTAATTCTACCATTTGAAGTTCAGTCTGGGATTCTTTGAGACAGGGTTTCTCCTCCTAGCCCTGGCTGTCCTGGAACTGTAGACCAGTCTGGCATAGAACTCTCGGAACTCAGCCAGCTTCTGCATCTCAAGTGCTGGGATTAAAGACGTGTGCCACACACCTGGCATAAGATATATTCTTATAGAATGTACAGTATATAGTATGCTGGAGTCACAAATCCTAGGCTTTAAAAATTCAAGTAAGAGGTGCTGGAGAGACCGCTGAGTGTTTAAGAGCAGTATCTGCTCTTCCAGAGGACCTGGGTTCAATTCCCAGTACCCACATGGCAGTTCATAACTGTAACTCTAGTGTCAGGGGATCCAACAACCTCACAGAGAAATGCAGGCAAAACACCAATGCACATAAAAATTTAAAAAATAAAATTAAAATTAAAAAAATTTCAAGTAAAAACCTAGTTAGGATTTTTTTGTGCTTTTTCATACATCAGTATTATATGCTTTAGTTTTGTTCACAGTTAAAATAGCTTAGAATTATTAGCATTTGGGAGCATGGACAGGTGGCTAAGCTATAAGAATGTGTATTATCCTTGCAGAGACCTGAGTTCCATTTTCAGCGCCTATGTCAACCTGAAACTGGAGCTCCAGGACCTCCATGGACACCTGAATCCAGGTACATAGATTCTCCACCTCCATACTCCTAATTAAAAATAATAGAAAAATATCTAAAAATTAAATATTACCATTTTTTTCTTTTTTAAGAATCAAGATGGGAGCCGGGCGGTGGTGGCGCACGCCTTTAATCCCAGCACTTGGGAGGCAGAGGCAGGCGGATCTCTGAGTTCGAGGCCAGCCTGGTCTACAAGAGCTAGTTCCAGGACAGGCACCAAAGCTACAGAGAAACCCTGTCTCGAAAAACCAAAAAAAAAAAAAAAAAAAAAAAAAAAATCAAGATGGGTATTAATTTAACAAGATCTCTGGTAAAAACAAAGCCCTCGTGACAGAGCAGCCAATATACTGAAAAGCTATCCAGGGCAGCTTTAGTCTAGGAATTTTACTTAAAATTCAGAGGTTGTGTTCATGGCCTTTAGTAATCTAACAGTGCTTTCCAGTTTCAGATGACTCCCCCAGCTGAAAGTATGTTAAATTATATCTTTTGTATGTTCTTAAAAAATGACAGTACATTTCAAACAATAGCCTCTTCCCTCTGGTAAAACGGGTTTACATTTACTGAACTGACTCTGCCCGAGGCACTGTACATTTGTTTAAGGTGTGTGTGTGTGTGTGTGTGTGTGTGTGTGTGTGTGTACACGTGTACGCATAGATATCTGTGTGAATGGTATACACACATGTAATTTAAGTTTTATGTCAGCTTTGGATTGTGGAGTGGTGAAATGGCTTATGCACTCTGTAGCCCAGGCTGCCTAGAACTCAAAGTGATTTTTTTCTTACTTCGCCCCAGCTGATTACATCTTTGACTTTAAATACATGTTTTAAAAGTGAAGATGTCTGATGAGGTGGCTTCAGTGGGTAAAGACACTTGCTGTGCGAACTCTTAAGACTGAACTAGGCCGGGCGGTGGTGGTGCACGCCTTTAATCCCAGCACTCGGGAGGCAGAGGCAGGCGGATCTCTGTGAGTTCGAGACTAGCCTGGTCTACAGAGCTAGTTCCAGGACAGGCTCCAAAGCCACAGAGAAACCCTGTCTCGAAAAACCAAAAAAAAAAAAAAAAAAAAAGACTGAACTAGATCCCAGGAGCCCACTTTGGAAGGAGAGACTGATTCCTGAAAGTGGTCCTCTGACCATCACATCTTTGCTACCTTCCCAACAATAATAAATATTTCAAAGAAAACAAGGCATGGGACCAGGGAAATGTCTGTCAGCAAAGATGCCGTTCAAGTAAAGGACTTGTCCTATTCCTGGAACATATACTTGGAAAACTGACCTTAGAAATCTAAATGCTTGGGGCTGGAGAGATGGCTCAGTGGTTAAGAGCACGGACTGCTCTTCCAAAGGACCCGGGTTCAATTCCCAGCACCCACATGGCAGCTCACAACTGTCTGAAGATCCAGTTGTAGGGGATCTGACACCTTCACACCAATGCACATAAAATAAAGTTAAATAAACCATAAAAATATTTAAAAAAAAAAAGAAAGAAAGAAATCTAAATGCTTGGTAGCCTGGTCTTGAACTCCAAACACTGGGGGAGCAGTAGATGATAGGGAGGCTCTTGGGATCGACCTATGTGGGCCAACCCCAAATCAGAAAGGAACTTGCTTGAAAAATAAGATGGACTTATAGGGCTTACAGCTGAGGTTGACCTGGCTCCTACATACACACATAAAAAATAAATAGGGGCAGCAGTATGGCACAGTGGGTATAGCTCTTGTGACTAGGGCTTGAAGGCCTGTGTGTGATCCCTGGAACTCACATAAAGGTGGGCAGAGAAAACCAGTGGCACAAAGATGTTCTTTGACCTTTTCACGAGTGCACACTTCAAAATCATACATATATACAATAGTAATTTTTTTTTTTAAGGGGAAGAAAGCCAGGAGAGATTACAGTACCTGTAATCCTAGCACTTGGGAGATGGAGGCAGGAGGTCAGGTGTTCAAGGCAGCCCTTTGCTACTTAGAGGGTTTAAATCAGCCTGGGCTACATAAGATCCTGCCTCACAAACTCAGACTAAGTGACTGAGTAGAGAATAGCACAGAGTGACTTAGACCACATCAGTGGTCAAGACAGGATTTGAATCCAGGGATTCTGCCTCCAGTACCTCAACCATGTAAAGTTGCCTCTGCTTTACTAAGAGAGTAGTATGTAAAATGTGTGTGCATTTATGTGTGTGTGTTTTAATCATAATAAATGTGTGTACTTAAGAAAATGAGTTGTGTGAGGGGAATATGAGCTCAGTTTATAGAGTGCTTGCTTTGTGTGTCTGAATCACTGGTTTCAGCCTCCACAACTTCATGAGACCAGGTATGGGGACAAACCTGCAATCCTAGTACTTGGGAGGTAAGTTGAAGGTCAGTTTCAACTATACAGTGAGCTTGAGGCCAGTAAGAAATACGGCCTGTAAGTTGGCTTAGCAGGTAAAAACAATGGTTGCCACACCTGATAGCCTTGAGTTTGATCCCTAAGACACAGTGTGGTAGAAGAAAACTGTAAGTAGGCGTCACACACATGCACACACCCCACTCACACCCTTGTGCAGCATTTACCACCGTCCAGCTTCAGAACTTACTCATCTTCCACCGGAGGAACTTTATATACATGAAGCAGTAAGTCTTCTTTAACAGAAGTGTTCATTGTTTTAAGTATACATGTGAATGCAAACACCTTTGGAGACCAGAGACATGGGATCCCCTGGAGCTGTGGTTATGAACTACTTGATACTGTTTCTAGGAATCAATCTCTGGTCCTCTGAAGGAATAGCAAGTGCTTCGAACTGCTGAACTCACTCTTTAGTCCCTACCCCTTAATTTTTATTTTATTTTTGAGACACGGTCTCATATTACTGGCTGTCCAGGAATTCATAGAGCTCTTACCTGCTTCTTCCTCTTGAGCGCTGGAGTTAAAGTCCTGTGCCACTGCATAGCACACTCACTTTTATCTTTTGTGATTGGCTTCTTTTACCTAGTTTGTCCTCACCGTTCACTGATGTTGTAGTATATGTCAGAATTTTCTTCCTGTTTAAGGATCAGTACTATTGTGTATGTACATACCACAGTTAACTTGTTTTTTTTTTTTTCTGCCTTATAGATTCGTTTGTCTATTTTCATTTTCTCTGTATGTTTTGCCTATAAGTATGTATGTGCATTTTTGGTGCCCAAAAAGACTAGAAGAGGACATCAGATTCTTTGGAACTAGAGTTACAGACTGTTGTGAACCTCCTCTGTGTAGGTGCTGGGAACTGAACCTGGGTCCTCTGGAAGAGCTATTAGTGTGCTTACCCATTGATCTGTCTTTTCTACTCTGCCTTGTGTTTTTATGACTAATTCTCAAGTTCTTTAGTTCTTGGATCAATATATAGAGGTGGGATTGTGCTAATTGTGTTATTTATTTTGAGGAACTGTCAGTTTTTGCTTTGTGAAAAAAGGTTCGGGATGGGGGTGGGGTTACTGCAGAGATGGTTCAGTGGTTAAGAGCACTGACTGCTCTTCCAGATGACCTAGGGTTGAATTCTTAGCACCATGGCACTCACAGCCATCTGTAATTCCAGATCCAGGCAATCCGATGCCTTCTTCTGGTCTAGTGGGTACTAGGCACAAAAGTGGTGCATAGGCAGACATACAGGCAAAATAAATACATCTTTTTTTGTTTTGTTCATTTTTCGAGATAAGTAACCCCGGCTGTCCTGGAACTCACTCTGTATTATAGACCAGACTGGCCTCCAAAGATTTGCCTGTATGAGAGGTGTAGACCACCACTGCCTGGCTAAAATAAACACATCTTTAATAAAAGAATTGGAGCCAGGCAGTGGTGGCACACATCTTTAATCACAGCACTTGGGATGCAGAGCAGGTGGATCTCTGAGTTTGAGGCCAACCTGGTCTACAGTGCAAGTTCCAGGACAGGCTCCATAGCTACTGGGAAAAACTGTGGGGGGAGGGGGGGATTGGATTGGGCCTTGAATTCTGAGAGTGAATTGACGCACCACCCATTTAATTGACCACCTGCTTAAATTGCTCTGGGCTGGTGAGGAACAGTCTTTGTCACTAAGAACTTAACATTCTTGTCAGGAAAGACAAGTAGATACATGCTTTTACCACACATCATTGAACGTTAAATGCATTAAGAATCAACTACAACATGTTGTAGGAGATGCAGAGGAGGGACATGGCACTTGGATATGTAGGAAGAGGAGACTCTACAGGAGAGACACAAGAAAACCATATGCCTTCTCTGAGCTATTGAGTGTCCTTAGGTATCTTAACAGTAGTCCTGATGGTGGATAGCATCATCGCGAAATTCAGTTCTCTTATGTGAAGTCCTCCCTTTAGGAGCAAGTGCTCTTGCTGAGCCCTCTCTGTCTCTCTCTGTCTCTCTGTCTCTCTGTCTCTCTGTCTCTCTCTCTCTGTCTCTCTCTCTCTCTCTCTCTCTCTCTCTCTCTCTCTCTCTCTCTCTCTCTCTCTCTCTCTTCAGGGAGGCCAGAAGAAGTTGGATTCCCTAGAACTGGAGTTACAGCTGCTTGTGAGCTGCTTAACATGACTGATGGGAATTAAACTCAGGTCCTCTGCAAGAGCAGTATGCACTTTTAACCAAGTCATTTCTCCAGCCCCTGAAGTCTAATTTCTTGATGTATTTCTCAGTCTTTGGTTTTTCGAGACAAGGTTTTTCTGTAACTTTGGAGCCTGTCCTGGAACTCCCTTTGTAGACCAGGCGGGCCTCGAACTCACAGAGATCCGCCTGCCTCTGCCTCTGAGTGCTGGGATTAAAGGCGTGCGCCACCACCGCCCGGCATTTCTCAGTCATATTGTAGTACACTTACAAAAAGTACTTGATAAACAGTATTTGTGTATAGTGGTTTTTCACTTGACTGTTTGCTTATTCGGTATGTTCCATAGTGTGACTATCCCTCAGCACTTTTGTGGACATTGGACAGCTTGAAGTTGTCAGTCTGTTCTTCTAGCATGTCGATTCTAGGGATTAAGCGTAGACTGTTAGGCTTGGCAGCAGATGTCCTGCCCACCAAGCTATCGTGCCAGCCAGCATTTTTCCTTTTGATGTAAAGTTACATAGAATAGAGTATATGTGTTGAGTGTGTGGTGTGTGTGTGTGTACACATGCATGAGATCATGGTGTTTATGTTTTGTGGCCCATTTTCACTTAGCATGTCTTCAATTGAGGATGAACACTGATTTTCATAATGACTGTTCATTTTCTCACAATATGGATGGAGCTCAGTTAGCTAATACTTTTTCATCCTCTCCTGCAGTAGTTAGATTTGGCAAATGTGTAGGACAGAGACTGGGTAGGTTAAGTAGTGTGCACAGACGAGACCAGCCTGGTCTACAGAGCTAGTTCCAGGACAGGCTCCAAAGCCACAGAGAAACCCTGTCTCGAAAAACCAAAAAAAAAAAAAAAAAAAAAAAAAAAAGTAGTGTGCACAGAGATCCACCTGCCTCTGCCTCCTGAGCTCTGGGATCAAAGGTGTGCACTACCACTGTCCAGTTTAGACTAAACTTTTAAAAGCTTCCAAGCCAGTGAGATGGCCCAGCAGTAAAAGCTCTTTCCAACACAACCTGAGTTCAGTCTGGAAACCAAGTGAAAAGGAGGATGTGGTAGTGTGTGCTTGCAGTCCCAGAACTCCTATAGCTGGGAGGTGCAGCCAGTATAATCCTCTGGAGTCTCCTGAACTAGCTGGCCTAGAGTGTACTTCAAGACAGAAAACAAGAAAAAGCCTGTTTCAGCCAGGTGGAAAGTGAGAACTGACTCCCAAAAGTTGTCTGACCTTCGTACTTGAGCCTTGATGCACTTGTGCAAGCACTCAGTTTAGACACTCACCGTAATAAACAATAAGGGGGAGGTACCCCCTATAGTATTAACATACATTCTTATCCAAAGGACCAGCAATTATTTTCTTTTAGTTTTTATTTTAAAGTAGATAGCGTTTTATTTCACATGTCTTTGATTAATTAGGCTTCCCAGCTAGTTCTGAAGCTTTTGGGGGGCAAAGAGTCATCTGTGGTCTTCCTAATCTTTGTGTTCAAGTTTTCCATATTTATAAAATTGAGACTAGAACCAAGTTCAGTGCAGATGTCTGTAATCCCGGTGCTGTGGAGGCACGGGTAGGAGGATCATGAGGCAGGATCCAGACTGCCGTTACACATCAACGTCTTGTCTCAAAAGCAAAAAGTAACAAGTGAAATAAGAGAACGGCAGTACTTAGCAATATTTCTGGAAGAGTTAATGTTTGTTATTCCATGCATATTAACTATTACTGTCATTTTTCTTCTGCGGTTAGAACATTCAGCCCTTATTTCCACAAGTTCCACATTGATGGATTCAACCAACCTCAGATCAGAAATATTTGGGAAAAAATAATACATCTTTACTCAACACATACAGATTTTCTCTATTTGTTCTCTTGAGAATACAGTTTGTTTAACTTGCAGAGTATGACAAGTTGCCTAGAGATTAAAATATATGGGATAATATGCTGGAAGATACATAGATTATATGCAAATATTACATCAGTTTGTATAAAAGACTTGATGCCGGTGGGTTTTAGTATCCATGGGTAGAGTGGTTCATATCTTAGAACAAATTTTCTATAGTGTGAGGAGTGTCTACAAAATTAGTGATAGCGGAGCCTTGTGGGTCAAACCTGTAGTCCCAGTTCCCCAAGAGTTGGTCTTCCTAAGTAACAGTGAGTTCAAGACCAGCCTGAGTAACTTGTTTAAAAAACAAAAATGGGGTGACTGGGATTGTAGCTTAGGGTAGACTATTTGCATTAAATTAAGTTGACCCCAACATGGTGTTGCCCATTGCCCCAGAGTTGGTAGACTAGATGAAGGAATGGATTCTGAAAGGTAAAGTAAGATTCCCTCCCTCCAGAAGTACCTGACTCAAGGGGTTTTTGTTTGGTTGTGGTTTTGAGTATATGTGTTTTGTTTGGTTTTGGTGCTGTTTTCTGAAGCAGAGTCATGTAAAACTCTAGCTGGTCTTGAACTTTTTATGAAAGCCTTGGTGATCTGGTCCTTGAGGTGATGCCTCTGCCTCCTGAGTGCTGGGGTTATAGGCATTCTGACTTCAATGATACTAGTATACTAAACTAAGGAATTCTAGGAATTTGGGTTATACTTTTAAAACAAAACTTGACATTTTTATGTGTAGGGGTATTTTGCCTGAGTGTATGTTTATGTATCTTGTGAATGAAGGTGTGGAGCCTGCAGAGGACAGAAGAGGGCATTGGACCCCTTGGAGTAGAGTGACAGGTTGTGAGCTGCCATGTGGATGTCGGGAGCCGAATCCTGGACTCTTAATTGCCAAGCCATCTTTGCAGTCCTATGGGTTGTATTTAAAGTATTGGGAAACTAGTGGTAGATCAGATTCCTATTTGAGGGACATTTTGAAAACGGTGTATAGAGGAGAATAGAGGGCGAGAAATGCTTGGGAAGTATGTCAGCTGTCTTGATGAGGAGTAAAGGAGCGGGTGTGTTACTTAAAGGGAAGTGATTTGTTGGGGAGATAGGAAATTGACAAAATAGCATAATTAAGAGAAAATGCAGGCTCTGGATAACATCGCTTCAGTGTTTTTTTTTTTTTTTTTTTTTTTTTTGGTTTTTTGAGACAGGGTTTCTCTGTGGTTTTGGAGCCTGTCCTGGAACTAGCTCTTGTAGACCAGGCTGGTCTCAAACTCACAGAGATCCGCCTGCCTCTGCCTCCCGAGTGCTGGGATTAAAGGCGTGCGCCACCACCGCCCGGCTTCTTCAGTTTTATACACATGGTCCAGGAAGAAAAGTTCTGAAAATAAATGTGGTTAAATATGTCATAAAAGTAGTTTCTGACTAGGCATGCAACTTCGTGGTAGTTGCTTAGCCTACAAAAGGCCCTGGGTTTGATCCAGCACTGAAACCCACAAATTACAGTTACTTTTACTTTCTGTTTGTTTGTTTGTTTGAGACAGGGTTTCTCTGTGTAGCCCTGGCTGTCTTGAAACTTGCTCTGTAGACTAGTCTGGTCTTAAACCCAGAGATCCATTTGCCTCTGCCTCCTGACTGCTGGGATTAAAGATGTGCACTACCACCTCCTAGCTTGATTCTTATTTGTATCTCAGGCACCAGGTATGCATGTTATACACTGACATATGTGCAGGTAAAACACCCATATACTCAAAGAAAATTTTTAAATATTAAAAAAAATAGTAAAACAAATGTTAAAACATGATCTCACAATAAATTAAGATGCTTTTAATACTTAACCAGTGAAAAACTCACTTAGCAGTTGAGCATCACAAACAAACAACAAAAAAAAAAACCCCACAGGGCCAGGGCCAAAGCTACAAAGTTCAAGAGAGTTTGTCTAGAATCTAGTACCTAACAAATATTCTATTTTCATATTCCTTTGCTATGTTCTTCATACACATTTGTTTATTTATCATTTATAAAATATTGGCATTTTGGTAGAGATTAATCTCAAAAGATTAACATCTAAGTTTTAATCCAATAAAAACTAAGCCAAACTCTGGTTTCATTTGTGACTAAAAGTAGCAGCCAGCAGTTCTTATGAAATTTGTAGTTCATCCATTTATTTTTTTTTTTAATCTAGTTTCTCTTCCCGAAATAGGTGGAGGTTTAGTGACCTGTGACACTTTGGTTGTCAGCCACTATGTGGGTGCTGGAAACTGAACCTAGGTCTTCTTAACACTTCCTTAGTTACTTCTAGCTCTCAAATAGCATGCGTAACATGCTTATAACCCTTTAATGTGTATAATTTTTTTAATGTTGAACTAAAAGAATTAGCATTTATTTATTTATTTATTTATTTATTTATTTATTTATTTATTTATTTTTTGGTTTTTTCGAAACAGGGTTTCTCTGTGGTTTTGGAGCCTGTCCTGGAACTAGCTCTTGTAGACCAGGCTGGTCTCGAACTCACAGAGATCCGCCTGACTCTGCCTCCCAAGTGCTGGGATTAAAGGCGTGTGCCACCACCGCCCGGCTTTATTTTTTATTTTTTTATTTTTTTTAAATATTTATTTATTTATTATACTATGTGTATAGCATTCCTTCCACGTATGCCTGCAAGCCAGAAGGGGGCGCCAGGTCTCGTTATAGATGACTGTAAGCCACCATGTGGTTGCTGGGAATTGAACTCAGGACTTCTGAAAGAGCAGTCAGTGCTCTTAACCTCTGAGCCGTCTCTCCAGCCCAGAATTAGTTTTTAGTAGGTAAACATAATCAGTTAAGGCATTTTGGCATTTTAAATGATTTCCTTTCAGAGCTGTCTGTCTGTTCAGCTCTAGTTAACTAGAGTCAGATGTACTATATCACATATAAACTTGGGAATAATTCTTGGATCTAAAGTTTTTTTTGTTTGTTTGTTTGTTTGTTTTTTTGGTTTTTCGAGACAAGGTTTCTCTGTGGTTTTGGAGCCTGTCCTGGAACTAGCTCTTGTAGATCAGGCTGGTCTTGAACTCACAGAGATCCACCTGCCTCTGCCTCTTGAGTGCTGAGATTAAAGGCGTGCGCCACCAGCGCCCGGCTAAGTTTTTTATTATTATTTATTTATTTATTTATTTATTTATTTATTTATTTATTTATTATGTATACAATATTCTGTCTGTGTGTATGCCTGCTGGCCAGAAGAGGGCACCAGACCTCATTACAGATGGTTGTGAGCCACCATGTGGTTGCTGGGAATTGAACTCAGGACCTTTGGAAGAGCAGGCAGTGCTCTTAACCTCTGAGCCATCTCTCCAGCCCCCTTGGATCTAAAGTTACAGACCAGAGTATATCTGTAGCTTGAAGTTTTTGAAAAGATTAATTATTGTATTTATTAAGAGTCTTCAGATATGGGGACTAATGTACTAAATCTTAGCCATTACTGAATTTTCCTTTCCTGTGTGTGTGTTTATATATGTGTATGTATGCATGTGCACACATGCATGGAAGGTATATTCTTCAACCTGGAGCACTCCAACTTGGCCAGACTAGCAGGCCAGCAAGCTCTGGAGATTCTATCTCTGGCTCACGTACCATTTTTGCATCTGTCAGGTTAACAGATGCCGACTGCCCAGCCCTTTAATAAAGTTGGTTCTGAAAAACAGTCTAAGTTGTCTAAGGCTGTGCCCTTGAACTTCGAAACTGCAATTCTCCTGCAGGCTGTCCCCCAATACCAAGCCTGTCCCCCAATACCAAGCCTGTCCATAACTATAATTTTTATCTTCTTGAAATAGGGTTGATGTCTTTAAGTTTTTATACATTAAAACTTGTGTGTATGGTAGTTTTTACCTGCATGCTTGTCGTTGCACTACTTGCATGCTTGGTGCCATTGGGGCCCTAAGAGGGTGTTAGATCCCCTGGAACCTGAGTTGCTGAATTATTGTCGTAAGCTGATGTGTGGGTGCTAGAACTCAAACCTGGGTCCTTTGAAAGGACCAGTGCTCTTAACCAGTAAACCATCTCTCCTGTTCCAGTTTTGTTTGTTTTATGAATTCTGGAGATTGCACTTAGAGCTTCATGTTTGCAAAGCAAGCACATTACTGATTGAGCTTTCTCCCTAGCCCAAGTAGACAGAATGTCTGCCTGCCTGTTCATTTGTTTTATTTTTAATTGTGTTTGTGTGTGTATATCTTGTAGAGGCAGGGGTGGGGGAGGGGGACTGTGTCCTTGTGAACATAAATGAAGTTTCTGCAGAGGCTGGATCCCATTTAGTCGGGGTTACAGCGAGCTGTGACCTAAGAGGTGTGGGTGTTGGGATGGGAACTTGGAACTTGGGTCCTTATGATTGAACAGCCCCTGGAGCATCTCTCTCCAGCCCCTCTTTCATTTGCATAGTGTGCACGTATGTGCCAGGGTGTGTGTGTGTGTGTGTGTGTGTGAGAGAGAGAGAGAGAGAGAGAGAGAGAGAGAGAGAGAGAGAGAGAGAGAGAGAGAGAGAGGAGAGAGAGAGAGAGAGACAGAGGAGACTTGCAGTTGCCTTTTCTTTTCCATTATGGTCCCAGGAATTGAATTTAGACTGTCAGTCTTGGCAGCAAGCACCTTTACTTACTGAACCATTTTGCTGGCTTCTAAGTATTCCTTCTTAACTGTAGTATATTATCTTTGTGTTAAGGATACTGATGTCAGAAATGCTCAGGAAAAAAGTAGGTTCCTGGACAAAGTGCATCTAGACTTTGTGTACCCTTTGATGAGAATGCCACTCCCTACAAAGGTATTGTTAAGCTGAAGAAACTTCTTGTACTTAAAGAATGTGAGAAAGGGCCAGAAGGAAACTTGGAAGTCATCTATTCTACTTAAGTTTTTTAGTTTGAGGTGCTAAAAATTACTTGAAAACAAGAGTTTTTTAAAACGTACTTTTTTTTTTTTTTGAGACAGTTTTTCTATGTAGCACTGGCTGTCCTGGAACTTGCTCATTTTTCTGGCATATCATCACTCTATGATAGCTTTAGTTGTAACAATTGATATTTATGAAACGAAACCCATCTAATACTAGTCCCCCCTTTCACCTTCATAGTGTGCATACTCTGTGCCAGTACTAAAGTTTGAGAGTTGTATTTGCAGCATATGAGTATATAACTAGTATTAGCTATAATAGTGTTTTGGGAGCTACCTTTGGCTACTGTTCTACTGATGTGAGGAAACACCATCAGCAGGACAATTTAGAGGAAAAGCATTTTAATTGGGGGCTTCTTTACAGGTCAGGGTTATTGTGGCCAGGGGCAGCTGGGCAGGCATGGGTTTGAGCAATAGCTGAGAGCTTATTTGTTGAGGCACAACTAGGAAGGGGAGAGACAGAGACAGAGACAGAGGGGAAGGGGAGGAATAGCTGGGAATGGTGTGGGCTTTTGAAACCCCTAGTGACATACCTCCTCTAACAAGGTCACATCTTCTAGTTCTTCCTAAACAGTCCGTCAACTAGGAACCAAGCATTCAAAAATATGACCTAGGGGACCACTGTCATTGAAACCACCACAGGAGAATGACTAGAAAAGGAGATTTTTTTAATTATTTGCAGTTTTGAATTGTAGGATTATTTTCAATTTAGTGTTACCAGATTGATTAAAACTCTCTGAACCACATCTCCTAATTCTAACTTGCTCGCTGTGAGGTGTGTGTAAACTATTTGGTGATCATTTCTAAGATGAGTATATCAGTTCTGAAAGTCAGGCTTACATTAAACTTGGGGAACTACGTCATCCTAGAGGGAGATTTTAGTTCTGTGTTACTTTTTGGATTTTACAGGTTTATAGTGCATTCCTGAGCATGAGTGCAGAATGAAGCGACGTTTGGATGACCAGGAGTCACCGGTGTATGCAGCCCAGCAGCGAAGGATTCCTGGAAGCACAGAGGCTTTTCCTCACCAGCACCGGGTACTTGCCCCCGCCCCTCCTGTGTATGAAGCAGTGTCTGAGACCATGCAGTCAGCTACAGGAATTCAATACTCAGTGGCACCCAACTACCAGGTAAGCTAGAGCCAGGGGAGGGAGTAGGAATAAGGGGTGAGAGTGGTGGTTTCATCCATTGAGAGTGATTTTTATAGAGCATAGAGCTACCCACGAAAAACTTGACGTGAAATACATATGGAGATGTTTTAAATATATGCATATGGTAGTGTGAAAACCACCAGATAACAAAAGTCATGTAATGACTTCTGAAGTTCTCTGCATGTTGCTTGTTGACCCTTAATCTTTCTTCCACCTCATTAAGGTCTCTCTCTCTCTGTGAAATTTGTTCTCATGGAGCCCAGACTAGCCTTGGACTTCTGTCCTCCTGCTTTACTTTCCCATTTGTGGGATTACAGGCTGTGCCACCTTACCTTGCTTCTTTGTGTTAGTTGAGGTTAATTCCAGGGTCTTGTGCGTATCAGCAACCACTAACCCTTCTTTGTTATTACCTTTTCTCTTTTCTTTTCTTTTCTTTTCTTTTCTTTTCTTTTCTTTTCTTTTCTTTTCTTTTTTTATCTTTAGGCAGGGTCTCACTGTGTAGCTGTGACTGACCTGCAAGTCTTGGTTTAGACCAGGCTGTCTGTCTCTGCCTCCAAGTGTTTGGATTAAAGGCATATACTACCACACCTCACTTGGTTTTTTTTATTTTAATTCTTCAGTGATAGAGATTGAACTCAGACCCTCATGTGTGCCAGAAAGCACCTGAGTGTCAGTTTCTCAGGAGTCTGCTCTGAAGCAGTGTAATGCTTGCATGTGAGGCTGATGGAGCAGTAAGTAACAGATGATTATTAACTTAGGACTAGAAGAAAAGGGGTTTTACTTGTGAGGTTATTTTTATTTTCCAAATAGGTTTATAGTTATCTTGTCTGTTAGATACAGTTGTATATATCCTCAGTGGTGTGTGCTTGTAGTAAATGCAGCTGTCTCATATTAGCAAAGGATAATTAATGGTACTATCTTGTTACCTCGAAGTTCTAGGGACCTGGTCCACAGCCTTTGCTTGCTGGGCAAGCACTGCCGCTGAGCTCAGATCTTCAGCCCATATAATTGTTTTTTTTGTTGTTGTTGCTTTTTGTCTTTTTTAGGGGGAGATGGGTTTCGAGACAAGGTTTCTCTATGTAACAGTCCTGGCTGTCCTGGAACTAGCTCTGTAGAACAGGCTGACCTTAAACTCTCAGAGATCCTCCTGCCTCTGCCTCTCAAGTGCTGGGAGTAAGGCATGTACCACCACTGCCTGGCCATATGATTTAAGTTTTATGAAAACCTGTAAAACACATAATTTGAAATAGAAAAGCTCAGATTGAGACCCCTTATGAAACATGTATGTATTAGAATTTGTAGAATTTATTTAATTTTTTTTTCTTTCTTTTTCCCCCCTTTTTTCTTCTTTGAGGTAAGGTCTCTTCCAACCCAGACTGTCCTTGAATTTGCTGTGTAGCTGAGGAAGACTTAAACTTTTGGCCTCTGTCTTCCAGCTGTTGAAATTGCAGGCAAGCACCAGCACATCAAGTCTGAGTGCTGGAGGTGGAGCCCAAGGCTTCAGGAGCACTGGGCACATATTCTTTCAGCTGAGCTGCATCTCCAGCCCCTTCCATATTTTCTTATCCATTTTCTTAATAATATAATAATTTTCTTTTATATCTGTAATTTTACACACAGTTGTTTTTTCTCTCTCCCGCACAGAGTGATTTTTATAAACTTGTGAGAATTTGTGAAAAACCTTGTTGTTTACTAAGTTGGGGTGTACAGTTTATACTGCATAGAGAAGGTAGATTTTACATTGCTCAGTCTCATTTGGAGATGACAGTCAGATCTACTGACATTAAAACTGTCCCTCCCCCCATTATTTACTTATTCTTCGTTTTAGAGGCAGGATCTCCCTCTGTAGCTTAGGTTGACCTGAAATTTTCTATATCAATCCAGTAGACCTCAAACTTAGAGCAGCGCTACCTTCTTTAGCTTTTTGTTTGTTTGTTTTTTGTTTTTGTTTTTTCGAGATAGGGTTTCTCTGTGGTTTTGGAGCCTGTCCTGGAACTAGCTTTTGTAGCCCAGGCTGGTTTCGAACTCACAGAGATCCGCCTGCCTCTGCCTCCAAGTGCTGGGATTAAAGGCGTGCACCACCACCGCCCGGCCCTTCTTTAGCTTTTTAAGTGCTGGCATTATAGGCATGAGCTCCTACTTTTGGCTTTAATAGTTTTGAAATAGGAGAAGTGCTCAGGAAATTTATTACTATTATTACTATTTGTGACAGGGTCTCACTGTATGTACTTATATACACACACACACACATATACTCACTATATGTACATATATACACGTGCGTGCGTGCGTGCGTGTGTGTGTGTGTGTGTGTGTGTGTGTGTGTTTGGAACTCAGAGGTATCTGCCTGCCTCCACCTCCCTAGTTCTGGGATTAAAGATATGTGCGCTTCACCTTGCTGAAATTGAATTATTTTTAACATCTGTAAAACATTAAATATAGGGGGGGTTATAACATCAGTAATTCCTTTTTTTTTCTGGGACATTTCGTTTTGTTAGTATCTTTGTGCATGAAGAAATACATAGGCATGCTTTGTAGATTTGTGTTATTTCTCAGATGTGTTTGAGGAAGAATGCCTAAGCCTGAATTTGTCTGTATTTTTCTCACTCCAGGTCTCAGCTGTGCCACAGAGTTCTGGCAGTCATGGGCCCGCCATAGCAGCAGTTCATAGCAGTCATCATCACCCCACAGCTGTCCAGCCTCACGGAGGCCAGGTGGTCCAGAGCCATGCCCACCCAGCGCCACCAGTTGCACCAGTGCAGGGACAGCAGCAGTTTCAGAGGCTAAAGGTGGTATTCTGTTTCTTTACTTGGATCACTGTGTCTTCGGCAGGAAGTAATGCCTTCACCTAAGAGAGTGGGGTTTGAATTACAAGAAGTTTTGCTTTTGAAACTTATGTGTATTTCCTTTTTTGTATATTTTCCTGTGTATGTGCCTAATCCAGAAAAACATACACTCAGAAAATGTTGACTGTATGAATGCATGATACACAAACACACCAGAATTGAAGGATCATTGTCTTAGAAAATGAAGTCTGGGTTTGAGGTGCTTTCTTTTAGAACCAAGACTTCTTAGTATTATAAGATTTTTATTGAGTACACACATATCTGGGAGCAGTCCAATTGGGGAATAACAAATTAGTACCACAATATATAATACAGCTCAAACTTAATATTCCTATGCTCTGAACATCTGAATTTGTGGGCATCTTTAAATCTGTGCTTTGTAAAACATGCTGCTTTTGAGGCACACTTTTTTTTTCAATATTTATATATTTATTATGTATACAATATTCTTTCTGCGTGTATGCCTGAAGGCCAGAAGAGGGCACCAGACCTCATTACACATGTTGTGAGCCACCATGTGGTTGCTGGGAATTGAACTCAGGACCTTTGGAAGAACAGGCAGTGCTCTTAACTGCTGAGCCATCTCTCCAGCCCCTGAGGCACATTTTATAATGCAGTTTGGGGACAATAGTTGTGACTGAAGTGTCAGTGTTTTCATATGTCCTACTGAATGCGTAGTGGTGCTGTGGAGTACGTGAAGCTTGTGTTTCCGGCTAACCTTTTTCCATTTTTGTTTGAGTATTGTGTGTGTGTGTGTGTGTGTGTGTAGCAATTGCTTAGTTTTCAATTTTTCTGATTTACACTTAGGTAAATCAGTTTGAAACCACATACAAAACAATGTCAATTAAAACGGAAGTGATGAGAGTTGTTTTATCTTCATTTGGTTATAATAGCTTAATTCTACCTAGGGGCTTGCATGTGGGAGGAACAGTATGCCCCGAAGTGCATCTGTGTGTCAAAAATGTCTGCTCTTTGTTTTCCCTAATGTAGTCCTTCCTCTTACCTGACAGCTTGCTTTCTGCTATTTCAATTACCCACAGTTAACTTGTTGAAAATTGGGAAAAAAATTTCCAGAATAAGCAATATATAAACTTTAAATACTGTGCCATCATGATTAATATTTTGATGAAATCTCATTCAGTCCCCCATCCCAAGTGGGATATAAATCATCCTTTTTACCCAGCAAACTCAGTATGTGTCCTGCCTGTGACACTTAGAAACCCAGATCATAGTCCCTCCTCCCCGGTACAAGAATAGTGATACTCGTGATTGGGATGTCCTGAAGAGAAGCCATAGTGGGTGTCCTTTAAAGTGTAAATGGGACCATTCTCAGCATGGAGAGGGAGGAAAAGCTGTGCTGAGGCTGGTAAAATGGGAGGTAAGTTGTCTTTACTAATTTATAAGTCAGATCTTACCTTAAATACGTATGTAGAGGGGAAAAAAAACAGTAGGGTAGGGTTCAGACTATACTAAGCTTCAGGCATCCACTAGAGAGCTTGGACATGAGACCTATCTATACTACTAATTGAGTTTTTTCTGGTACCTGCCTCATTGGTTTCTGATTTACGGTATTTAATATCAACCTAAGGACAATAAATACTAGGTAAATAACATAATGAACACCAGTGTTTGACAATATAGAGGAATTGTATGAAATCTGGTATCTGTCTTGGTTTAAGTAATTTCAGAGTTTACTGAGGAATAGTCTGAAGAACACAAGTTATTTGTGCCATTTTAGAAAATTTGTTCTTAGAAACATTTTCACATTCTGTAGACACATGAGTTTTAGAGGATATTCATGTTATAATACCACTTAATGATTTATTTGAACGTAAACATTCTGTTTCATGGTACATCAAAAATTGTAGCTTATATATTATTTTCTAAACTTCCCTAAAACCTGAAATTTTATTCAATTTAAAATGTTATCTCAGCCGGGCAGTGGTGACGCACGCCTTTAATCCCAGCACTCGGGAGGCAGAGGCAGGCGGATCTCTGGGAGTTCGAGGCCAGCCTGGTCTACAAGAGCTAGTTCCAGGACAGGCTCCAAAGCTACAGAGAAACCCTGTCTTGAAAAACCAAAACAAAAGCTGGGCGGTGGTGGCACACGCCTTTAATCCCAGCACTTGGGAGGCAAAGGCAGGTGGATCTCTGTGGGTTTGAGACCAGCCTGGTCTACAAGAGCTAGTTCCAGGACAGGCTCCAAAACCACAGAGAAACCCTGTCTCGAAAAACCAAAAAAAAAAAAAAAAGTTATCTCAGTAATTCTAACATTATCCTAATTATCCTAAGATGTACTCATCTCTTTCTAGCCCATCAGACACCTGTCTGTGGTAGGTCACTTTTGGATGCTCACTTTTCGTTGTCTCTTTTGTTCAGTTACTCCTCAAATCCACCCTGTAATTCAAGCCATTTTCACATCAGTTACAATTAACCCCATAGCTTCCCTTCCTTCCTTTCTCTTCTTTTCTTCCTAGTTGTTTGTGTATGTGAAGTGTGTGTGTTGGGTAGGGGGTATACACCTCACGTATTCATGTTTGTGTAGGCCTGAGATTGATTATGGGTGTCTACTGTATTCCTTTCCATCTTATTTTGTGAGGCAGGGTCTCTGAACCAGAAGCTCATTTCTGCCAGAGTAGCTGGCCAGCCAGCAAGCCCCTCAACTCTACCTGTGCTCAAATACTACCTGTAACCCCTCTACTGGGTTTACAGACATATGCTAATGTGGCCAACATATATATATATTTTTTCTGGGGATCCAATTTCATGTGTTCTGAGGATTCAATCCTGGGTCCTCATGCTTACACAGAGAACATTTTTTTCCGTTGTGTCATCTTCAAAAGCCCCATTCATACCTTGTTTTAATCTGTATTGTGGTCATGTCAACTGGATTACATGGAAATGAAGAAGATAACATCTAAGTTGATTTTTGCAAGATTAATGAGTTCTGGGGGCTGGAGAGATGGCTCAGAGGTTAAGAGCACTAACTGCTCTTCCAGAGGACCTGAGTTCAATTCCCAGCAACCACATGGTGGATCACAACCATCTATAATGAGATCTGGTGCCTCTTCTGGTGTATATATGTTAACAGAACATTGTATGTATAATAAATAAATCTTTAAAAAAAAAAGATTAATGAGTTCTTCATGATCTGGATCCTGTTGCTTTTCCATCTTTATTTTTCCTAGCCATGCTTAACTTTTAGCAGACTGACTGGTTTTAGTTTTGCAGATAGACTACATGAGATTATTCCCTTGCTGCTGCTTCTGACATTCTTCACAGGGCCTCATGTACTTGTTTGCTAATGTGTACTTGTCTTTAGGTTTCAGCTTATAAACCACCTCTTTGATTTCCCTCGCTTTGACAGAGAAAGTGATGCTGTTTCCATGTGCTGTAATGACTTTCAGTCGTTGTTTTACACCCACTGTGTTAGGAGTTATACTAGATAAGAGCAGTTTCTGTGCAGTTACGATTTTAACTTGTTATTGAATCTTCACCACCTGTGTTGGTTGTGCTGCGTTGTATCTTAGCACGTACTTACAAAATGGCTAAGTGAATACTATGGTAATATAATTATTAGTCACTGATCATTCCCTATAGAATTATCCATGGCAAGGGTACAGAATTTGAGTTGATTTTTTTGTTTGTTTATTTTAAATTTGAATCATATTTTAAGTGTTCATACTAATTTCTGGTACTTCATATATAATTCACTTACTGTCTTGATTTGAATATGGATGATCTGTTGTTAAAAAGTTTTGACTTCTTACATATTTGAAATGTATTCCTGCCTCAGGTGGAGGATGCCCTGTCCTATCTTGACCAGGTGAAGCTCCAGTTTGGTAGTCAGCCTCAGGTCTACAATGATTTCCTTGATATCATGAAGGAATTTAAATCTCAGAGGTAAAAAAATTTGTGTGACTGCATGTAAGTTTGTGCTTGGCTTTTTTTTTGTTGTTGTTTTTTAAGATTTTTATTTATTATGTATATAGTGCTCTGTCTGCATATATGCCTACTCGCCAGAAGAGGGCACCAGATCTCATTACAGATGGTTGTGAGCTACCTTGTGGTTGCTGGGAATTGAACTCAGGAACTTAGGAAGAGCAGTCAGTACTCTTAACCTCTGAGCCATCTCTCCAGCCTAGCATGTTGATTTTTAGTGGGAATATATATATATATATACATCACCCCCTTTTATAGATTATTATTTTCATCGGGGGAATGCTTTTGAGATTAGGGTCGTGCTGTATGTAGTTCAGGGTGGCCTTGAACTTTGGGCAGCCCTATTGCCTCATCCTCTCAAGTGGCATGTACAGCTATGCGTCACCGTATTTTGATTTCATGATGGAAATAGCAGAGTTTTTAGGCTTTTTGTTTGTTTGGTTTTTGGTTTTTCAAGACAGGGCTTCTCTGTGAAATAGTTCTGGCTGTTTTGTATACTAGAAAATTTTAACTAAAATCTTTCTTGGTGCTTATTTCAGTCAGGGAAGTAACAGAAGTAAATTGATATTTATTTATTATTTATTGTTGTAAGATACCCTGCTCTTCTGGCATGACTGTGTGAGAGTAACTCACCTGAACAGTCTAGACATAAAACCCATTACAGTTCATACTGGTATATTAAAGATTGGCCCCAGCTTGGGAATTATAGAGATGTACTCTCTGTACATCTGTTTGATAGAATTATGTGCATGAATGTATATTTTATTTAAAATTTTGACCAAACCTATAACTCTAAAGCTAAGTGGCTTTGGAATTTAAGTTCTTTGGTTATTATGTTTTCCTGTTTAGAGAAAATATAGAAGGTAGTTTTCTCTAGGTTTTCTGTCAAGCCCGCCTTTTATCACTTCTCTTTCTTTGTAATTGTTTTTGTCAGCATTGATACTCCAGGTGTGATTAGCCGTGTGTCCCAGTTATTTAAAGGCCATCCTGACCTGATCATGGGCTTCAATACCTTCTTGCCTCCTGGCTACAAAATTGAGGTGCAGACTAATGACATGGTGAACGTGACAACTCCTGGCCAGGTTCATCAGATCCCCACCCATGGCATCCAGCCCCAGCCTCAGCCACCACCTCCACATCCTTCTCAGCCTTCAGCCCAGTCAGCTCCAGCTCCTACTCAGCCAGCTCCTCAGCCCACACCTGCCAAAGTCAGCAAGGTGAGTCATGGGAAGACACCACATCCCTAGACAGTACTTCTCAGACATTCCCCTGTATTAGGCTCAGATAGATATCCAAGTTACAACAGTGATGTCGTTAGAGAGGATGTTGACATCTCACCCCAATCACATGGGTCATGTTTATACTCACTTAAGTCATCATGCCAGCAGACTGTAGGACTCTGCCCTCCGCTTCTGTTTAGTTAGCCTCTGAACTGGCTTTGTAGTAAGTAGTCCTTTGACACCACAGGTGGGAAGAAATGAAAGTGTGTGTGTGGTTTGCTTTGTTTTTTGGCTAGGGTTTTCTGTGTTGCCCAGGCTGGTAGAATCCTGGACTTTGGTGGTCCTGAGTAACTGTAACTCTAGGTGTTGCGAACACACCTAGCTCAGAAATGATTATTTTTATCATGGTCAAATTAGACTCTACTTACATGATTGCCATTTTATAAACGTTACAGAGCTGGGCATGATGACTTGTTTATAAATCTCAGCACTTGGAAGGTGGAGGTAGTCGGATAAGGAATTTGATGATATCCTGAGTTGTATAAAATACTGCCTCAAAAATCACAATCAAGTTGCTCCATTTGGCAGGTCAGCTGATAATCACGATAAGTGGAAGGTACTCTTGATCTAGATAGAATAGTCATTAGCTACATAACATTGGATTTTAGGTCAAGCAAATTCAGCGTTTTAGTCATATTAGCTAAATTTCATGTCTCAAGAACCAGCATGTAGCTGGTGGCTCTTGTGTCTGATGACATTTCAGAGCGCTCTTTTGAACAGAGCTAGTGTAGAAACATTTCATATTGGATTATGGGCACAATTAATTGTGGTGTTATTCTTGACATTAAAAATCTGTGTAGGATGAGTTTTTCTTTTTAATTTGCACCTGTTAAGCTAGTGAGCTTTAAATTTGCTTATGAAAAATTTATAATTAGAAATAGCTCCTTATTTGAGGTTGTATGTAGAAAATTTGATGTTGAGATAGTGTCAGAATGTGAAAACTTTGTTATGTATCATTTGAATTGAACCAAAATGGCTTGGCTTAATTGATCAGTACTTAATGGCTTAGATTAGTTTAAAAAAAAAGATATGGGTTGATCAAATACCTTATTTTTTTGTTTTGGTTTGAATTTTCTTCCCTAGTATCAAACCACTTATGCTCTTGAGGAAAATAAAGACTTTTTTCTTTTTAGCCTTCCCAACTACAAGCACATACTCCAGCCAGTCAGCAGACTCCCCCACTCCCACCATATGCATCCCCACGTTCTCCACCGGTCCAGCCTCACACACCAGTGACAATCTCCTTGGGAACGGCCCCATCTTTGCAGAACAATCAACCTGTGGAGTTTAATCATGCCATCAACTATGTTAATAAGATCAAGAACAGATTCCAGGGCCAACCAGACATCTACAAAGCATTCTTGGAGATTTTGCACACATACCAGGTAAGGGGGTTACTCATTTATCCCTTTTTAAGCAGGTCTTAGATTATAGACTCTGATGATCCTCTTCCCTCAGCCTCCTAAGTAGATGGGATGTTGGTTGTTGCCAGCACACCTAGCTCAGAAATGGTTGTTTTTGTAGTGGTAAAATTAGACTCTTTACATGTCTGTCAGTCTCTGAGTATTTATCTAGTCTGAGGAGAGCTAGAATATCCATTATGCTCAATAGTTCTTATGGGGAATATTACCTGATTATAACTGTAATGGTGTTTATGAATTCACTTGTACCCACCTGCTTTGCTCGTTCTGCAGCATCTTGTCAGGATTTTTAAGGTCACTAGCTTGTTAAGAGGATGCTTGTTTCATAGTGCAAGTCTCTGAGGGTAATTTGTGTATCATGATTAATTTACAAGAGAACGTGGACAAGATTTTCTAATGTCTTGTGTTTTATCAGTTTAATTGACATAGCATTTATATGTTCTTAGTTTTATAAAGACCTGTCTTTCAGCATCTTCTTTTTCAAAAGACTGCAATCAAAATAGTAATTAAATACTTCCTTTAATGTTACTTAAGTAGGTAACATATTTTAGCCGTATCACATTTCAGAAAACAATTGTTCCGTGTGTGGTGTAGGATTCAGAACAGTATGTATCATCTGTCTCTTTTGTCATTATTCAGAAAGAACAGCGGAATGCCAAGGAAGCTGGAGGAAACTACACTCCAGCTTTGACCGAGCAGGAGGTGTATGCCCAGGTGGCACGTCTCTTCAAAAACCAGGAGGATCTGCTTTCTGAGTTTGGACAGTTCTTGCCAGATGCCAACAGCTCGGTGGTAGGTCTCATTTAGACAAACTACATTATTTAAGATTGTCACCATAAGTTTGGAAGCTATAGTTACAGTGGACTTTTTAGATGACACTTTGATCGGATTATTAATTTCTCATATGTCTTAATCAGCTTTTAAGCAAAACAACTGCTGAGAAGGTTGATTCTGTGAGAAATGACCATGGGGGTACTGTGAAGAAGCCCCAACTGAACAACAAGCCACAGAGGCCCAGCCAGAATGGCTGCCAGATCCGCAGACACTCTGGGACAGGAGCCACGCCACCAGTGAAGGTGAGAGTAGACAGTAAGATGGTCGGAACGTGTATATCCAGAGCAAGTACTATAGGTCACAGAATTTCCCTACAGAGCTTCTTAGCAGCTTTGCAAAAGGTAGGTAGGAAGAACACACATTGTGTGGATTTGTGTGATTTTGGTTTTTTTTTTTCCAGTCTTTGCATTTTTCCTATATTATCTCTTCTTTGCTGTGAGCCTCCTACTCTTTTTTTTTTTTTAATCAAGATTTACTAATTCTTCTCTTGATCAGATATGTTAAACTTGCCTTGTGTTGCAGGAAGAAGATTGATAAAATTGATAAATTGATAAACCATAAATAGGTAAATGTGTCTGAGGAAGCTCAACTCTTTTGAGCATAGTGCCCCTGTAATGTCAGAGGCTTTGTTCAAACACTTTGACTAGGGGTCTGTCCTGTCCTTGCTTCTTTTTGGGTTGACAGATCTTACGTGTTTTATCTTAGTTTTCCAGGAAAGCAATTTGGGCAGTGCTAGAGGGAAATCTTAACCTCCTGTTAGTAACTTCCTACAGTAATTGTCAATAGAAAACCTAGCTTGTTCTCTTTGATTTAGTGTGTTGGTGATAAAAAAGGAAGCTGTATGTATTCAGTGTTGAATTTCTCTAGGAATTCTAAAGTGTGATATGGAGTAGAGGTGTCTACAGAATTTGGCTAAGGAAGGTGGTGGGTGTCAAGTGGCTCCAAGGACTGACATACTCTGAAAGGTTGTTTTGGTGCTTGCCGCGTTTTCTTGGTTCTGGAATCAGGTTGATAGAGTAGTAGTTTGATGTTTTGTTTTTAACTTTAAAAGGCACTCTGTGGGGTGCAGGGATCAACTACATAGCTAAGAGCTCTCTTAGATCTGTTTCCTTCTACACCTGATAATCCACAGGTAGGACAGAAGCTGCTCGCAGAGGTGGTGTAGTTCTTCATGGTAGTAAAAGGTGGGCTTTTTAAAAGTAAATTTTTCCTAGTGGGGTTATATTATGACCTTTTCATTTGTTTGGTTTTGGGGGTTTTTGGTGTATGTTGGAGAAAAGTATCTCACCATGTAACCTAATTGCCAGTCCATTGCAGCCCTCCTGCCCCAGACTGATGAGTGAAAGGACACAGGCGTGTGTCACTGTGCCTAACTCCTCCCCACTTTTTTTTTTTTTTTTTTTTTCTTTTTTGGTTTTCGAGACAAGGTTTCTCTGTAGCTTTTGAAGCCTGTCCTGGAACTAGCTCTTGTAGACCATGCTGGTATCGAACTCACAGAGATCTGTCTGCCTCTGCCTCCCTAGTGCTAGAATTAAAGGTGTGCGCCACCACCGCCTGGACTCCCCACTTTTAAAAATCGGTTTTTGTGTTGTTTTTTTGTATTGCGAGACAGGGTTTCTCCGTGTAGCCTTGACTGTCCTGGAACTTTGGCTTAGCCTTGACTCTGTAGACCAGGTTAGCCTTAAACTCAGGGATCCAACTGTCTCCTGAGTACTGGGATTAAAGGCATGCGCCACCACCGCCTGTCTCAATGTTAAATTACTAGCCTGGCTAGGTGTTTGCGGTGGAGCCTCTACTGTCAACCCTGTATTGGGCAAGGCAATAAAGAAACAACTGAATCTCTTGAGTTTGAGTCCGGCCAGGACTGCATATGACATACTCAAAAAAAAAAAAAAAAATAGTCTAAGTGGGTATGCTAATAAGGTGGTTGTGCTGTCTACTAGACAGTGAACTAATTATTCTTTTTTCTTAGAAATTTTTAAGTGAAGTAATGTAGATTAAAGATTTGTTGTTGTTTTTTTTTTTAACTCCAGATAGTATATGCGATCTTAGAAACAGTGTGGTATTAGACTGATGAAGATACTTCTGGCTCAGGGCAAGTGTCTTGGTTAGTGTGGCTGTTGCTGTGATAAACACTGGCTCAAAGCCTCTTGAGGAGAGGGTGTATTTTGTTTACACTTCACATCTTTGTTTATGGTGGAAGGAAGTTGGCAGGAACTTGGGCAAGAACCTGGAAATAGGCGCTGATACAGAGGCCAGAAGTGTTGTTTATAGGCTTCTCATAGCTTGCTAAGCCTGCTTCATAAGGAATGAGCTGGGCCCTCCCACTTCACTAAATAAGAAAATGCCCTACAGGCTTGCCCATAGTCTGATCTTGGAGGTGCCCTCCTACCTGACTCTACCTTGTGTCAAGGTGACATAAAACTGACTAGCACAACTGACCCTTTGTCAGCTCGACACACAAACACCAGTTTCCTTCCTTTTTTTTTTTTGGGTTTTTCAAGACAGGGTTTCTCTGCAGCTTTGGAGCCTGTCCTGGAACTAGCTCTTGTAGACCAGGCTGGCCTCGAACTCACAGAGATCCGCCTGCCTCTGCCTCCCGAGTGCTGGGATTAAAGGCGTGCGCCACCACCGCCTGGCTCAAACATCAGTTTTCAAGTAGAACCTTTTCTTTTTCATTTGTCCCCCAAATGGTCTATTAACATATCAGAATATAATAAAACATAAATAACTTTAAAAGTTCCCACAATCCTTACAAATTTAAACACATTAAAAGTTCAGTCTCAGCCCAGTGATCATAGTGCACTCCTTTAATCCCAGCACTCAGGCAGAGGCAAACAGATTTCCAAGTTCGAGGCCAGCCTGGTCTACATAGCTAGTGCCAGGATAGGCTCCAAAACTACACAGAGAAACCCTGTCTCCACCTCCCCCCGCCCCCCCAAAAAAGTAGTCTCTTTCAAATAGCCAGTATTTTAAAAATCTGAACTCTCCTTAAAAGTTTAGAGTCTCTGCATTATGGGCTCCTGTAAAATCAAAAATGAGCCAACTACTTTCTTTAAGTGGGAAGGACCAGGGCATAGCTTCGTCTGATTAAAGTAAAACCAAGCCCGAGCTGTTTAAAGAACTGTGTCCAATGTCTGGGATCCTCTTCTAGTCTTCTCTGTTCCTCCAAGGTGTCTGGTTCACTTTTCTGACTCCAACCGCTGCAGCAGACACAGATTGTCATTGAAGCTCAGGCTGGTTCTACTCCACTGCTGGTGTTCTTAGCAGTCCTCCTAATGGTACTCACATCTCTAGAATGCTCGGTTCTTATAATGTAGCTAGGCTGCCCTTTCACCAGTAGCCTCTCCTAGGCTTTTTGTGCTGCCAAGCCTCAGGTTCTCTGCGTGACCCCTCTAATCTTAGGGCGTTAGTTGCTACTCAGGTGCACCTTCATGTAGCCTCTCCCTGTGTCAAGCCTCAGCTGTTCTCTTATGCTCTCCAGTAACACCTGGAAGACTTTGACACATGATCAAATTTGACTTCCACTTCAAGAGTGAGACTGGTCTCTTAATTGCTGCCAGTTTGTCTCCAGCTGACCAGCATTAGTTGTCAGTAATGCAGAGGTTTCACTTGAATGTGCACACTCACTCTCACATGCGCTCGCTCTCTGTCTCTCTCTCTCTCTCTCGTTTTTTTAGACAAGGTGTCTCTGGGTAGCCCTGGCCCGAACCACAAAGTTTTAAGGACAGCAGATAGCTCCAATAGAGTCTTTGAACTTACCTCTGAACTTTACAAGCCAGGCTTAAGTTATGGTTTCGAATATTCAGGATTTTCTGAAGGTAACAGAGGCAGGAGTATCATAAGATTAAAGCCAGCACAATTTAATTCTAAACATTGGTCACATTAATTCTAAACATTGTTCACAAGCGGGAACGTCTGTGAGCAGAGTGATCTAAAAGCCTTTGATGGAAAGAAACTGTCAAGAAAACTAAAGTAGAAGAAAAGGTTATGATAGAAATTTGTGGCTGAATTTGTTCCATGTTATTAGTAGTAGAGCTAGTCTAGCAAAATTAAAGGAAATCACTCTGTGTTTGTTTTTGTTTTATTTCTTCTTTTTTAATTCCAGAAAAAACCCAAACTGCTTAGTCTAAAGGAATCTTCAATGGCAGATGCCAGCAAGCATGGTGTTGGAACAGAATCATTATTTTTTGATAAGGTAAGTAATGGGTAACATTTGATAGTAGTTGTTAAGGACGATCATCTGATCTCCAAGGATTTGTTTAAAATATGTCAACTGATGAGGATTTTTTGGTATTGTTTAATTAAAGAATTAAATATTTAATTCTTTGATCTTGTTTTATTTGGAGACAGAATTTTTCTATATGTAACTTAAGTTGGCCTTAAGCTCACCTTGTAGCCTAGGCCTTCAGTTTCTGATCCTTCTTTCGCCACCCAAGTGCCACCACATAATAGCCCACCTGTTCTTTTTTTATTTTTTATTTATACACACACACCTTTTTGTTTTTCGAGACAGGGTTTCTCTGTGGCTTTGGAGCCTGTCCTGGAACTAGCTCTGTAGACCAGGCTGGTCTTGAACTCACAGAGATTCACCTGCCTCTGCCTCCCAAGTGCTGGGATTAAAGGTGTGCACCACCACTGCCTGGCTACACATTTTTTTTTTAAAGTGAGGATCTTAACTACATCTCACTATGTAGTCTTAGCTGGCCTGGGATTTACTGTGTAGAACAGGCTGACCTCAGATTCATAGAATTATGTCTGCCTTTGCTTCCCTAGTGCTAGGAAACGAGGGTATATGCCCCCACGCCCTGTTTTCCTAGACTGGTTATGGAGCTCAGAGGCTCAGACACACACACTAGGCATGTTCTCTGCAGTTGAGCTGCAGTGCTTTAAGTGACTTGTAATCTAGTTATTCTGCCACTTCCTGGTGGTACAGGAGTGAGAATTCTCTTACATTATCACCCAGATTTGCCTCAAACTTGCTCTGAAACCAGGGATGAGTTTTAACTACTGCTCTTCTTCCTCTGCCTCCTAAATAGGCTATTGACACACACTACCATGCCTAGCTTGAGAATTCTTGACTACTTGAATGTTTTCAAAGATCTTAAGTGTTTTTATACAGTAGCTAGAGTTGAAGTTTCTGGTGGACACCATGAATTCTGTTTTAGTTTGACTATTTCTGTATCTGATTCTGTCCTTAGAGCGAGCTGATGATTAGCAAGCAGTTTCCATCAGTAAAGTGGGCAGTTGACGGGCTTCTCACAGGACCTCTGGGTGTTGGCAAAAAACAAATTATTTAATGGTTGCATTAATGATAGATAGTTCTAGATAGTTGTCTGTCTCTGTGTCTTCAGGAGCTCTCCTGATGAAGGATAATGGTATTAGTAGTACATTTTTTGTAGATATGTGTATGTATATATACATAAATATATATAATTAAAAGTATGTTTATAGTAACTATCTCAAAGTTTCTTTTTAATTCACTGGAAAAAGAAATGGTTAATGAATGACAAAAGATTTACTGTGCATTTATCATTTAGGTTGAGTGACTATCATTAGGGCCTGTTGGACAGTTTAAAAGCTGATACATTAAAAGGAAGTAACTGGCATACACTACAAAAAGTGTAGTCTTTTTTCATCTGTAACATTAAAAGTTCATATTTCAGAAGTTGGGTGCACACTCAATCCTAGCTCCTGACAGATAGAGGCAGGAGACTTACCACAAGTTGTCAGCCAGCCTGGGCTATGCAGTGAAATCTTGCCTCAAAAAATAATTTTTTAGGGGCTGGAGAGTTGGCTCAGAGGTTAAGAGCACTGACTGTTCTTCCAGAGGTTCTGAGTTCAATTCCCAGCAACCACATGGTGACTCACAACCATCTGTTATGAGATCTGGTGCCCCCTTCTGGCCTGCAGAACACATGCAAGCAGAATGCTGTATACATAATTAATAAATAAATCTTTAAAAAAAATAATTTTTTAGTAAAAAGCCTTTCCTATCAAGGTTGTGCATCTGTGAATTCCCAGTCTGTTCTGTGTAGTGCCTGTTTTGTGCCTCCTGCTACATAGGAGGAGGAATCTGAACAGACAAGTGTGTTGGTAAATCCTAGGCATGCAGGTCCACAGTGCTAACTACCGGCTTTTAAAACTAATACTCCAGACTTACCACCTCATTTGGTAGTTCTACATTTTCTGTAAGCTGCTAAATATTTTAATTTTTGAGCATTTTAAAATGTTAGTTTTCAATTCTGTAAGTAGGATAATAGCCTAATATGTATGTGTGGGGGGGGGAGTTTGCGTGTGCAATCAAAACATAAATGTCTGTCCTCATCTTTCACCTTACTTGAGGCAGGGTCTTTTGCTGAGCACTATTGACAGCTTAAGGTAGCTGGCCCTGGAGTTCTAGGGAATCTCCTGTCTGCCTCCCGTAGGTGTGCTGGGATTGCAGATCATACACTGCTGCGTCTGGCTTTATGTGGTCTGCTGATCCCAGTTCTCTCCTCAAACTTGCATGGCAGGTGCTTTATTCATTGAACCATCTCAGTTCTTTGTTTGTTTGGGGTGTGTGTATACATTTTTTCATGTGTGTGTCTGTTTATACGCATGTGTGCATATCTGTGTGTGGAGGTCAGAGGTCAGTGTTAGGTATTGTCTTCAGTTGTATCTCTACCTTATTTTTTGAGACAAGGACTCATTGAACCTAGAGCTCACTGATTGGCTACAATGGATTGTCTGTAAGCTCTGGGGATCTTCCTGTCTCTAATTCCCCATAGCTGGGATTACAGTTTTGTACTGCTTTGCCTAATGTTTTATGTGGGTGCTGGGAATACAAACTCCCGTCCTCTGCTCGTGGAAGAATCCCTTAGCCATTTGATCCATATTCTCAGGCTTTTTCTGTTGTTGCTTTTAAGATTTAATTATTAGGTGTATGTATGTGCCTTTATGAACTCCTCTATGCCACAGATGTGCAGGTGGTTATGAACTACGTCATGTTTGTTGGCGCCCACCCTGGGTCCTGCTAGAGTGGGAAGAGCACTTCTAATTACTAAGCCATCTTCTAGCCCCTCAGCTCATTTTTGGTTTTTGAAGCGAGATCTTGTTGCACCTCTGGCTGGCCTCGGGAGCAGATTGGTCTTGAAATTGTTCCTGCTGCCCCGCCTCCAGAATGCTGAACTTCCATGCATTGAGGAGGAAGAGTATCCAGAATTTATAGGCTATCCTTGGCTATATATAGCAAGTTTAGTGGTCTGCCTCTGCTATATGACATCATGCCTGGAACAAAACAAAAAAAATTTATTAACAAGAATATGAAAACAGTATTAATAAAAATTCCTGTAAATATCTGTTAGGACGGGCTACCAAAGCTTTGTAACTGACATGGTCTGGAGTAGCAAGCATTTGAGAAGGCATCATGCATGATCTCATGTTTTAATTATAGAAAATTCTAAACACGTGTAAAATTAAAGAAACTAGTGAAATGACCCCTTGTGTTATTACCATCCAGTGTCAGTGGTTCACATGTATTCCTATTGATTTTAGACTGTTTAGAGACATATTACAGTGTAATGTCTTTTTTTTTTTTTAGGGTGATTTTTCTGATTGTATCTAAACAAAATAACATTGTTTCCTTAGTAAATGTCAGATTAAATTTACCTTATTAAAAAAATTGATGACCCTGATTCTCGTTGTATTTATTTTTTTTTTGATTGTTTCTATAAGGTCCGAAAGGCTCTTCGGAGTGCAGAGGCCTATGAAAACTTTCTGCGCTGTCTGGTTATCTTTAACCAGGAGGTGATCTCCCGGGCTGAGCTTGTACAGCTGGTCTCTCCTTTTCTGGGGTAAGTGAGGTAAACAGCCTAGCACTTCTGATATGAAGTGCAGAGACTGTGAGGGCATGCATCTAATAGACAAAGGTATTTGAGTTGCCACAAAGGACAGTGCCAGGAGGGGCCTCATGTCTTCTAACTTTCAGGATGGGTGTGGTGGCACAGGCCTTTAATCCCAGCACCAGGGAGGCAGAGGAAGTTGAGTTAGACAGAGAGACCCTGTCTCAAAAAAAAGAGAAGAAAAGTGTTCACAGCGTATCAGCTAATGATGCAACAGTCATGGTCTCTCGATTGTCTGACCAGCACTAGATGTTTATAGACACTGATCACCCAGGCTCTAGAATCCTGATTGCATTTGCTGTCCTGAGGATTTTATGAACAGTGAAGCAGTATTGAGCCAAAGAATGGCTTTTTAGTTTCTTACTGTCTTGTTGGAGAGCATTTTATATAAGGAAAGTGGAACCTAACTAATTAAAGCATGCTTCTCAGGGAGAAAATAATTGTCTCTGGTAGCAGAGCTGTGACCCAACCATGAATTGTGATGTTATTCCTCATAATAACTGCATCCTGCTTCAAATTGCTTACCAGTTTTTGGTTTGGTTCTTCAGGAAATTCCCTGAATTGTTTAATTGGTTTAAAAACTTTCTGGGCTATAAGGAGTCTGTACATCTGGAAAGTTTTCCCAAGGAACGAGCTACAGAAGGCATTGCCATGGAGATCGACTATGCCTCTTGTAAAAGATTGGGCTCTAGCTACCGAGCCCTACCAAAAAGTTACCAGCAGCCCAAGTGTACAGGACGGACTCCTCTGTGTAAAGAGGTAAGGGTCAGCATTGGATCTTCAGATTCTTCAGAAGAGCGTAATGGTAGTACCAGGGCCAGAATTTTTTTAAGTTTTCATTTATTTGGTTGATAAGTGTATAAGCATGTCAGCTGTGGTCTGCTTGTGGAGAGTAGAGACAACTTGTCAGCTGTTTCTCTCCTACCATATGGGTTTCCAGGTTCAGACACAGGTGGTCTGATTTGATGACAAGTGCTCTTATCTGCTAACCCTGTTACAAGAAAGGCCAGTGTTGAATTGTGAAAGCATGTACCTTCTCTTTTTTTCAAAAGAAAACTTTTAATCAGAACTTTCTTTTTTCTTTTATAAACTAGATGTCTTAGCTTGGTTTCTATTGCTCTAATGTAACACCATGACTTGGGGGCAAAACTGTCTGTCTGGCTTGTGCTTCCCACATCACTGTTCATCACTGAAAGAAATCAGGCGAGAACTCAGACAGGGCTGGAGGCAGGAGCTAATTCAGAGACTATGGAGGGGTGCTGCTTACTGGCTTGTTCTCATGTCTTACTCAACTGCTTTCTTGTAGAACTAAGATCCAGCAGTCTAGGGATGGAACCATCCATAATGGGCTGGGCCCTTCTCCATCAATCACTAGTTAAGAAAATAACTTACAGGTTTGCGTATAGCCAGATCTTACTCTTCTTAATGAAGGTATTTTCTCTCAACTGAGGTTCCCTCCTTTCAGATAACTCTAGCTTGTGTCAAATCGTCATAAAGCTAGCCAGTGTTTTTTCCTCTCTGTAGCATTGTCTTTTTATTCAGTGTTTAATTTCCAGTAAAGTTTTACAAGCTTTTCTGCCTCCTCATTTTCTATCCAAAGGTTTTAAATGATACCTGGGTTTCCTTCCCATCGTGGTCTGAAGACTCCACTTTTGTTAGTTCCAAGAAAACTCAGTATGAAGAACATATTTATCGTTGTGAAGATGAACGATTTGAGGTATCCTCCTTTGTGATTTGAAGTTTGGGGAACAAGGAAGATATAAATGAAGGGGTATTTAAATACTGTGTATGAATTAACTTAAAAAGATGGGTCTGGAGAGATGGCTTAGTGCTTAAGAACACTGGGTTCAATTGCCAGCACCCACATGGCAGCTTATAACAGTCTGTAACTCCACTTCCAGGGGATCTGACACCTTCACAGCAATGCACATAAAATAAGTTGAAATAAATTATTTTAAAAAAAGATTAAAGAATTAACCCTAGTGGTACATGCCGGTAAGACTTAAATCGTAAAGGTAGTCAGTGGGATGGGTAGATCTAGAATGAATGAATCGGCTAGCAGAGATCCCCTATTGTAGGAAGAGAATTTCTGAAACTAGGCTCAAAAAAATCTCCATTATCAGATGACAGTTACTAATACCACACTGAAAGGAGTTAATTGTGTTTTGCATGAATGTATCTGACTTAGTATATTTATTACACTGTGTTGACTGGGCCTGCTTCTTCAGATCAGTGGGAGAGAGCTCATTCCCTCTGCAGATGGAATCAGCTTTTCCCCATCTCAGTTACATTCCTATCACTGTGATAAAATGCCATCACCGAGACAATCTGTAAGAGTTTGACTTGGTTTAAATCTTCAGAGGGTAAGAGTCCATGTGGTGGAGGGCAGCAACAACTGAGAGCTCTCATATTGATCCTGAGCCATATCCAGGAGGCAGAGAGAATGCATTGAGAATCATATTAGTCTTTTGAAACCTAAAGGCTCACCTCCTAGTGATATACCTCCTTACTTTTTCTAGACAGTTTTACAACTAAGAATTAACTATTTAAATATATGAGCCTATTGGGGCTATCTTCATTCAAACCACCCCAGCCCTGGAATTAATGACCTGATTAGTCATTTCAGAAAACTAAATTGTATTAAGTGTTAATTTCTATGGGAAATTTCATTCATTCATTCAATCATTTTTTCTTTCTTTTTTTTTCTTCTTCTTTTTCTTTTTTTTTTTTTTTTTTTTTTTTTTTGGTTTTTCGAGACAGGGTTTCTCTGTGGTTTTGGAGCCTGTCCTGGAACTAGCTCTTGTAGACCAGGCTGGTCTCGAACTCACAGAGATCCGCCTGCCTCTGCCTCCCAAGTGCTGGGATTAAAGGCGTGTGCCACCACTGCCTGACTAATCATTCATTTTTCAACAGGGTTTCTCTGTAGCCCTGGCTATCCTAGAACTCTCTCTGTATACCTGTCTGGCCTTGAACTCAGATCTACCTGCCTCTGCCTCCTGGGTGCCGGATAAATGTGTACACCACCACACCTGGCTTCTATGGGAAGTTTTTTTTCCTGTTTTTTAAAAAGACTTATTATGTATACAGTGTTCTTTTTGCATGTATGTCTGTAGCCAGAAGAGGGCACCAGATTTCATAACAGATTGTTGTAAGCCACCATGTGGCTGCTGGGAATTGAACTCAGGACCTTTGAAAGAGCAGGCATTGCTCTTAACCTGTGAGTTATCTCTCCAGCCTCTATGGGATGTTTTTAATCAACTGAAAATCATTTTTAAGCAAGGGCAATGGAATATAGCTATAATCCCTGGGGAGGGAAAGGCAGAAGGATTTAAGAATTTATAGTCATCCTCACCTGCATGGACAGTCAGGGCTACATGCTAACCTGTTTCAAAAGGAAAGGATAATCCTGAATTTGTTGCTATTGGATGGGAAGCAGTAACTTAATATTTAAATCTTTTAGACATATTTAATACCCCCAAACTTGTTAATCTCATAACTGTCTTTTGGGACTGTTTTCTTATACGTTAGACCAGATATAGTGGCTCACATTTGCAATCCCAGCCTTTAGGTAGCAGAGGCAAGAACTTGCCATATGTTGAAGGCCCGTCTAGTCTATATTGCAAGTTCCAGGTCATCCATTGTAAGGCCTTGTCTCAGTACAAACAAAAGTGTAAGGAAATATATCAGTAGAGTAGACTTCTCTTAGGTCCCACTGGCCTATGGTCAGCAGCGCTAAACAGTGTGTGGAAGTTGTGATAGGTGTGATGACCGTTGATCACTCCATGTGCTTCCAGAAGACAGCTTTATGAAAGTAGTAGGTGCCATTGTTCACATCCTACTATAGCGAGTCTTACGTGGCTTGTATAGAAACCATGACTCCAGTCTCAAGGGCTTAGACACTCTCCTTATTCTCCCAGCTCTGCTATGTTCAGGTTTTGATCTGAGCACCCTCTTCTGTTCTTTTGTTTCGTTTTGTTTTAAGCTTGATGTAGTTTTAGAGACCAATCTTGCAACAATCCGGGTTCTGGAAGCAATACAGAAAAAACTTTCACGCTTGTCTGCTGAGGAACAAGCCAAATTTCGCTTGGATAACACCCTTGGGGGCACCTCAGAAGTCATCCATCGGAAAGCACTCCAGAGGATATATGCCGATAAAGCTGCTGATATCATCGATGGTCTGAGGAAGAATCCCTCCATTGCCGTTCCAATTGTTCTTAAAAGGCATGTATCTTCCGGATTCTGTGTGTCTTCTGAGAGGTTCAGTATCCTATTAAATAGGGTTTTGATTTTCCACGTGGTTTTAGAGTTCCAGTTTTCTTTCTTGGTTGTTTTACTTTGGGGACAGAGTACAATGGTGGAACTTGGCTAAGGGTTTTAAATACCAAATGGAATAAATATTGACAGGTAACGGATGAAGGATTAGAGATGCACCTCAGTGACAGAATGTTTGCGTAATACCCATAAATCCCTGAGTTGTTTCCTGTGCCAGAGAGAGAGAAAGTGAGTTAGTGTATGATAGTGTGCTTTGATTTTATATTTGCAGGTTATGTTTTAGTTTTTGTTTCTCAGTAGAGGAGATTGAATTTAGGACCATTTGTGTAATATGCTTGGTAAGCAAATGTTTTACCACATCCCAATCTGTGTGGGCGTCTGTGTCTGTATCTGTATGTATTTAAGAACTTTGTTTTGGAATAACATCTCACTATATGGTCCAGACTGGCCTTGAACTTGCAAACTTCCCCCTTCACCAAATGCCCTCTCTGGGACTTTGGATTTCATTAGCTCAGTAAGCATTCTGAGTCATGATGTAGAAGCAACTTTAATGTTGGCTTTAGTTGGACAAGGAGAACTTAGTTTTCAAGAATATTTTTCGGAGCCATATGTGGCTCATGCTTATAGTCCTTACACTAGGGAGGAAGATTGCTGTAAATTTGATGTTAGCTTGGTCTACATTGTCAATTTCAAATCATGCAATGCTTCAAAGTGAGTCCTTGTCTCAGAAACCGCTCCATGCTCCCTCATGGAAACTTCATTGATGTTACCATTTTTTTTTTTCTTTTTTCCTAGACAGGGTTTCTCTGTGTATCCTTGGCTGTCCTGGAACTTTTGTAGGCTAGGCTGGCCTTGAACTCACAAAGATCTGCCTGCCTCTCCCTCCCAAGGTCTGGGATTAAAGGCATGTGCCACCACACCCAACTTTCACTCAACTTTCTCAATACTCAGGGTAGGAAGCCAGATGTGGGTTCTCGTTCCTGTAATATCACAAATGAGGAGGTGGAAAACAGAATTACTGTAAGTTTGACCACTTGTGTGGTCTGTATAGCATGTTCTAGGCCAAAACTTCACAGTAAGACTTATCTAGAAAAACAAAATCTCCCCACTTTCCAAAAAACCTCATTTACGTAATACCAAGGATATTATCTCAAGTATCAACCATCGATCAGAATTTGCATAGGTTCGAGTTTACAACAAATAATATAAGCCTGGCATATTTCCCATTCCTACACCCTCTAAATTCTCAATTGTTATGTACATTTTTCCCACCCTACTAAGGTTGAAGATGAAAGAGGAAGAATGGCGAGAAGCTCAGAGAGGCTTTAACAAGGTGTGGCGAGAGCAAAATGAGAAGTACTACTTGAAGTCTTTGGATCACCAGGGCATTAACTTCAAACAGAATGACACCAAGGTCCTGAGGTCTAAGAGCCTACTCAATGAGATTGAGAGCATCTATGATGAGGTGAGCTGGGTGAGCTACATGTCCGTCAGCTTTGGTCTCTGTGTGCAGCCTGGCTTTCACTCTCCAGTCACTGAGAGCTGCTGATTCTTTCTTCTTGAGTAGAGTCCGGCATGACTTTTGATTCCTGGTCTACATCTTAGACCTAAGACTCGTTGTTACACTTAGTCCTTCCTCTAGTTTCCTAATTTATCATTCTGGTTTCAGTTTATACCTTTGGTCCCCTTCCCCCCAGTTCTCCCAACAAATACCTTGTGTCAGTGGAAACCCTCTTATCTACCTCAGTTTAAAAAGTGTTGGCAATCCTTGTCACTCTACACACCCACCGGGAGTGTAAATAGTACTAGGAGCCAAGAATCGGGTAATAGAAGTTGACCTGTCTCAGGAGGTAGGAAGCTTTCTAAAAGTGAACCTGAGTTTCAAAGAATAAAAATAGTAAGTGAACTTTTTCACTTAATTGTCTATGTTTGACCATGTTAACCTCCATGTGACAAACTCCACCCTAATATTTTTATATCACCCATAAGTGATAGTCTAAAAATTATTTTATTGAAAAAAAATTTTTTCCCGCTTCCTCCCCGCCTCCCATTTCCCTCCCCCTCCTCCCGCCACTCTCCCCCTCCCCCCACTCCTCTTCTCCTCCCTCTCCAGTCCCAAGAGCAGTCAGGGTTCCCTGCCCTGTGGAAAGTCCAAAGTCCTCCCCCCTCCATCCAGGTCTAGGAAGGTGAACATCCAAACTGTCTAGGCTCCCACAAAGCCAGAACATGAAGTAGGATCAAAACCCCATGCCATTGTCCTCCATGTTCAGAGAGTCCGGTTTTATCCCATGCTTTTTCAGTACCAGTCCAGCTGGCCTTGGTGAGCTCCCAATAGATCGGCCCCACTGTCTCGGTGGGTGCACCCCTCGTGGTCCTGACTTCCTTGTTCATGTTCTCCCTCCTTCTGCTCCTCATTAGGACCTTGGGAGCTCAGTCCGGTGCTCCAGTGTGGGTCTCTGTCTCTTATCTCCATCTATCGCTAGATGAAGGTTCTATGGTGATATGCAAGATATTCATCAGTATGGCTATAGGATAGGTTCATTTCAGGTTCCCTATCGTCAGGTGCCCAAGGAACTAACTGGGGACATTGCCCTGGGCACCTGGTAGCCACTCCAAGTTCAAGTCTCTTGCCAACCCTTAGGTGGCTCCCTTAACTAAGATATGAGTTTCCCTGCTTCCCTATCCAGCCTTCCTTTATCCCCAATCATCCCGTTTCCCCCAGTTCCCCTCATCCTCTCCTTCACACTTTTCTCTCCCCATCTCCCCTCACCCCCATCTTCAACAAATTGTGCTGGCAAAACTGGATGTCAATCTGTAGAAGAATGAAAATAGATCCATATCTATCACCATGCACAAAACTCAAGTCCAAATGGATCAAAGACCTCAATATCAATCCGAACACACTGAACCTGATAGAAGAGAAAATGGGAAGTACTCTACAACACATGGGCACAGGAGATTGCTTCCTATGTATAACCCCAGCAGCACAGACATTAAGGGCAACATTGAATAAATGGGACCTCCTGAAACTGAGAAGCTTCTGTAAAGCAAAGGACACTGTCATTAAGACAAAAAGGCAGCCTACTGACTGGGAGTAGTCTAAAATTTTAAAGACTGTTCTCTTAAGTCTTCAATATCTGAAGGTACTAATCTTTTTTTATCAAGCCACAATGACCATAGTACCCATGAATATTTGAAAGAGAGATAAAAATTAAGCTCAGTTCCTGTATTTCAGATTGGGTAGCCACTATTATGTATCTGTCTGTCTGATTTGAGATGGGAATCTCACTGGATAAGCCCAAACTGGCTTAGCATGTTCACTTTTTCTGACATAGCCACCCAGAGGCTGGAGTTAGGCAGTGCCAGTGTGCCTAGTTCTCACTATGGTTCATAATAAAATGTGCTGCTGGTGTAGTCTTTTGTTTGTTTGTTTTTGTTTTTCAAGACAGAGTTTCTGTGTATTGCCCTGGTGATCCTAGAACTTGGTTCTTGGCTTTTTAGACCAGGCTGACCTCGCTTAGATTCAACTGCCTCTGTCTCCTGAGTGCTGGGATTAAAGGTGTGCACCACCACCGCCTGGCATTGCTGATACAGTCTTGTAAGCTTGTTGCTGTATACATGTCACACAATTGTTTTGTGTCTATTCCTCCAGAGACAAGAACAGGCTACAGAAGAGAATGCTGGCGTACCTGTTGGCCCACACCTTTCCCTTGCCTATGAAGACAAGCAGATACTAGAAGATGCTGCTGCTCTGATCATCCATCATGTGAAGAGGCAGACAGGCATTCAGAAAGAGGACAAGTACAAAATCAAGCAAATTATGCATCATTTCATTCCTGATCTACTGTTTGCTCAGAGAGGTGATCTCTCAGATGTAGAAGAAGAAGAAGAGGAAGAAATGGATGTGGACGAAGCCACAGGGGCACCTAAGAAGCACAATGGTGTTGGGGGCAGTCCCCCTAAGTCCAAGTTGTTATTTAGTAACACAGCAGCTCAGAAGTTAAGAGGGATGGATGAAGTATATAACCTCTTCTATGTTAATAATAACTGGTATATCTTTATGCGACTGCATCAGATTCTCTGCTTGAGGCTGCTACGGATTTGTTCCCAAGCTGAGCGGCAAATTGAAGAAGAAAACCGCGAGAGAGAGTGGGAACGGGAGGTGCTAGGCATAAAGCGAGACAAGAGTGATAGCCCTGCCATACAGCTGCGTCTCAAAGAGCCTAGTGAGTGCTTAGACTGTTGGCGTTCAGAATGTATGTAGATTGGATGACTGGCTTCAAGGCCTCATGAAATTTGCAGTTGCTTTAGTTTGGTACTAGGGTTTATATCATACCTCTCAACTTAATTGGTTGTGTAACCTTCCTTAAACCCATGAACCCATAAATGAACCAATACAATGGAGGCAGTAATTGTTACTTTATGGGGTTGCTTGAGGGTTAGGGAAGGATGTATACATAGCATCTTGTGTAGTCCCCAGTTTCTGGACACATGGGTCCATTGTTAGCACTGTGGAATGTGAGGGATGGGGGATTGATTGGCAGGCTAATGAGTAGTGTTTCAGATGAGAAGAAATGTCATAGTTCATTCCATTCCATAACAATATATAAATTCCTCATTATTCATGCTAATGGCAAATAGGAAAGTTCTAGATGTGTGTTAGCAAGCTTCTCTTTGATGGGCTTCATGGCTCATTCTAATATTTTCTAAAAAAGAATTGGGACTCTTAAATGGTGTGAGACACAACAGAGGAATAAAGAGGATTCTAAAAAAACCAAGGGCTCATTGAAGAAGCTACCATATGCTTTGTGCCATGCTGTGCTGCATGCTTCCAGATAACAGTTCACTCGTCAGTTATGTATTTAACCTACGAGGCAGACGTCTCCTCACAGGCTTCCCTTCCGCGAGCTTCATGAACTAGTAAATCGGAATCCTGTGTACAACCCTAGCTTCTTATCTTTTGAACTAATGACACTAGGAATCTCTTTGAAAAACCTTTATCTGTATTAGATCTAGTTTGAAAGTAATAACTTTGGGGCTTAAATGTGGTGATTTTTTCTGTTTTGGTAGAAATTACAAATACAGTGGCCAAATCTGGGTTTGATAACTGTCTTAGCCTGGACCTAGACTGCAACAGTGTTATCTTCAGTGATCATCCAGACCTCATTCCAGTTATAGCTGTGGCTACAAATCTATGATTTGGACTCTGCTTTATCCTAGCATATTTCAGAGGCTACCTGTCTCTTTCATGGGCTTAGAGAAAGTGATATTCTGTGACAGAACTCCAGCCAGTAGCTTGTTGTAAACAGCAATTGTTCGTTTTGCCTGTCTATAAGATCCACCCAGTTTTCCTTAAGTGGATCTTCCTTTGTTTTCCCTTACAAATTTGGTGGCCAGTTAATCATCGAGAAGAGTTCCTTTTGTGATTAACTTTTTTTTTTTTTTTTTTTTTTTTTTGATTTTTCGAGACAGGTTTTTCCGTGGCTTTTGGTTCCTGTCCTGGAACTAGCTCTTGTAGACCAGGCTGGCCTCAAACTCACAGAGATCCACCTGCCTCTGCCTCCCGAATGCTGGGATTAAAGGTGTGCACCACCTCTGCCTGGCTTGTGATTAACATTTTTAATGAATTTTTTATTGAAGTGCAACATATATGAAAAAGGACACAAGATTTTCTGTATGAGGTGGTGCATGTGCAGTGAGGCTAGAGAACAGGGAGTGTCCGTTAGTATTCTGTACCTTACTCCTTGAGACAGGCTCTCACTGAACCTGGAGCTCGGTTGGTGGTCAGGACACCCTAGTGCTTCACCTTCCCACCCCACAGTGCTGAAGGTACAGGTGGTCATAGCCAGGTTTTTATATGGGTGCTGTGGCTCCTTTTATGTTGAAAGTGTTCTTATCCACCGAACCATGTCCTCTGCCCCACAAATAGAATTTTACAGCTCTATAAAATTTTCTATACTTCATCATTAAAGAGAACAAGGAAGAGAATAAAGCTAAGACCCAGTAAGAACCTCGTGCCCACCCCCCTCTCTATTTGAGAGTCTCCTGCTTCAAAATGCTCACTGTCCAAAAACTTGTTATGTAGTCTACGTTGGTTTCAAATTCTCAGAAATCCTTTTGCCTTAACCTCCCTCAGGTACAGGCATGTGCCACAATGTGCAAGATGAGGTTAGTTTTTGAACTCTGCATAAATGGGTGCTAATTAGTAAGTTTAGGCGACCCCATTCCTGGCGCCCTGTCCTAGCAGCTGTCTCTTTACTAGTAAGATTCATTCCAGCTATTGGTGAAGTGCTGCATGTGCAACAAGTACAAATCATTTCATGTCATTAGTTGGATACAGCATTGCAAATCCTTTTTAAACAAGAAGACATTTATAAAAATCAGATAAGTTCATTCATAGGGGTCTTGATTTGAATAACTATTCTGTGGCCAAGAGGTTTCGAAGTGCTAGCTAGCATCTAACTATGCTGCCTTTTCTTTTCTATACTTTACTTTTCATTGAAATAGCTTTATGTACAAATATCCACCTTGAGAAATGGTTCTGTGTAAGTGGGGGAGCCAGCAACTTGAAGGACCCTCTTGGTATATTTGGCTCTCAGATGACATAGAACTCAGCAGTGCTGTAAAACCCCTCTCTCGTGTGGTCAGTCGTGTTGGAAGTCCCTGTTCTTGGATGGCCAGTGCTGGTGATTACAGTCTATCAGATTTTTTTTCTGTTTGAATTGGGTTGAGTCGTATCTGGTGTTTTTCTTTTCCAATGGTGTATAATCAGCTATGGGATTCCCTGCTCTGTCCTTGAGCTTGTCTTAGCAGAGTAAGGTCTTACTATCTCATCTTTCCCATAGTGGATGTTGATGTAGAAGATTATTATCCAGCTTTCCTGGACATGGTGCGGAGCCTGCTTGATGGCAACATAGACTCATCACAGTACGAAGATTCACTGAGAGAGATGTTCACCATTCACGCCTATATTGCTTTTACTATGGACAAACTAATCCAGAGCATCGTCAGACAGGTGAGAGAGTATGGTGGAGCCTAGACCTCCAAGGGAAGGTGTCCTTACCTAAAAGTGGGTTAGGCAAAGAAAAAGCAAATTTCTATGGGAAAAGGAAAACAGCTTAACTATGTAACCGTGTTTATAAATTATGTCTCTGAAAGGAAAGGGCCAATTTTAAGGGAAGTATGCTGTGTGCCTTTTCCTGGGGAGACAACAAACGTCTCTTTACCCATTATCATGCACTGACAAGAAACCAAAGAAATAGTTCTAACCAAGTCTAGCTTACTGAACTATTATGTTTATTGGGGTTACTTAATGAACATAGGTAACCCAAAAAGGCAGTCACATCATTGAAAAGCCCACCATACACATTCCAGCATGGCTGACAATTCATAGAAGTTCTTGAATTCTGTCGTTCCTGAATAACCACTCTCTATTCTATATTTTACCATGAGGCTCATGACTTGTTACCTCACATCTTGCTTCTCTGGTAGCTGCTGGTGTCTCCCAGGCTTTGCCTTCTTTTTCTTTGTATCTTTGTATCTTCCACCTAGCTATATTCTGTCCTGCCATAGGCCAAAGCAGCTTCTTTATTAACGAATGGTAGTAAAACTTATTCACAGTATATAGAAGGGCATCCCACATTACTTGTGCACAACCAGAAGGCAGCTTGACCTATGAGAGAATGTCCTCTCCCCAGCTACTGTTACTACTTTTATGGGAGGATTAGAAATTCAAGGTATTTTTCAGCTACATTCTAGGCCGACCTGAGATACATAAGACCTCATTGTGTATTGAGGGGTGTTAATTCTAAGTTTTTATGTTTACTTACTGAGCCTTGTATGTTTGATGTTCTTACCAAGTCTGATGTTTCTGTTCAGAGGAAATAGCTGGACAACATCTGTTTCTCCTGTTAACAAAACACAACTCTTACAGCCTTGGATTTGGATCATATACTGTTCTCAGTGTTGTAGTAGTGTGACCCTCCTTAGAGCCTGTCCTAATGGCCATGGATAGAGTACATAGAGGTTCACCTAACATTTTTTAAGAAGAAAACATAGATGTAACATTCCCTTCTATTTGCCTTATTTAATATTAGAAGTCCTTTATAATGCTCTGCCCACTTCATTTATCTGAGACTGTGTTTGGTTTGTAGTTGCTTTTACATTTTATTTTTGGGAATTTTAAATATATGGAGTTGTTTGTTATAGGATTCACAATAGAGCATTGACTGATCTTGAGCTAGTATTATTTCTGTGTCAGCTTCTTGAATACTGAGATTACAGGTGTGAGATGCCACACCCAGCCAATGTGATTCCTTTTAACCGTGTTATCCTTCTGACAGGGAGGTCTGTCATAGGTTCTCTGCTTCAGGGTTAGACTTCGTACTAGTATTCTGAACTCCTAGGGGATCAGAGCACATAAATGCTGTGATCTAGAAAGAAAAAGCAAATTCTAACCTGGAGTCCACACTGCTACAGTAGAGGAAAAGGCCAAGAGTTCCCTTGAGGAAAATACTAACTGTTGCAAAGAACCCTTGGTTTTTCCTTGGCTTTGGAAGGATACCGGCCTCTGAATGCTCACAGAATCTTGTCTGGATGGGTGAAGAAAGCTGCATGTATCTGAATCTTGTGTCTTACTGAAAGTTGTTAGTGAGACACCTCTGAAAATTGAAAAGCTCCTCGGCCTTCCCTTTAAAGGGGTCTGTCTTGTTGGTGAGTGATAGTCAGCTATACTCATAATTTGAGAGACAAATCCTTATTGAGTTCTTAAATGTATATAAGTTACCAGCTCTATTTCCCCCATATATATTTCTGCTTCCAAGCTTACTATTGGCTATAACTAGGAACAAACTGTCTTTCATAGTACTAACCCAGTATTTTTAAAAGAAAGCTGATAAAATTAACTTTCTATAAGCCCTTGGTTAATGTTTGAAATAGAATTAATTTACTTAGCAGAATCTGGTTATGAATTTGTGTGGTTAACACTATCAGTATACTTTTACAAACTGGAGAACAGGAGTTTCCTCCAGAAACCCAAATTCATGTGTCTTTAATGGTGTAGTCAAGCTTCTTGTCTTAGGGTTTTATTGCTGTGAAAGAGATACCACAACCACAGCAATTGGTTTTTGGAGACAGGGTTTCTCTGCATTTTTGGAGCCTGTCCTGGAACTCACTCTTGTAGACCAGGCTGGCCTCGAACTCACAGAAATTCACCTGCCTCTGCCTCCCAAGTGCTGGGATTAAAGGCGTGCACCACCATCGCCCAGCCTTTTTATTATTATTATTATTATTATTATTATTATTATTATTATTATTATTATTAATTTTTTTCAAGACAGGGTTTTTTTTGTAGTTTTGGCTGTTTTGTATTTCGTTCTGTAGATCAGGCTGGCCTTGAACTCACAGAGATCCACCTGCCTCTGTATCCCAAGTGCTGGGATTAAAGGCCTACACCACCACTGCCCAACTCATAGCAACTCTTATAAAAGAAACATTTCATTGGGGCTGGCCTACAGTTTCAGAGGTTCAGTCCATTGTCCTCATGGCGAGAAGCATGGCAGCGTGTAAGCAGAGATGGTCAGCAGGCAGCTGGTCAGATTGGTCAGCAGGCAGCAGCAGGAGATTGTATTCCATACTGGGTGTAGCTTAAGCAAATGAGATCTCAAAGCTTTATCCCACAGTGACACACTTCTTCCCGCAATGCCACCCACACCTAGTAGTGCCACTCCCTATGGGCCAAACATTCCTGCACATGGGGCCATTCCTATTCAAACCACCACACTTGTCATAACTCTTCAGGGAATAGTGCCTGATTGTCCTTTTCTTTTTACTTTGTGGTCCCCTGGAGTTCAATTCTGGTTGAACAAGTTTCAAGGTCAGGCCATACATTTGTCTTATCTTTTTCAAGTTGGGACTTTAGTTAGCTGAATTGATAGAGTTAATTCCCAAGCATACATGAAGCACTGGGTTGGATCTCCAACACTCCATAAAGTGGGTATGGTAATATGCTTATAATCTCAGCAGTTTGAAAGAGGAGGCAGGAAGACCAAAAGTTGGTCATCTTCAGCTATATTATAGGAAGTTCAAGACCAGATTGATACATAAGACCTTGTCTCAAAAACGAGGAGGGGTTAATTCTTAAGTAGGCAGTCTCAGATCTCTTGTGATAGAGCTCAAATATGTCATAATGTGAGGACCTGACAAGGGAAGCATCCCTTTATCCTTGAATCGTCCTTCTCATGTTTCTCTGCATTGGGCATATGCCTTCTCCAGCCCTCTTGAGACTTCAGCACCTCTGGCCTTGGTATTACCCAGCTTTTCAATGCAGGTGTTTCTCTATTTCAAAAAGAAGAAAAATTGCTTCTTTTTTAAACATAAAAATAAATCCTCAAAACTATCCCTACAACATTTCAGGTTACTAGATGAAAGTCTTAACGTGGGTGTGAGTATACTTGATGCCGGTTGTGTATGAATTTATAGTGCTTCCTTTTCCAAAGATTCTGAGAGGCCAGAAACCTAAAAGAGGATATGAATAGGGAGTCAGTCCACTTTAACAAGGTTTAAGCCAGGAGGTGAGTCTTCATGGAACAGAGAGTTCATGTCTTAGATAAACTTTTACCTTGCTCCTCTTTCTCCCCCACTTAAAACTTTGTGAAGCTTTTTCTGTGTTCCCAGGTCATACTTTAATGGTGATGTCCAGATCGTTTAGACTTCACAAAAATCAGATCTTCCTAAAAGTAGAATGGCTTAGTGGCTATGACAGCATAAGAATGACTAAGTAAAATAGATAAATCACTATTGAAATTATCATTTATGCTTTCTGTTTCTAGGGCTTGGTCAGTTTGGTGTTAGGGACTAAACTCAAGACCTTGTCTTGTTAGGCAAGCCCTCTACCACTAAGCTATATATTCCCCAGTCCTAACTTATATTTTTCTCTGGTATTTTTATGGTTAGGGTTTCATTTCACTTGTGAGAGTTACTGTTTTTACATTTATTTAAGTATTTTGTATATTATGTGTCATGTGGATATGTGAAGGTCAGGGGAATAGCTTATGGGTGTGTGTTCTCTTCTTCCACCATGTGGATTTCAGGGGTTAAGCTCAGGATATCAAGCTTGAAGTCAATCAACTTTACCCTTTTAGTCATCTAGGAGAATTTTGATTTCATAGTAAGAATAGTGAGGAAAATCAAAACAGAAATAGTGGGGTGGGGATGTTGCCCATTATTGTAGCAAGCACTTGCATAGCATGTGTCATGGTCAGGGTTTGCCCACAGGGTGCATTAAAGGTTCAACTTTCTAGGGCTGTTAACAGAAGTCACTAGGTCTAGTAAGCCTCCTGCAATCCCCCGTTAAAAGAAAGGTTAACAATTTTCAACCACACAGTTAAGGCAAAGGGTGTAACCTTTCATGGTTCTGGGTTTAATTTAACCCAACCTTGGGGGTAAAAAAAAAGAATTAACATGCACAATTTAAGGATTATACTTCTGCCAGGTGTAGACTGGCCAGTGGACTGATGGTGAGAAAGTTGGCCTTGGGTTAGGAACTTGACTTCTAGTTTCAGCTCTGCTCATTAGGTGAGCTCCTGGGGGGAAGGTGGTGAGGAGAAGGGTCTCTACATAGCCCTAGCTGTTCTGGAACTCACTCTGTAGACCAGACTGGTCTTGAACTCAAAAGTGATCCACATACCTCCCATACCTCTGCCTCCTGAGTGCTGGGATCAAAGACATGGGCCACCCCACATGGTTTATACAGCAACTGTTTTGTTGTTTTGTTTTTCTTTTTTTGAGACTGGGTTTCTCTGTAGCTTTGGAGCCCATCCTGTAGCTCTTATAGACCAGGCTGGCCTTGAATTCACAGAGATCATGCCTCCCGCGTGCTGGGATTAAAAGTGTGTGCCACCACCACCTGGCCATACAGCAACTTTTTAAGTTTCAGGTTTTATACAAGGATTAGGAATCCTATATAATGGGCTCAGAATTTTGGAGCCCTTGCTATTCTTCCCAGCACCCACATGGTGGCTCACAACTTCATGTAGCTCCTGTTCTAGGGGATCCAGTGTTCTCTGAGGCCACCCAAACACATAGAGCTGACACCACAGGCTCAAATTCAATGTATATAAATAAAAATAAATGGTTTTTTTTTTTTTGAAATCACATGGATCCTGTTTTCAGAGTTCTCTGAGCTACCTCTCCACACTCCAAGTCTCATAAAGTTTTATTATTTAACAACAACAAAATAAAATTCTTACAATAGGGCATCTTTCCTATTCCAGCCTGTTTTCCAAAGTATTTGTGGATTGGATAAGAAATATATGTGAAAACAAAATTGTAAATAATTTAAAAATACATGGAGGTGGGGATACAAATTATGGAACCTGGTATGGTGGTACATGTCATAATCCCCAAACATGGGAAGTGGAGGCAGGAAGATTAAGACTTCAAGGTTATCCTCAGCTACATACTAAATTTGAAACCAGCCTAGACTACATTAGACCCTGTCACGAACAAAAAAGCCACGTAACTGCAAAACATTTTTAAAAAAATACTTGGGTAACATTTTATTTACTCTGCTAGGAAACATGAATGAAAAACATACCATTGAGACTTGGTTCTGCTTTACATATATGTGAGTTTTCTTTATGAAGTGTTTATGAATGCAGGAGATCCGGACTTGGTTCTTTTCCATGAGCATGATAATGCTTAACTTGTAATTTTAAAAAAAAAAAAAAGTCTTTAAGTTGAATGACTAGAGGATAGGAAAAGAGCTTTCCTCGCTCACCGCTGGTCTGTGCTTTGTTCCAGCTACAGCACATTGTCAGCGATGAGGTCTGTGTGCAGGTTACTGACCTTTACTTGGCAGAAAACAATAATGGAGCCACTGGAGGCCAGCTGAACAGTCAGACATCAAGGAGCCTTCTGGAATCAACATACCAGAGGAAAGCAGAGCAACTTATGTCAGATGAGAACTGCTTTAAGGTAGGAGCTGCTACTGAAGCTGATCTCCAAAACCAACTCTCCTTTGGGCAGTCTACTTTGATCCTTTCCTGCCATTCATTCGCTCACTCACTCGTGTCTATTACATGTTTGTGTGTATGTATATGTGCGCAGCAGGAGCTGTACACTATACAGGTTTTGTGCCCCTCCCTTTTTTTTATATAGTCTGTCTCATTGGCCTTGAGCTCACTGAGTTTTTTTTCTTTGGTGGGCTGGCTGTCTCTCCAGTGCTGTGATTTTGAGCCAGAGTTGTGCATAAGTATTGGGAATCAAACCAGATCCCCGTGCTTCTTTGGCACCAAGCATCTTACCAACTGAGCTGACTGTCCCAGTTACTTTTACTGCATTTAAAACAAAACAAAACAGTAAAATAAAAAACAAGCTTCCTTAGTCTCAGCTTTTAAAAAATTACAATGCTTTGTAAATATTTTTTGGAAAATGTTTATGTGTAAAAATCAATGGACCATTGTCCTGCTAGCCCAACAGAATATTCTTTTAAATTTCTTTTCATTTTTAATGGTTGTAAATTTCTTACATGAATACTATGTTTGCATCATGTCCACCCCTTTCTTTTCTCCGTCCAATTTCTCCTGTGTTCCCTTCCCACTTTTCTCAGATTCATGGCCTCTTCTTGAATGTTCACTGTCATGTATGTATACAACCCCCGGAGTTCATTTGGTGGTGTTCTTATGTACATATATTTAGGACTGACACCTGGGGTAACCTATCAGGGCTTGTCACTGGAGAAAATAGGTTCTCCCTCTCTCAGCAGCCAGTGACTGCCTGTAGCTCTTCATCTAATGGTGGGCATTTGTGAAATTTCCCTTCCACGTTGGAATATCAGCTCATGTCATGCAGGTCTTGTGTAGGTAACCCTATTTTTGAGATTTCGTGGATGTGGCTTCCCTGTTATGTCTAGAAGACGCTGTCTCAAAACAGATGTTTTGGTCTTCTGGCTCTTAAAATCTTTGTGACTCTTTCCTGAGCCTTAAGCATTGCAGATATATCAGCAGCTTTTCAATAGCCTCATCTTTTTCTTTGGAACAAAATTTTATCATTTTAATGCCTTTCCACCGACAGTATGACAGTCTAGGTTTATAGCCTTGGGAATTTTGTTTTATGTTTTTATGGTCTTCTTCTGTTTTCAGCTAATGTTCATTCAGAGTCAAGGCCAGGTTCAACTGACCATTGAGCTTTTGGACACAGAAGAGGAGAATTCAGATGACCCTGTGGAAGCAGAGGTATGGACAAGTATATCTCACATAGAGCTTGCCTAGTTGCTCTGAATTCTTGGGAGCCGTAGCTCCGTAGGGTTTCTGTGATTATGATTTTAGAATTTACTTTTTATTTTATTTTACTTATTTTTGAGAGAGGGTCTCTCTGTGTACTCCTGGCTTTCCTGGAACTTGCTCTGTAGACTAGTCTGACCTCAAACTCAGAGATCTACCTGCCTCTGCCCCCCAAGTATTGAGATTAAAGGTATGCGCCGCTACTGCCTGGTGAGCCCAGGAATTTTTAACTGAGGGAATATATTATCATTGGTCTGCAATCAATGGTAATATAAGTAGGGGCCAGGCCACATAGATGATGTTTGGGAGAATAAGAAGAGACCATTTGGCTTATGTTTGCCAGAACTTTACTTTTTTTCAAGAGGTGCCAGTATTCCAATTATTAGTGTGGAATGTATCAATGACACTGTTTTGCAGTTTCTACAAATTTATTTTTGATAACTATCTCAAATGTACTATCTTGTTGGCTAATAGCATTTAAGTATCTATTTCAGTACTAAGTAATAAGCATGTTCTTTAGGGAAAAGGGTGTTTTTATTTTCACAGTTTTGGGATTCAAAGGCAAACTCTTTCCCACTGAGCTATAATCTGAGTGACCTCCCCCCCCTTTGGCCCTCATTGACCTCAGGTTTGCAGTCCCTCCTGTGTTAGTCTCCCAGGTGCTAGAATTATTTTTGTATACTATCACAGTAGGCTATTTTGTTCTTGAAATCTATAGTCTTTGAACAGTTTGTGATAGGATTAGACTCATGTAGCTGTTTTTATGATCTTTCTCTTACATTTGTCTTCCTAGCGTTGGTCAGACTACGTGGAGCGATACATGAGTTCTGATACTACATCTCCTGAACTTCGAGAACATCTGGCACAGAAACCAGTATTTCTCCCAAGGCAAGTCTGCAGAGTCACCTCTGGTGGTGCTACATACTGTTCACAGCATGGAGGGGGGCAGATGGAGGGCAGCTTGAGAGTCTTGTTTTCCTCAATTGTTCAACTGTTATGTCTGCTAAGGATGGTATTAGAGCATTTGCTGGCTTACCTGTAAAATCTCCAACATTCAAGAGGTGAGAACACTAGAGAACCTGTGGTCCTCACTCCATCGGGTAGAGTGTGTGTCCATGGATCAGTGATTCACTAGCAGGACTCACCATGCAGCCATACTCAGAACTCCAGTTGTCACAAGAAAATACAGAGCAGAATCGGCAAAAGGAAAAAGCTTCTAAGAGTCCTCTCCAGCAGAGTCACATAGGACAAGTCCTATAGTACCTCCAAACCATCACTGTGTTTGGAGCTCTGCCTCCCAGAGAAGCTCATTAGACTGGATGCCGGGCTTTTTATTGAGGTTGACATATAGGCACACCATTGATCCCCGCACAGAGGAGGCAGAGGCAGGCAGATCCCTGGGTTCAAGGCGAGTCTGGTCTATAGAACAAATTCCAAGACAGCCAAGGATACATACAGAAACCCTGTTTTCGCCTTGACATGTACCAAAATTCCAGACAGAAGAATAGACATTTTAGATTCATTGAACCACTTTTGTAGTTTTGGGGATGATAGAAAGGGCCTCCAAATCTCTTGTAGCCTCTGTGTAATTCTCTTCTGTTTAGAACTTTAAATTTTCCCCCATATACAGACAAGTTTAATGCTAATCCTCTGATTTTGAAAACTATTTTAGAAGTAGAAATTGGATAGATGAGCCAGTTATGTGGTTTATACCTGTGATCATGGAATTGGAAAGTTCTGGCACAAGGATTGCTGGGATTTCAAGACTAGCCTGGGCTATACCATACAACCCTTCCATATAAATCAGGATTCTCTAGGGGAACAGAATGAATGTATTTAGAAAGGGGATTTATTAGAATTGCTATCAGGCTGTGGTCTAGCTAATACAACAGTAGCTGGCTGTGAATGGAAGCCCCAAGAATCCAGTAGTTGTTTGGTCCACAAGGCTGGGTGTCTCAGCTGTCTTCAGAATAAGCCAGAATTTCAAAGAAGTAGGCTCTAATGCCAGTGAAGGAATATACTTGATAGCAAAACGATAGAAAGCAGGCAAGGAATAAAAGCTTCCTTTTCATCTCATATAGGTTTCCATCAGTGTGGCCCAGATCAGTGATGGAGCTTCCAGTTCAAAAGATCTGGATTAAAGGGGTGTCTTCCCACCCCAAAGATCGTGGATTAGAAGTAGATCTTTCCACTTTAAGCAGAAGTCTCTTGCGGGTATATCTTCCATGTTTTAGGTTTTAGTTAATTCCAGATTAGTCACGTTGACAAGGACATCATACCCATTATTTTCTCTTAAAAGTGAGAGCAAAATCTCTATTTTAGAGCCAGCCATGATGGCCCATGCCTTTAATCCCAGCGCTTAGGAGGCAGAGGCAGGTGAATCTCTGATTTCAAGGCTAGTCTGGTCTACAGAACAAGTTCCAGGACAGTCAGGTCTACACAGTGAAACCCTCAAAAAAAGTCTCAAAAAAAAAAAAAAAAGATATAAAGCCCAAACCCTCAAATTCCTAAACACTGTATTCAATGACTGACTGGCTTCGTCTCAGCACGTAGAGAAAAGGGTTTCCCAGGTTCTGTACTCAGCGGTCCGCGTAGCTGGCTTTGAGCATTTTTCAGGCATTTCTCAGCAGGGTGGAGACCAACTCTATATCATCTTTATCATCATGTCACATTTTAAGATTTATTTGGTTGGTTTCTGTTGTTTTCAGACAGGGTCTCATTATAAGAGTTTTGGTGGCCTGAAACTCACAGAACTCTCTGCCTTTGTCTCCAAGTGCTTGGATTAAAGGTGTGCACCACAGTTTTCAAACACTTGACAATAAAAATTGTTTCCCAGGGGCTAGAAAGGTGGCTCAGTGGTTACAAGCACTTGTTCTTACAGACAACCTGGGTTCAGTTCCCAGCATTTACATGGTGGTTTACAACCATCCATAACTCAAGTTCCAGAGAATGTCCTCTTCTGACCTCAGGCACCTGGTACTCATATGGTGCGTAAACATACATACATACATATATACATACATACATACATACATACATACATACATACATACATACGTGGGATGAAAACCCTCATACACACAACTTTTTAATTTTTAAATATTTTAAAAGTCTGTTTTCAGCCGGGCGGTGGTGGTGCACGCCTTTAATCCCAGCACTCGGGAGGCAGAGGCAGGCGGATCTCTGTGAGTTCGAGACCAGCCTGGTCTACAAGAGGTAGTTCCAGGACAGGCTCCAAAACCGCAGAGAAACCCTGTCTCGAAAAAACCCAAAAAAAAAAAAAAAAAAAGAGTCTGTTTTCCTTTAATCTGGTTATGAAATGGAAATAGTTGGTAGAAATTTTTCTTAATATAATTTAACATTTAAAGGCAAAATAGTTTTCATTCACAAATATAAGAACCACATAACATTAAATCATTAACGTGCAGCCATTTTAATTTAAATCTGATTTAAAAGAGAAAATGGGGGCTGGAGAGATAGCTCAGATGTTAAGAGCATTGCCTGCTCTTCCAAAGGTCCTGAGTTCAGTTCCCAACAACCACATGGTGACTCACAGCCATCTGTAATGGGGTCTGGTGCCCTCTTCTGGCCTGCAGGCATACATACAGACAGAATATTGTATACATACATACTAAATAAATAATTATTTTTTAAAAAAGAGAAAATGGATGTGTAGAACAGCAGTTTTACAGATTTTTATTTTTAATTATGTGTATAGTGTATTTTCACATGAATGTAGGTGATCACAGAAGCCAGAGATGTCAGATCCCCTGGTTGCCATAAATGCTGAGTGTTGTTCATTTTTCTCTTGAAGTTTAAAACTCACCAAGTGATTTAGATAAACATTAGTTTATAGTCCATTAATTATGAACTTCATAACGTACTAGATAACGTTTTTCTAAGTATATAATATAGGCAAAAATACAAAAGAATAAATTTAGTTTATTTCTCTAACTTAAAATACAAAGTAAATATTGATGAATTTAGTCTCAATAATACCCTTTTACAAAGAAAATCAGAATAAGCATAACTTTGGGATTTTGATACAGGGTCTCTAATATAGACCTGGTTGTTCTAGAACTCACTCTGTAGACCAGGCTGGTCCCGAACTCAGAAATCCACCTGTCTCTACCTTCCAGATGCTGGGAATAAAGCTGTGTGTCACCACACCTAGCAAAGTGGGACTTTAAAAAGAGCCAGGTTTTAGTTGACAGTGATTTGTCTTCAGCTGATGTGGTAGATATGATCTGGTTTGTGCATGTATCGTAGAGCACCTGTTGAAGCTAAAGGACAGTTAACTTGTGTGAGTTGGTTCTTTACTTCCACCATGTGTGTCCCAGGGATTGAATGCCATCTGCTGTGCCTTCCAACCAGGGCTAAGCCAGCTCACCATCCCGACTCCTTGTCTTTGGGGCCTTTGTGCATTCTTAGGGCTTGAGTTCCCAAAACACTTTTATTCATTGTGATCATGCTAATTGCATTTGCCAGATTAGAGATTAAAACTGAAAGATGGGCTGGGTGGTGGTGGCAGCTCAAGCCTTTAATCCCAGCTCTTGGGAGAGAGAGGCAGGCAGATCTCTATGAGTTTGAGGCCATCTTGGTCTACAGAGTGAGTTTTGGGACAGTCTCCAAAGCTACAGAGAAACCCTGTCTTGAAAAACGAAACAAACAAAAACCCAGCCAATGCTTAGAGGCATAGAGTTCTGAGTTTGGCCCCGAGGCTATATAAAGCAGGCACGGTGGTGCATAACTGAATTCTAGCACTTCCACAGGAAGATCAGAAGTGACGTCATTCTCAGAAGCCAGACACTGTCTTAAACAAACATAAAAGCAAGATATGAAGCCCCACTATGTTTTCCTAAATGATCTTACTGCAAAGCTAATTTAAAACAAAGTTTACAAACCTTTTTTTTTAATATAAAGAAATTATAGCCTCACTTGTATATAGAGCTGTAGACTATTTTCAGACTTTTTGGACTGTGGTGGGTCCTGTTCTTTGACAAATATTTTCCAAGTGGGTGGACCATATAGTAGAAAAATGCGTGTTGAGCATGCTTGATAGATCTGAATTCCTACTCAGAATCCATGGTGGAAGGAGAGCAGATTCCCAAACCTCGTCCTCTGACTCCACGCATATGTGCAAGCATTTGTGTACACACACACTCTATTAAGTTTTTAAAAAAGACTTTGCAAATGGTAATATGCAGTGTCTATGAGCTTTATAGGACATTGTCTTGTGCCTTGAGTAAATTCTTTTCATAGATGATTAATTATTTGGGAGGCATTAACTCTACTAAGTATGCTAAATAAATATCAATGTGTTTTACATTATCCCTCTAAAAGTCACCTTCGTTTCTGCCAGTGCTTTTATCACAGACAACTTTCAGGTACCTGGAAGCCAGGGAGCTTATGGTTATTGTCACTTTATCCAAAGCTCTGTTTTATTCAAAAGTTCCAATCTTATCATTGACAATAAATATGTTGTTTTTCTTGATGTAATGTGCATTTTTGAGAAAATATCTTGCATGTTCCCAAGGCTAAGTTTTTATTCTGTTGTCTTTCATTTGTAAGTCCGGTAATTGCTCAAGTACCTTTCAAGAATACTTTTTCCTTCAATACACAAGGGGGCTTTATGGGTAGTTCCCATTTCATCACAAGGCACACTAAAATGATGGAGATGAGGGCTGGAGAGATGGCTCGGGAGTTAAGAGCACTGACTACTCTTCCCGAGGACCTGGGTTCAATTTCCAGCACCCACATGGCAGCTCACAACTGCCTATAACTCCAGGATCTGACACCCTCACACAGATACATGCAGGCAGAGCACCAGTGCACATAAAATATAAATAAATTATTGAGATAGGATATAGACCATTTCACATTTTTATGTATGTGTAGCTAAAATTGTAGTAAGTAATCGTGAGGCACATAAGGAAAGAGCATTTGGTAGGCGTCATGGAGATCTGTATAGAGATGGTTTCTCAACCTGAAGGGCTTTCTGCTTTGTAGAAATTTGCGGCGTATCCGAAAGTGTCAGCGTGGTCGAGAACAACAGGAGAAAGAAGGGAAAGAAGGAAACAGCAAGAAGCCCATGGAGAATGTAGAGAGCCTGGATAAACTGGAGTGTAGGTTCAAGCTGAACTCCTATAAAATGGTGTATGTGATCAAGTCAGAGGACTACATGTACCGGAGGACCGCTTTACTCAGAGCTCATCAGGTGAGAACTGGTGGTTGGGATTTCTCTACATTGCCCCCAGTCCTACTGCACTGGTGTGATATATTTCCTTTTTATAAAAGCCTGTTTCTGGAACAGTCCTTATGTGAGCAGGTGTGTTTGTTTGTTTGTTTAGGATCTTGTAATAGAACCACAGACTTCATGGCTTAACGAATAGAAATTGCTGGGGATCTGTAGTTCTTGGAGGAACACTTCCCAGTAGAAGGTCTTGGCATGGTCCCCAAATACCTGCTTTCCACACGTACTTAGAACATCTTTAGGTTCTCAGACCTAAAACTCCCAAGATATGTCAAAAGTGTTGGAATCTTTTCAGGCCCTGGGGGAGAAGAGCTGTTGGTGCTGTGCTGTGTTAGTGTCCTGGGTCATTCATAGATTTCTAGTGGATGTCTAAAGAAATGTCATTAGAAAGGATGGCTGTGTGGGGTGAAGGCTTCAGAGTTTTGCCTATAGCTTAACCTACAAGAGCTTGTTAAACACCTGGAGTTACTTTGTAGAAAAGCATTTCCCAGTGTTTCCATTTCAGAGTGTCTCATCTTTTGTTTGTGTGGACCCTGTTTTCAAAGGCTGTCTCACTTCTTATGTAGCATGTGTTACAGCAGGTACAGCCACAAACTAAGGCAAGTGTGTAGTGTTTCTGTGCATTATGAAGGAAATAAAGTCAAAGGAACCGACATGTGGGATTTCAGTTGTGGCTTCTCAAGACCAGGATACTTGAGACCTAAATAACAAGTTGTAGAGTTAAGGGAGAAGTGTTTTCTTTGCAACAGAAATGTAAGATGCAAGGCTGGGAAGAAGGGAAGGCATTGGCATATTAGTGAAAATAGAAACAGTGGGTCAGGTTGAGAGCTATAGAGAAAGGAGACATTGTGCAGTTGTGAGGGGAGGCGAAGGCACATTCGTCTCAATGGGTCACGCTTCAGATTTTGTTTCAGATATATTAGGACCCCTTTGTTTACATTTATTTTATGTGTTCATTCATGTTTATGTGAGTGTGGAAGTCATGGGATGAGCTGTAGAAGTCTATTTTCTCTGTTTGGGTACAGGGATGGAGTACAGGCCATTATGCTTAGTGTCAGGAACCTTCACTGAGGTATTTTGCCAACCTACCTTACTTTATTTTTTATTTTTTATTTTTTTGTTTTGTTTTAAAGATAGCATTCTACAGGCAGGTCTGGAGAGATGGCTCAGTGGTTAAAGAACACTGGCTGTTCATCTAAAGGGGCCAGGTTCAATTCCCAGCACCCATATGGCAGCTCACAACTGTCTGTAACTCCAGTTCCAGGGCATCCAGTGGTCTCTTATGACTTCTCAAACACCAGGCACAAAGATGGCAATGCACATACATACAGGCAGAATTGCCGACTATACACATAAAGTAATAAAATTAGCCAGGGGTGTTGGCATTATTTCTCAATCCCAACACCCAGGAGGCATGGGCAGGCAGACCTTGAGTTTGAGGCCAGGGAGCGCTACATAGTGAGACTCTGTCTCAAATAAATAAATAAATAGAACTGGCTTTCGTATTTGAAAGGTTTGTTTGCCTATTTTATATTTTCTCTCTCTTTTTGATTTTAGTCCCATGAACGTGTAAGCAAGCGTCTGCATCAGCGGTTTCAGGCCTGGGTAGATAAATGGACCAAGGAGCATGTGCCTCGTGAAATGGCAGCAGAGACCAGCAAGTGGCTCATGGGTGAAGGGCTAGAGGGCCTGGTGCCCTGCACCACCACCTGTGACACAGAGACTCTGCACTTTGTGAGCATTAACAAGTATCGTGTCAAATACGGCACAGTATTCAAAGGCCCTTAACTCCAGAGCCATAGCAGGTAGCTCAGAGGGGTGTGTCTGTGTGTGTGTGTGTGTCTGTGTGCATATGCATGCACACACCGAAGAATCAAGGAAGATGCCTTTCAAGCCACCAGTGCAACCTGGCACCAAGCAGGATATACACAAGGAATGTGGACGGATACCTTAGAAAGCTGGAACTGGCACTTTTCCCAAGGGTACTAGCCTGCCCAAGAGGGAGTGAAGTCCATGCAAGCACAGAGACAAGCAGTTTGCTTGCACACACCAGCAGAGCTCAAACCAGAACTTCTGTGACCTGACCTTAGATGAACAACCAGATGCTGTTACTCTTTGGATGGATGGAGGCACATTTACAAAACAGATGGACTGTAACTGATGGTCACTGCTCCACTCCCTACCCCCAAAAGGTGGCGGGGAGACTGCATTTGATGACACCCTGACTTGAGCACATCTAAGATCCCCTGTTAGATTTTATCTGAGGTCTGCTGTTTGGCTTTGGGATTGATACCTTGTGGATTTCATTTCTGAGTCCTTGCAGCCCACCTTCCTCCCTCTTCTGGTTCTCAGCCTCAACAAATTCCAGTCAGTCCTCCTTTTTAGCTCCTGTGGGACTGTTTTGTACCTGCTTCTTTACTAGTCTACCCTAGTGCCATCCACCAGCTTTACCCACTCACACACATACACACTCACACACACACAATTTTAACTTGGATTTTCTTTTTTTTGTAAATAATGTACATATTGTCAATTTTTTATTAAAGGAAATATGCTTTGATGTGCTAGCATAAGTGCTCTAGCTTCTTGTGTACCATAGTACTATGTGGCTCCAGATTTAGTACCTATAAAGAGATGTGCAAGACATTTATCACACTTTTTACCAAAGGGAGATACCATTGTAGTACTTTTGTGTAAAACTTGTCTCCCCCTCCAACTTTTCTTCTTTTTTTCCCTTTTTCTTTTTTCTTTTTTTAAATGTAAATAAAGCTTGGTTCTTAAGGAAATAAGTAACCCAAGTCCCTTGTCCTCACCAAAGAGCTACTGTAGAGATTGGCTTTAGTTTCTTTTTTAGGTTAGAAATAGGATTTTGCTTTAAATGAATAGGTACTTGAATTTGTCAAATCAGCATCTATCAGAAGATGACTCCGTAGGTAAATGTGCTTGCCACACAAGCCTGATAGCCTGAGTTTGATCCCTGGATCCCACAATGGAAGGGGCGGGCTGACTCCCCAAATGGTCCTTTGACCTCCACAAGTGCCCTCGGTGCCTACATTCCTGTGTACTCATACACAGGCACACCCAGGTTTTTTGCTTTTACTTTCCTTTCAGAATTTTAATTTTTCTTACTGGGAATGAGGCAGCAACTCAAGATACCAAGCCGAGGTAAATGTCAAGTGACTAGTTGGAAGAAGTTGGAAAGGAATGAATTTGATATTTTGCTTAGCAACTTCAATGATCAAACGTTTTTAAAAGTCTAGCAATAGGCTTTTAATCTTAGCACTCAGAGGCAGAAGCAAACAGGTCTCTGTTAGTTCAAGACCAGCCTGGACTACATAATTTCAGGATAGCCAGGGCTACAGAGAGACCCTGTCTCAAAAAATGAAATTTTCAAAAAATTTATTTATTTATTTATTTATTTATCTATTTATTTATTTTTTGGTTTTTCGGGACAGGGTTTCTCTGTGATTTTGGAGCCTGTCCTGGAACTAGCTCTTGTAGACCAGGTTGGTCTCGAACTCACAGAGATCCGCCTGCCTCTGCCTCTCGAATGCTGGGATTAAAGGCGTGCGCCACCACCGCCTGGCTAAAAAATTTATTTTTGTGTGTACACTTGTATGTGTATGGAAGTTAGAACAACTTGAAGTCAGTTCTAGGGATCAAACTCAGGTTGTCAGACTTGACTATAAATGTATTTATCTGTGCTGTTATTACCTTCACCCATCTATCTAGACCCCACTTTTTAAGTTACATAAGTTGAAACATGAACATTAAGGATCTTCAAATATGATTGACCTGGACTTCCTAGCCCTCATAGTTAGAATTGGGTATCATGTTATTTTCCAGTTAAAGAAATCACTGGTACCTGGGCCCCACGTAGTAGAAGGAGTGACTGTGTCGTCGTCAGTCCCTGACCCCCTCCCCCCCAATAAAATATAGCAACGTTTTTTGGATTCTCAACATTACCATAATGGAAAAAAAAATGGCTCCTGGGTTTTCAAAATACAAAGTGAGCTTTTATTTGTCTGACACAGGGAGTGTGTAGCCAGGGCTCCCAAATTCTAGAATACAGGTGTTGTTGTCACTCTTGAAGGTGATAGAAAGCCTAATGAAAAAGCATTTTCATTAGAACAACAGCTGAGACAGCATGCCAGGAAGACAGAATCTGATTTCCTCAGCCATAACTCACCCCTTCCTCTGCTCCCTCAAGACCATGCTGGCCTGGCAAGAAATGGGTCTGAGTAGAGGCAGCCTTGCCTGTTGCTACCCATGGTTAGTCTTACTGTGTACAGCACCTTCCTGCAGGTCAGGATAGGATTTTAGCTCCAGTTCAGGAGAGAAAGTTCTTGGGACCAATAAAACAGGTAACTTTGGTCAAGCTTTCACAAAGCAGAAAGTTATCTTTAAATGACATTTGGACGGCCGTGTTTTTTGTTGTTTTTCCAAGACGGCTTCACTGTACAGTCCTGGCCGTCCTGGAACTGGCTTTGAACTCACAGAGATCCGTCTGCCTCTGTTGCCCTGCTCCCTGCCCAGTGCTGGGATTAAGAGCCCGCGCCAACCACGCCCAGTTCTTGGTCATTTTTTCTAAATAACCTGAATTTGAAATGCAAACCCAGTTATTTCCATTAAAACAGGCTAGTTATATTGATCCTCTGTTTCCTTCTAGCGGTTTTACAGATACTCTGGCAAACGGTAAAGCTGGAGGTCGGCTTTTGGCATTAAAACTTCTTGCACTTCCTGTCTCGAAAAATCAAAAAAAAAAAAAAAATTCTTGCACTTGTTGACCTGCTGCATCAGGTCAAAATTCCAGACATTTTGGTGATGGACAACAGTGATGTATATAATGTATGTAAAAGCCCCTTTCCCCTATTCTTAATACACTGCCGATTAGGTTGACCACACACCCGAGGCAGCCTTGCCCTTTTCATATTAAGCAGATATTAGTGCTCCCGTCGGTGAAGCCACAGGGAAGCAAATTAACTCGATTTGGGGAATCCCACATCAGGGCCTATTTTTTTTTTTTTTCAGGACCTTCCCGAGGTTCCACGCTCTTCAAAGTCTTACATAGCCCAAGCTATTCTCAAATCCCTATGGCGCCATGGATATCCTTCAGTTTACACTCCCGCCTCCACGAACCCAGGACTTCGTGCGTGCTGAGCAAGCACTCTCCTTACCGAACCACATAACCAGTTCAAACTTACCATTTTATTTAAGGATAATTTACCCAGCTGTCTGACAGCTGGGATGAGAAGAGAACCGCGAAGGCGCAGCTTCCGGTTTTCACCAGGATAGCTCCCCAAAGTCAGCATCTTGAAAAAGCTGCTGGTGTCCCAAGAAAAGCTGCTCGGGCCAGGAAAGGTGCTGGTCGAACGCCGGAACCTTTGGTTCCAGGCGGTGCAGCGACCCGGCAGCACCAAGGGTCTTCCGGGAAGAGAAGTGGGCGCATCGCCATGGCGGTAGCCCCGTTTTTGAAGCATTGGCGTACCACTTTTGAGCGGGTGGAGAAGTTCGTGTCCCCAGTCTACTTCACAGACTGTAACCTCCGCGGCAGGTGTGGCCCCTGTTTTGGCGTGGCTGCAAACTGCATCCGCGCGTTCTTTCCTTCCCTTCCGGAGGGAAACCCAGGCTTGTGGCCCCCCGGGCCGCGGAAGAAAGTGTCCGCCGCGGACAAGGCAGGGGCTGGGGAGCAGTGAGCAGAGGGTGGTATGTGCTGCCGAGCTGCCAGGTAGTCCTCAAGGCGTTAGGCTGAGAGAGCGTTTCCGACCGATCGGCTGGCTCACGGGTGGAAAGGGGGCGGCTTCAGGCACGCGCCCATTGGCTCTTCCCGCCCAGGCTCTTCGGGGACCGGTGCCCGGTGACACTTTCCAGCTTCCTAACGCCAGAGAGACTTCCCTACGAGGAGGCGGTGCAGCAGGACTTCAGCCCTGCGCAGGTCGGCGACAACTTCGGACCCACGTGGGTAACACCCAGCTTGGGGAAGCCCTGCCCCTCTAAGTCCTCACCACCGAAGGCCACGCCTCATTGTCTTGGTCCCTAGAGTGTTCTGTGGCAGAGCGTAGCGCCCTCTGTTGGGAGACGCATCTTTATCCTTTAGTGTGCCTTTTTCCCCCCACTCATTTCTCTGTTCTTGTGGCTCAAAGCTTGTGATGTTGTAGATGCATGGAGAAAGTCTTCAGGCCCTGCTGACATTTAATTCAAGGAACTACGTCAGAACAGGGTTTCTACTCCTAGGTCCATCACCATAGCTCTCTTACAGATGGTGGACCTGCTGGTTCCGGGTAGAACTGGTCATCCCCGAAGCGTGGGTGGGCCAGGAAGTTCATCTTTGCTGGGAAAGTGATGGAGAAAGCCTTGTCTGGCGTGATGGGGAACCTGTCCAGGTGAGGCACCCCCACCCCAGACCCAGACACAACCGCAGATTAGCCCTGGTTTTTGCACAAGACACAGTTGAATTACCGGGCCTCCAGACTGGTTTCATGAGTTCAGAACTGAGGGGATTGCCATTTGAATGTAATGAAGCCCCAATTTTCATAAGCTATTTTTATTGTATTTAATATATACTTATTGGAGAAACTTCAGATCATTCTAGAATAGTATAAAGTAAGGCATTAAATTATCTTCCCATGAGTAATGTATCTCTTATCTCCGCATCTCATTCCCCAGATATATAACCGCTTCTGTATGTTAAATGCCATGCCAGGTTTAGTCTTTGTAATCCTATATGATAGGACTTTATGTCCATTTATAGATATAAAAATCAAGAGGTTTCATTTATGGTTCATACAACTTCCATTCCAAATTCCAATATCTGGGGTGGGAATGTCCTAAAAGAAAGCAGGATCCTACCCAACTTTCCTCCCTTCACTGTCTAAACACCTGGGAACATCTGGAACCCAACTCATTGAACACCAGGGATGAGCAATACTCATCCCTGTCTCAAACTTCTTGAGCTTTTTTTTTTTTTTTTTTTTTTAGTTAGCTGAGCCCAGGACCTCATAAGTGCTAGAAACAAGTGTTCTTACTACTTTGTTAATCCACCCCCCCACCAACACCATTTAATTTGAAAAAGATCTTGCAGAGTTTCTGTGCTGGTAGCCTTGGCCTTGTTATCCTCCCCCATCCACCTCCCAAGTAGGTGGAATTATAGACCTGTATCACCATATCTGGCTCATTCCATGGAATTTCCCTTTATATATTCACGGGAGAGAGGCCATCAGAACCCACTCCAGTCCTTCTAACCCCTGCCAAGGATCCTTCCCATTAGACCATCTGCTAACAAACATACGCTGTGTGCTGGTCATCAGTAGGCGGGGCGCTCGCTACCAGGCATCCCTGATTAGTTTATCCTAGCCTTTCCTGGTAGAGAAGACTTGGGGTTGAGCAACTGGACGGCAGTTACACTCGGCTTTACACTTCCACTGAATTTTCCAAAGTCCTCAGGCCCTGCCTTTCTTTTCTTTACCAGGGTTTGACCAAAGAGGGTGAAAAGACCAGTTATGTTCTAACTGATAAGCTGGGAGAAGGAGACCCTCGGAGGTGAGCGAGTCCCAGGGGCCTGATAGGCTGGGAGGAGCTGAGGCCGAGTGACCTCAGAAGTACCTCCTAGCACATCCTTTGGTTATAGGAAGCTTGATTTTTTTCCTCCATGACTATAAAAATATTTACTGTGGGGCTGGAGAGATGGCTCAGAGGGTAAGAGCACTAGCTGCTCTTCCAGAGGTCCTGAGTTCAATTTCCAGCAACCATATGGTGGCTCACAACCATTTGTAATGTAATGAGACCTGGTGCCTTCCTTGCCAGCAGTACATTGTATGCTTAATAAATAAAATAAATCTTTAAAAAAAAATTTACTGTGTAGGGCTAGAGAGATGGCTCAACAGTTAAAAGCACTTATTCCTCTTCTAGAGGACCTGAGTTTGGTTCTCAGCACCCATGCGGGCAGCTCCTAACTGCCTGTAACTCCAGTTATATTCTGAGGGTGCCTCTGCATGTGGCTTTCATTTGCACAAACATAGATACATAAATTAAATCTTAATATCTTCTTTCTTACCATAAACATCAAAGAACATCAAGAAACGAATCACTTCTATTATCCCTCCACCCAGGGATGATCGTTCCTCACATCTCAGCATTCATATTCTCGAGATTTCTTTCAGCAAACTCTTTTTACTAATTGAGAATTACATCTTTGGGATTTTGCACTCAGACCTTTTATAGTCCTTTTTTTTTCATATTGAGGGGACAGCTATGATACCATCAAAAGCTAAGACATTATTGGTTTGTTTTTTGTTTTGTTTTGTTTGAGACAGGGTCCCCCTGGGTAGCCCTGGCTGTCCTGGCACTCACTATGTAGACCAGATTGGCTTTGAAGTCACAGATCTACATGCTACTTGCTTCCCACGTGCTGGCATTAAAGTTGGATGCCACCATGCATGATTACATTATCGTATTTTATATTTAACTGTACACTTTCAGATACGTTCAAACCCTGGGACCATTGTAAAGTTCTCTTGACAACAAGGGAGGACAGAGGTATTCATAGAATTATGAAACTGCTGAAGATTCTGGAAGAATCTTTGTACTGAGAACTACATATGAGAATCACCTGCCTTGGGAGGGGAGGGGCTGGAAGAAGAGTCAAAGTCTTCCCTCATGACGTTGAGTTTAGCTCCAGCAGAGTGCTCTGCCACCCGGGTCTGCTTCCAGGAAAAGCTGTCCTATGCTGGCTGGTGGAGCGTGGGGCTGAAAGTCAGCCTTGGAAGAGCCAGGTTTGTTTACTGTGCACTGAGGGCTCTGAGACCAAGAATAGTTTGCACAGACAACTTCAGATATATAAAGCTAAATAGCAGTGTAGCTTGTAGGAATTCAAAATTAGCCAATTCTCTCTGCCCATAGTGAAACTCTCCTCAGGAGGACATGGGTTTGAGCTGGTATTTCTACTGTGATCCTCCCACAAATACACCTGACATCCTATGGCTTCCTCTGGGAAGTGAATCCTGGAAGTGAATGGGAAGGTGTCAACTGAATGCCTCCTCCTTGCCCTCTTCTCAGGCTCCCAGAATCCTCTGCCAGTTCATTGTCCTGAAACTGCTTCTCTACATTTATAGCTTGACCCTCTACATAGAAGTGGCCTGCAATGGGCTTCTGGGGGCTGGGAAAGGAAGCATGATTGCAGCCCCTGACCCTGAGAAGATGTTCCGACTGAGCCAGGCTGAGCTGGCTGTGTTCCATCGTGATGTCCACAAGCTCCTGGTGGACCTGGAGCTGCTCCTGGGCATGGCCAAGGTACTGTAGCCTCCCACCCCTCATCTCGAGCCCTGCTCCAGCCAGATTGTTTCTTGGGTGGGATCACTGGGAATCCAGAGTCAGAGTAGAGTTTTCCTGTGCAAACAGGGCAGGAATGGTATTGATTGGAGGAATAAAGGAATAGAAGTGGGGGAGCTTTGCTGAGACCCCCTGCGAGACCAGCTGGAGCCTAGTTCTGTAGTAGTGCTTGAGAAGGCATTAAAGTCCAGAACCCTGCCTCAGGGCCTCGGGGAAGACAACCAGCGCAGCTTCCAGGCCCTGTACACAGCCAATCAGATGGTGAATGTGTGTGACCCTGCCCAGCCTGAGACCTACTCAGCAACCAAGGCCCTGGCCTCCAAGTTCTTTGGCCAACATGGAGGTGAAAGCCAACATACCATCCATGCCATGGGGCACTGCCATATTGATACAGGTAGGTTGTTGGGTATCAGGTATGCCTGCAAACACATAATTCTTGGTAAGTTTTTGCCCTTTTTGGACCTTATTTTTCCTCATGTCTATAATGACTCAGGGATATTGGCTCATGGGCTCTGCCAACTATGACTTATTTATTCTTCCAACAAAAACGCAGGCCTCAAGAGGCCTGTGACAGACACTGAATAGTTTGTGGAGACTGACGACCCCAGGGTGGCCAGGCATGGTGATGTTGCTTATGAAACTTGGGGCCAGGAGAGGCCCTAGCTAGATTAGGAAGTCCAGAGGGGTTTCGTAAGCAAACTGATGTTTGAATTAGTGAGAATGAAAAAAAAAATGGAATTAATTGGGATAGGGATCCCCCAAGCACAGGGGCGGGTTTCCAAGAAGTGTCAAGTGTTCAGCTTTGAACTGATGAGTTTGTAATATCTCTGAGATCTTTGGGTTTTTGTTTGTTTGCCCATTGTTATTGTGCTTAAGTTCTGGTTTTTGCTATGTAGCATTGGCAGGTTTTTATAGCAGTCCTCCTGCCTCAGCCACCTGAATGCTGGGTTACAGGTATGAGTCATCACAACTTGAAATGCATGTTTTTAACAAGATCCTTGCTATATCGATTCTGATTCAGCTAAGATTTCTGAATATGCAGCAAGGGCTTTGTCTGCTGAGCCACCATGTGGTGTCCTGGGCTAATGAGGTTGGACCTGAGGCCTAGAGGTCAGCAGGCACTCCAGGTACCTCCCATAGTGAAGCTTGTACAGACGGTCCTGTGCTGTGTTCTGGTACCTCTGCCTCTGGGGAATCTGAACCTTAATGTTCGTCTATGGCCTGGAGCCTGTGTCCCGGCAGTTGCTCTCAGTCCGTCTCCACCCCCCACCCCACCCCACCCCACCCCCACCTTGCAGGAGGGATTCCATAAGGATTAGCAGGGTAGGCATGGATGAGAAGAGGGCTCAGCTGACCCTCTGGAACCTTAGGCGGGATCTGAAAAGATTTGGAGGTGGGAAGAGAGGGGGTGGGCTGGAGAACTGTGAAGAACAGGGGCCTCGTTGTCTCTCAACTCTGGCCCCCTCTGTCTCTAGCCTGGCTTTGGCCCTTCAAGGAGACTGTGCGGAAATGTGCCCGGAGCTGGTCAACAGCTGTGAAGCTCATGGAGCAGGACCCTGAGTTCGTCTTTGTCTGCTCTCAGGTCAGAGGGCAACAACGTGGAGCATGCTGGGTGGGCCTGAAGTTCCCTACGGTCTGGGGACTTCAAAGGCCAAGAATGTTCTTCACTCTCAGCTACCCACAAGGCCACAGCTGCTGGACTGTGAGTAGGTTCCTTTTTACTCCAGGCCCAGCTCCTACCCCATGTTCCCCACAGGCACAGCAGCTGCAGTGGGTGAAGAACCACTACCCTGGCCTGCATGCTCGGCTCCAGGAGTTTGCCTGCCGCGGACAGTTTGTGCCTGTGGGGGGCACATGGGTGGAAATGGTAAGTGCCCATTCCTCGCACCATCCTCCAGCGGCTAGTTAGCTGAGCATGAAATGAGCAGGACGGGAGGCTGGAGAGATGGCTCAGCGGTTAAGAGCATTGCCTGCTCTTCCAAAGGTCCTGAGTTCAATTCCCAGCAACCACATGGTGACTCACAACCATCTGTAATGAGGTCTGGTGCCCTCTTCTGGCCTGCAGGAATACACGCAGACAGAATATTGTATACATAATTAATAAATAAATATTTTTTTAAAAAAAGAAGAAATGAGCAGGATGGTCTCCTCTGGGGTCATAACCCTGGGTTAGAGCACCCCTGGCACCATGACGACCGAGTGAAGTTGGCCCAAGCTCCTGCCCGAGTTCAGTCTGCTGCTAAAGCCAGCTCTCTTGCTGTGCCCCCCATCAGGATGGGAACCTTCCCAGTGGAGAGTCCATGGTGAGGCAGTTCCTGCAGGGCCAGAACTTCTTTCTGCAAGAGTTTGGGAAGGTGTGCTCTGAGGTAGGCTGGGAGCTGCCACACCAGGCTATACACAGACCACTGGGACCTGGCCCACCCAGAGCTTAGAACCTTCTCCCTGCAGTTCTGGTTGCCAGACACATTTGGATACTCAGCACAGCTCCCCCAAATCATGCGTGGCTGTGGCATCAAGCGCTTCCTGACACAGAAACTGAGCTGGAACTTGGTCAACTCCTTCCCAGTAAGCAAGCCCCAGGAGACAGGGTCACAGGGTTTGGATCCCACGTGACCCATTTACCCCTTTCCAATCTCTTGAGGGGGCCTGGACAGACTCCCAAAACCCTATATGGGCTGTGGTAGGCCTCTAACATGGATGTGGATGGCCCACGCTGCCTCAGACCTGACTCTGGCTTCTCCTGCCTGTTTCTGTCGGCAGCATCATACCTTCGTCTGGGAGGGGCTGGATGGCTCCCAGGTGCTGGTCCATTTCCCACCTGGAGACTCATACGGAATGCAGGGCACTGTGGAGGAGGTGAGGGGCTCTGTAATGCTGGGGATTCAGAGAGGGAAGGGTATCCTGGTTTAGGCTGACCTGTCCCTACCCATCTAGGTGCTGAAGACCGTGACCAACAACCGGGACAAGGGGCGGACCAACCACAGTGGCTTCCTCTTCGGCTTCGGGGATGGGGGTGGTGGCCCCACACAGACCATGCTGGACCGCTTAAAGCGGTTGAGCAATACTGATGGGCTGCCCAGGTCAGGCCTGAGCCAACATCAGCCCTTGGCTCTCAAGCCACCTTCATGTAGCCCTGTCCTTAAGCCCTTGCCTTGAGTCTGCTCTTTGTTTATATATGAAGCTCAACCCCTCGCCTGGACCTTGTGTCTCTCAAGCTCTGGCCCACCAATCTTACAAGCTTCCACTCTGGGGATAGGGTGGAGGGAAGTTCTTAACCCCACCAGAGTGCATCACTGTCTATGGGGTTTTCTAGGGCGTGTCTTCTCTGGCTCCTCAGGTCTGCACCATAGACCAAGGGCAAACTGTAGGACTCCCGAGTGGGAGCCCAGGCTTTTGGTCTTCCTCAGGGTGCAGCTGTCGTCTCCTGAGCAGCTCTTCACAGCACTGGAGAGAGATTCGGGACAGCTGTGTACGTGGGTTGGGGAACTCTTCCTGGAACTGCACAATGGCACCTACACTACTCATGCCCAGGTCAGGGCCAGGCTACCAGCCTAGCAAACAGAGGAGGGCCTTGGTCCGGGTGGGACTGTGGGGGAAGGGTGGGGAGGGGCAAAGGTGGAACTTAGTGGCCTCCTCCAAGTAGGGGCTCGAAAAAGGCATAATGCAGGGTAAATCCTGCACATAGGCAGGAGGTGGGACAGGGCCTCTGTGGATGATGGTTCTGGTGGAAGGCCATTTGAGGTTAGTTTCCTATGAGAGGCTATGTCCAAGTGACCTTGGGTGACTGTTAAGGGTTCTGAGCAAGAGAGAGCTTTGGAAGGTGTCCTGGGTCACAGCAGACTCCAACATGACTCTCCCGCCCTGGGCACAGCTCAAGAAGGGGAACCGGGAATGTGAGCAAATCCTTCATGATGTGGAACTGCTGAGCAGCCTGGCTCTAGCCCGCAGTGCCCAGTTCCTATACCCAGCTGCCCAGCTGGAGCACCTCTGGAGGTTAGTCAGGTGTCCCTTCCTGCTGCTCACCTAACTTGTCACCCCCCATTGGCCGCCCTTCTCAGCCTTCCCTGTCTCTGCCTTTGGTCCCCGCAGGCTCCTACTCCTAAACCAGTTCCATGATGTGCTGACTGGAAGCTGCATTCAGCTGGTGGCAGAAGATGCCATGAGCTACTATGAAGGTGAGGCTGGCCTGAATCCACAGTGGTCCTGCTGCTCTCCACCCAGGGCCAAGTGGAAACACTGCCCAGCCATGATCAAACCTATCTCTCCTCAGACATCCGTTCCCATGGCAATACACTGCTCAGTACTGCAGCCGCGGCCTTGTGTGCTGGGGAGCCAGGTCCTGAGGGTCTCCTTATTGTCAACACGTTGCCCTGGAAGCGCACTGAAGTGTTGGCATTGCCCAAGCCCGGTGGGGCTCACAGTCTAGGTATGAGCAAGAGGGGAAGGCTAGTCCTGTAGCAGGAGGAACCAAAGCTAGGCAGTGTGGCAGGGATACTCCCCCAGGGATCTCTATTTTGGGCTACCCCAGTCTAGAGAGAAGTAGCTACATCCTACCCCACTCAACCTATCCTTAACCTGTGTGAGGTCTCCAGAAGGTCAGAGGGATTACACTGATGCCCAGGCCTTGTCCCCAGCCCTGGTGACAGTGCCTAGTGTTGGCTATGCTCCTGCTCCCACCTCACTGCAGCCCCTGCTGCCCCAGCAGCCTGTGTTTGTGGTGCAGGAGGTAAGTCCTAGCAGCCCGCAATGGGGTGGGGCCTACTCTGGGATGCTCCTTGGTCTTGAACAAGGTACTAGGGTAATGCACAGCTTTAAGAGGGTTGGACTGGAGGTGGGGAACACAGCTAACTCAGCGTAAGGCCTTTCCCACCCAAGACTGATGGTTCTGTGACTCTGGACAATGGCATCATCCGGGTGAGACTGGATCCAACTGGCTGCCTTACTTCCCTGGTCCTGGTGGCTTCTGGCAGGTGCCAACCCTTCTTTGTTCTTAACCCCATGCATGGCAGATAGATCCCAAGCTCTGCCCTCTTCTCTTGTCCCCTCGCCACCACACTGTCCAAGCAGTGCCTCTAGCCTGGGACCCACGCACGGGGCAGGGCAGACTGGGCTAGCTGGAGAGAACAAGGTTATAGCGACCCTGTGTCCTTCCAGGGAGGCCATTGCAGAGGGTGCCCTGGGGAACCAGTTCGTGCTGTTTGATGATGTGCCGTTGTACTGGGATGCATGGGATGTCATGGACTATCATCTAGAGACACGGTACACACTGGGCAGCTCCTGGGGGCGGTTGTGGATACAAGCTGCTCTGGCTTAGTACCCCCCACCTTCATCCCACAGGAAGCCTGTGCGGGGCCAGGCAGGGACCCTGGCAATAGGCACTGAAGGTGGCCTTCGGGGCAGTGCCTGGTTCCTGCTGCAGATCAGCCCCAGCAGTCGGCTCAGCCAGGAAGTTGTGCTGGACATTGGTTGCCCCTATGTCCGCTTCCACACTGAGGTAGAGGGGCAGGATAGTGGCCATCTTTCCCAGAAGGGGCTGGTGAGGAGGCCGGATGCCCTTTTCTTGTCCCCACCCTCCATCCCTCTCCCAGGTGCACTGGCATGAGGCCCACAAGTTCCTGAAGGTGGAATTCCCTGCTCGCATACGGAGCCCCCAGGCTACCTATGAGATCCAGTTTGGGCACCTTCAGAGGCCTACCCACTATAACACCTCTTGGGACTGGGCTCGATACGAGGTCTGACATGGGGAATCGGGGTGGGGGGCTTTTACTCACCCCTGACTGAGGAGAGATTAGTGTTGTGGTTTGTGAGCAAGGGGAGGGAAACGCCTGACACCGTGATTTTCACATGGGCCAGGCATCTGCTAAATGCTTTACTTTGGTTTGATGCCATGGCCGCCATTGCCATTTCACAGATGAGGAAGCTGGCACAGGTGGGATGGCGTGCCCAAAGCTTCCTTGAGAATCAGCTAGGGACACAACCATGGGCTCCTACTGCAAAGAGCTTTGGGGTAGAGCCACCCATGGGCGTGGGTCTGCCCTTCAGGTGTGGGCCCAGCGCTGGATAGATCTGTCTGAGTGTGACTTTGGGCTGGCCCTGCTCAACAACTGCAAGTACGGAGCATCCGTGCGGGGCAACGTCCTCAGCCTCTCACTGTGAGTGCGGGGCCTGTCGGGTGCAGGGCTGGCGTGGATGCATGGGGCTTCCTGTGCTGGAGCTCCAGCCCTCCCGTATCTCCCACTCCAGGTTGCGTGCACCCAAGGCCCCAGATGTTACTGCTGATATGGGGCGCCATGAATTCACTTATGCCTTGATGCCACACAAGGGTAAGTACCAGGGAGATGGGGCCCTCCCTTCTCTGCCCTTTCCTGAACCTCCAGCAGGCACTGTGGTAAACTGAGGCAGCCTAGCCCTATATCTCCTCCAGAGGCACGGTGGGGAGCTCCCAGCGGTCACATGTGTTTCGTTCTGGTCATTCCCCAGGTTCCTTCCAAGAAGCTGGTGTTATCCATGCTGCCTACAACCTCAACTTTCCTCTGTTGGCCCTGCCAGCTCCAGGCCCAGCGCCTGCCACCGCCTGGAGTGCCTTTTCTGTATCTTCACCCGCAGTAGTGTTGGAGACCATCAAGCAGGCAAGGGCAGGATAGTCTGGGAGGTTCCTGGGAGGCACAGGTTCTTGGCTGCCTACTGCCCTGCCTTCCTTTCACAGGCTGAGAAGAGCCATCAACACCGCACACTGGTTCTAAGGCTGTATGAGGCCCATGGCAGCCACGTGGACTGCTGGCTATACACGTCTTTGCCCATTCAGGAGGCCATCCTGTAAGTGGGAATGAGAGAGGTCACGGTGGGAGCCCTGCCCTTGTCAGTCCTTATGGCCTCTCCTTTTCTCTATCTAGTTGTAATCTCCTGGAGCAGCGAGACCCTACTGGTCACCTGTCCCTTCGTGACAACCGCCTGAAGCTTACCTTTTCTCCCTTTCAAGTGAGGTCCCTTTTGCTGGTGCTTCAGCCTCCACCAAACTGAGTCATGTTGTGGAAACCTTTGGGAACTGCTCATTTCCACCTCCTCAGCCCGAAACAAGCATCTTGTGCAATAAATGCTTAGATTAGCAGCCCTGTGATCGAGCCTTGCTGCTACTCTTAGGACCACTTCTTGGCTTGTAAGGAGGATGGAGAGAGGTGTTTTCCAGGGGCAAGATCTCAGGTAACCTGTGTATGAAGGGTCTGGCTATTGACCCTATCTGAGAGACCGGAGACCTCAGGTGACCTTAAGATAAAGGGTTCATCCTGTATCCGCAGCAGATTGCCCTTACACACATCCCCACATCTTCCCACCCCACCACCCTCAGCTGGGAGGAAGGCTTTGGCAAGTGTTGGCCATAGGCCCCAAAGAATCCTGGACTGCCTGAGTCCAGGTCAGCAGAGGGCTGGCCCTGCAGAGGCAGACTGTCCTCTTGATTAAGTCTTGAGTAGGTGAGGAAGGTGGAAGGCAGAATTACATTTATAATTAGGTGGAGCCAAGCAACATGCCTTTCCAACCTGGCCTCATCATACATCATGCAGCCAAACCAAGAAGTTCAAATTTACTAGTCTGGTAATGTTTTCATGTGGGCTTGCAAATAATGTGTGATATTTACAATCATCACAAACCAGGCGGGGTGGTAGCATACACCTTTAATCTCAGATGCAGATGCAGGCCGATCCTAAATTCAAGGCCAGCCTGGTCTACAGATTAAGTTCCAGGACAGCCAGGGCTCCATAGAGAAACCCTTGAAAAGACAACAACAGAAAAATCAGTTAGCAGGGTCAGGTGCTCACACCTGTAATCCCAGCAGTTATGGTATGGAAATGAAGGCTTGAAGATCGGTCAGGAGTTCATTGTCATCCCCGGGTACATCCCAGCTCAAGGCCAGCCTAAGATATATGAGACCCTGCCTCAAAAAACAGCTGTACAGGAAAAGTCAGATGGCCTAGGGCACACAGCCCTACAAATACTGCTTCCAGGGATCAGACATACCCCTAGATCCACAGCAAGGCAGCAGGGAAAAGAGTGCCAAGCAAGGAGACCTCCCTCTATGAGGCTGAAGTTTTCCCAGCCTCCTGGGATTGGGTATGGGCCTCACTCTTCTTCGGAGGTCTGCGGCGACCTGTGGTGAGAGCAGGCGAGGCAGTGACCGTGTGTCCTGTACTAGGTCTTCCTCCCTCCGCCACCCTGTGTTACCTCCCATCCGCCCTGAAGAGCCACTCCCCGGTCCCTTCCCAGCTCCAGGAGGATGTGTAAAAAGGTCCACCTGTGGCCGCTAGTCGCCCCCTTCTCTTTCCTCTCTTGGGGGCTGTAGCGGTTTCCTGGTTTTGTTGGAGGCTGGTCCCTTCAGACTGTCGAGCTATACTCTTTGGGGTGTGTTTCCTGTCCCTCTGAGTCCTGGAAATGGTCTTGCTCAAAAGCAGAAGGTCCTGGATAAGGAAGGTGGTCCTTACTAGGTTTCTCTCCTAGCAGTTTACAGGTTCGTTAGGACCCACCACTGACATCCCCACCATGCACTGACATGCCCTTGAGAGGGGGGAGGCAGCTGGCCAGGAGTAAGCACAAAAGAGGCAGGGCCAGCTCTCCTACCTCTTTCCTGACCTCGGCCCCCAGCTGTGTCTCCTTTGACTTCTTTTTCCGGGATCTGCCCCCTGCAGGACATGGCACTGGAGTTAGAGAGCCCTAGGGCTTCAGCCCCACTCTAGACTCCTACTGCTGGGGGACTCCAAGGCTGGAGAGGGATGGGAAATGGGGTGCAAGGCCAGCCCTTGGTCTTCCAGCCCTTTATCTCTTACATTAAGAACTGCTTACCTTTGGGTGCCAAGGGTCCAGGATCACCCTAAAATGGAATGAGGATAATTCTGGAATCAACCTGGTCTGGTGAAGGGGCAGTTTTCCTTGGAGTGGCAAGGACATATCCTTTCAGATCAGTATAGTCCTGTCTAGGGAGCCTTTGAGTCCCTCCAACCCGTGTGTGTGTGTGTACATATGCGAGCACACATGCGCACATACAAACATTAGCTGCTTTCAGCTGTTCTACTGGCTTGAACCCTGGGGCTCCAAGAAGAGGATCACATTGGAGAACTATACACTCAGGAATGATGTTATCTTTGGCAGACTTCCACCTGGCTCAGACCTCTGCCTCCTATCTTGTTGCCCCACCAGCTTCCCTAGGGTCTCCATGTGCTTATGGGAGCAGTAGGGCTCAAACCTTGAACCAGATGGTACGGCCGTGCCGGTCTCGCAGGGAACTCATGCCTGGCACGCCATAGCACTGCAGCCAGGCTCGAAAGGCAGCAAAATCCTCCTCTCCACGCTCTGGCCCATAGCCTTTGCCCCCTGAGGGACAGAAGAACCAGTCAGAGGTGAGGGAGTATTGTGGAGTGGGAGGAACAAGGAGTCAGATTCACCATGGCTCAGAGCTCAGCTAAAGAAGCTGATGGACCGAGTCAGGGCCACACTGCCTTCTCCCACTGTGACTAGGCTGGCATCCTCCCACCCTGGCTCCTGGCCCCTCTCCATCAGCAAGGATGAATCCTTGTCCTTCCTACTGCATGGGAGGCTGGGAGAAAGTGGGAACTTGCCAAGAGACCTGGTCTGTTTAGCAAACTCCCATTGTCCAGGGTCAAGAGGATAGCTGCCCAGTATCTCAGAGCTAAAGCAGAGAGCACTGGCCATCTTGGCTTCCCAGGCCTCACCCAGCTGAACTACTTCCTTGGGTACCAAGTGACACAGTTCCAGCAGGTCTGGGTTCTGCAGTTTGGCCTTGATCTTCTGGCTCAGAGTCAGCTCTGGGCTCTGAAGGGGGAATGGGTAGAACCAAGGTGTTAATACAGGGTACTCATCCCACCTCACGCTGAAAACAGTGGACTTCCCCTCTGAGCTCAGCAAGACCTCTGATGTGGTTCACACCCCCTCCTCACGCTCCACACACTTGGTGAGCTGAGGTATGGCTCTACCATACCCTTGCCACCCAAACCCACACACATGCTTGCACACCGTCCTCACCGGCCGGGACTGCTGCAGGGCCTCTAGAACTGTGCGGGCCTTCTCAAAAGGGGGGATCTTCAGCCTGGAACAGTGGGGAGGGCCCAGGCTAAGTAGTGGATAGGATCACCCATGCCCCACCCCAGCCATTGTTCCCACAGCCTGCCTGCTGACCGGTATAAGATCTCTGCCCTCAGATAGTTGCCAATGCCATTGAAGAATCTCTGGTCCAACAAGGCCTCACAGATGGGCCGGTCAAAGGCTTTGTCTGATAGGTTCCGAAGTACGTTGTCCCTGGGGGGGCAGGCCGGATGCATGAGACCCATCCCACACCTCAGGATAGGGATAAAGGGCGGGGGGTGGGGTGGGGGGGGAGGCAGTTCCTGAGTGCGAGGAGAAACTGTCTCAGTACTGTCCAGTCTTAGTACTATTGGGACAGCTGGAGCCTCAGTTTTCCTGTTTGCTACATGGGAATAACATGGGATTGTTTATTATTATTATTATTTTGGTTTTTGGAGATGGTTTCTCTGTAGCTTTGGAGCCTGTCCTGGAACTAGCTCTTGTAGACCAGGCTGACCTCGCATTCACAGAGATCCGCCTGCCTCTGCCTCCCGAGTGCTGGGATTAAAAGCGTGCAGCACCACCGCCCGGCGGGATTGTTTATTATTAAAGAATCAAAAATGAGCCGGGCGGTGGTGGCGCACGCCTTTAATCCCAGCACTCGGGAGGCAGAGGCAGGCGGATCTCTGTGAGTTCGAGACCAGCCTGGTCTACAAGAGCTAGTTCCAGGACAGGCTCCAAAACCACAGAGAAACCCTGTCTCGAAAAACCAAAAAAAAAAAAAAAAAATCAAAAACGTTCAGCTAGGCATGGTAGTTCACACCTGAAGTTCCAATACTTGGGGGGCTGAGACAGAAGAACAGAGGCAAGTCTGGGGCCTGCCTTACCGACATAGCTAATCCCAGGCCAGGCAGGGCTCCGTGATAAGATCCTGTACCCCTGTACACACACACACACACACACACACACACACACCTTGGTGAGGCAATAACCCCACTGCTATGAGTATGTATCAAATGCCAGGCTGTCCTGGGATAGGGTGAAATCCTGTGTCAACTTGCCCCTACTCCCTCAAAGTATGAAGACTGGCTGGGTGGTGGGCATGAGTGTGATGAGACATTCTAAGAAAAAAAATGTAGCTGCTTCTGTGTGGTTCTAACCCCCCTCCCGCCCAAGGCACACAGCTGGAGGACCACGGAAACAGCTTTGAAGTTAGTCAAGAGATAAACTAGAACCTCCTGGCAAACAGTCCATAGCCCTCACCTCCCAAGGAAAGACAAGCAACGACAACCGAAGGCTATGGATAGTGGCTTTCCTGGGCCAGCCAGGAGTCAAGTGCTTCTGTGACAGAGATGTGACCAAGTCTAGGGCTCGACAGAGGCACAATCTGTTCCCAAGAAGGAAAATGAGAGTGTGTCAGGTCCACCCCAGACCTGCAGAGACACCTTCATTTCTTGCCAAGACTCTCCTGGAGTTTACATAGTTTGCTCCACCTCTACCAGCCAGATCTCAGTTCAAAGATCACTTCCCGTGAGTGGCCGTTCCTGACATGCTCCCCACACTCGGCTAAAGGTCTGTGAATTTATTTTGTGGTGTCCTGGCCCCATGCCTTACCTGCACATCAGTGCCATGGACAAAGGGACACATTTACCCCGCCCACTGCTGTACCCTACAGGGCCTGTCTTGGAGTAAAGACTCTTATTACCTGTTTAGAGGAAAGTACTGAAAACAGAGACAATCAGAGGAGGCCCCAGGCAGACTGTGAGGACCACCAAAACCTGACTAACAGTCACTAGACCACCCTCTCCCCACTGTGCAGACTCGTTTCTTTTTCTTTTTTTTTTTTTTTTTAGATTTTCAAGACAGGGTTTCTCCATAGCTTTTTGGTTCCTGTCCTGGAACTAGCTCTTGTAGACCAGGCTGGCCTCGAACTCACAGACATCCGCCTGCCTCTGCCTCCCGAGTGCTGGGATTAAAGGCGTGCGCCACCACCGCCCAGCCAGGCTCGTTTCTTAAGGTGCTTTGAAAGCCCTCCACCTTCCTTGATGGCCTGGGGCCACCAGGAAGCAAGTTGGGATGCTGGGCCCCAGTCCAACTCTAATGCTGTCTCTGTGTCCTCAGACCTTTGGCTGTCCTTCCTTTGGCCTGCCCTGACACCATCTCAATCCATAGATGGAGACTAAGGCTCATTCGGGGCTAGGATTTGTTTCTCGGGGGCCTGGATGGTATTCTAGAATACACAGTCCTACCTGAACCGTTCATACTCCAGCAAGACACAGGGTCCACGGCCTGGCTGCCATTCACCCTCAGGATCCCAGTGGCCAAAACGGCGGATGTCCACGAAACAGAGGGCAAGCCGGGGGGCAGGTGGGGCCGTGTAAAAGCGTAGATGGGCATGGGGCGGCAGTGCATCTGCAGGTGCCAGCTGGAAGGATCCAGACATACCAAAGCGGAAGACAAGGGACAGCGGCTTCTGAGGGGGCTGGGCACCAGGCAGGGGGCTCAAAGTCAGGCGCAGCTCCTTGCCTCGGGCTACGGCTGAGATGTGGTAGGCGCTGCTCTCGAAGGGCACCTCGGGGTTGCGGCTGACAGAGGACTTCTCCACAAACCTGCCAAATACCAGCCCCTTACATGTCTCATTTACAAAGCAGCTGGCCAGGTGCAGCTCTGGGCCCTCCGGCATTCTGAAGGCTGAATGGCGGCCCCTGTAGTGGGAAGAGGGCAACAGGTTGTGCCAGAAGATATCTTGTTGAGTCGGAATTGTCACCAAGGTTTTACAGAGTGGGAGGCAGAGAGGCACATGGCCATCTAGGATAGGCAGGAAAATGCTGACCTATTTGCATTCTCTGTTTCCCATCCAAAGTGCTAGCAAAGCCAGGGGACCAGGAAGCTGAAGCTGGAAGGCAGGATGGCAGGATGGCAGTCTTGCTCACTAATGCTTTCCTTGCATGGGCTTCCACACCCGCTTTTAGAATACAGTTCAGATCCTTGCTGAAGCCTGTTACCTTGTGTCCTCCGTGCTCACCCACCCACCCACAAACCTGTTCCTCCCATCTCCATGTCCCTCCCACCACACACAGTAGAACAGTGGAGGGAGGCTTGCTTTCTCCCCATCCACATCCTGACTTCAGAGCTCCCAGAGTTCAGTGGTTCTCACCATCTGTTCAGCTGACTCTATCTGCTGGCAAGCCAAAGGCAAAGTTCTGATCATTCATCAACCACAGCTTAGACTAGCCCTGAGTTTCTCTAGCATCCATGGAGGTGGAAACTCAACTGCGTATTGGGCCAGCAGCAGCAGACCTAGCCTGCTGTTACCACAAATACAGGACTGAGAGGCTCCCTCCCAGCTGCCCTCTAGTCTGAGCAGGACCCTATTCTTTTGTGCACAGCCCCATTCTTACACCAGGTGTGGGGTGGGGTAGGTGTAGTGGGGGTACAAGAAAGAACGGGGGTCTGGTTCTTTGCCCTCACGCCCTCTTTGCTACTTGCTATTTGAGGAGAAGGTACATGTCGAGAGGGCAGGCGGCTTGTCCAGGTCAAAAAAAAAGTTCGGTTAGGGGAAAACCTTTAGGGTCCTAGTTTTGCGAGGAGGCGGAGTTCCCTTCCCACCCCAAAAAAATCTTGGGTTTCCTGCCTTCCCGGTCTCCCCGGTACTTTAGATCTTCAGTTTCACCGAGGACCCGTATCGCCCGCATCCAAGCTGGATACCTGTGCTGGTTGTGGTTCAAACGTAGGTTGCCACTAAGGGGTTAATTGCAGCGGCTTGCCGAACCTTAGAGCACGCTGGGAGAGGACGTAGCAGTAGCCCTGGCTTCTGCTGGGAAGTGTAGTTCCTCGGGCAGGAGGCGCTGAAGGGAATGGAGTTCTTTAGTTACGGAGATCCCGGGTGGTAGGCAAGCTTTGTGGCAGTCGCAAGGCCCGGAGGTGGCGTCTTACGGTGAGCACGGTCAGAACTGGTGCCCGGAGTCGCAACTATCTGCAGTTGAAGTTACCAGTTAGTCTGGCCAGGGTTGACACCCGCAGCCGGAAACGGCATTGACTGTGTAGAACCACCTGCAAGCTGTGTGCAAGACACACACAGGTGCATGATAAACTCCCTGGGGACCCAAGATGACCGTAATTGTCAGTGCAGTCAGGCATAACATATAAACAACATTATCACTATCCGCGGAGCAGGAAGTGCTTCCGGCAATAACAGGCTTTTAAATTGAATCCGCAGTTCTGTAGGGGAGGGGCTCTGTGACAGCCTTCGGTAAAGTCAGGATTTAGGCCCAAAGGTTCGTACAAAGTGTAGACAAGATACTTTTTTGACAAACACAAGGGATCTATGCAGAGTGCAGGAACAGAACCTGAGGAAGTCCTGCGGCAGGGGGTGGGCTAGGTTGAGCACAAGAGAAGAGAGAAGTACTATTAGGACTGAGCCTCAAAAAGCCCTGGGAAGTGGAAGCAGAAGGATTAAAAAATGTAACAGAGAAAGAAAGCCTCTGCAGGGTGTTTTGCATTTACCCAGCGCTGACCAACAACCATGATTGCCCTTCCGTTTATTTACTTCTCAATTTTTTTTTTTTTATTTTTAGGTGAGGAAAGCTAAAGAGGGGTCTTGCTATGTATTCCTGATTGGCCTGGAACTCAAACTGGCCTCCAATTTACTCTAATCCTCCTTCCTCAGCCTCCCCAGTAAGAACTGAGGTTCTAGGTGTGAGCCACTGTGGTGGTTTGAATGAGGATGGCCCCCATAGGCTTATGTTTTTGAATACCTGGGTCCCACGTGCAGGAACTGTTTGGGAAGAATTAGGAAGTGTGGCCTTGTAGAAGGTGTATCACTAGGGGCAGGTTTTGAGGTTTCAAAAGCCCACACCATTTTTGTCTGTCTCTGTCTCCCTCTCCACCCGCCTCTCCTCTCTGCTTCCTGCTTGTGTCTTAACATGTAAGCTCTCAGCTACTGTCCAGTGCCTTGCCTGCCTTCCAGACGTCATGTTCCTGGCCATGATGGCCATGTACTCACCCTCTGAAACTTTAAGCCCCAACAAACTCTTCTATAAGTTGCCTTCCTTTGTAGCACGATTAATAAAAACCCAGAGACAGATATTGGGATTCAACCTGAAGATCAGAAAAGCAAAGCAGCCAGCTACTGGCTCTTACCTCTACCTCAGACTGAAATGACTATCCTGCCTCCATGAATCCTCAGAATAAGACTGAGCCGAGTGAGAGCTGTCTCCTCCTGTTTTACATTCCTAGCGCTGGGATTAAAGGCGTGCACCACTACTGCCGGCTTCTTTGGCGAACTAGTGTGGCTACTGGGATGAAAGGTGTGTGTGACCATTGCCTGGTCTGTAAGGCTGCCCAGTGGAACTGTTGTACTCTCTGATCTTCAGGCAAGCTTTAATTATTAAAATACAAATGAAATGAGCCGGGCGGTGGTGGCGCACGCCTTTAATCCCAGCACTTGGGAGGCAGAGGCAGGCGGATCTCTGTGAGTTCGAGACCAGCCTGGTCTACAAGAGCTAGTTCCAGGACAGGCTCCAAAACCACAGAGAAACCCTGTCTCGAAAAACCAAAAAAAAAAAAAAAATACAAATGAAATGTCATGACATTTTTGGTCATGGTGTTTTGTCACAGCAGCAGGAAAGTAAGACATCCATTATGCCTGGCTTCAGTATGCGCTTTTAAAAAGATTTGTTTTTATTTTAAGTATGTAAGTGTTTATCTACATGTATGTATGTGCTTCGTGTGCCTGTCTGGTGCACTCTGAGGCAAGAAGAAGGCATTGGATCCCTGTAACTGGAATTACAGATGGTTTTGTTCCACCATAGGGTGCTGGGAACTGAAACCGGATCCTCTGAAAGAGCAGCAAGTGCCCTCTGTCTTTCTAGCCATCAAGTATGAGGGGTTTCGCATTTTGTTTTGTTTTGTGTTTTTTGAGACAGGGTCTCACTAGATAGCCCTAGCTGACCTGAAACTTGCTGTGTAGACCAGGATGGCCTCAGACTCAGAGAGATCCACCTGCCCCTGCTGGAATTAAAGGTGCTGCCACGCCTGGCTGAGTGTGACAAATACATAATTATACTGTTGGACCCTAGATTCCAATTACTGAGGAGGAGTCACCCCAAGAGACCATCTCTCACACCACAGCTGATGTAAAAGCATGAGGATTTTATTAATTCTGTCATGATAGGTTCGTTCAGCATTCGAGAGGCTAGAAAGACCCCGGATGGCTGATACAGGCTATTTTTAAAGGAAAAAACACAGAAGCAAGGGTGTGTGTGTGTGTGTTGTTCATTAACTATTTTGATTGGCTTATTCAAAAGGGTTGTTACCAATAATTGGCTGGAGAGCCATTGCCAGATCAGATGAGGTAAGGGGGAACATCTGAGGGTCACTTTGCCTCTTTCCCAGGGACTTAGTCAAAACACCAGGAACTGAGTCAACACCTAAGGGTTATCTTGCCCCTATTCAGGGAGATGGAAAGTTCCCAACATCTCAGTATGTGCATGTGTAGCTGTTACATCCTTGGTTCTCCCGGGGAGGGAGGAACACTACTGCTGAGAGGCCTCAAACATGGCTTCAGAATTGTCTTAAAGTTTTACAATACATGCTCCTCACACTCAGGAGATTAGACCCATGAAAGCATATATAGCATTACAGAGAAGAAACCACCGTGCTAGCTATCTGTGGATACACAGATTTTTTTTTTTTTTTTTTTTTTGGTTTTTCGAGACAGGGTTTCTCTATGGCTTTGGAGCCTGTCCTGGAACTAGCTCTGTAGACCAGGCTGGTCTCGAACTCACAGAGATCCGCCTGCCTCTGCCTCCTGAGTGCTGGGATTAAAGGCGTGCGCCACCACCGCCCGGCAGATACACAGATTTTTAAAACATGTGGCATATATACTGGGCCGGAAAGATAGCTCAGTGGTTAAAGCACTTATTCTTCAGATACTCTGCCAATCATAGTGGTCTTGGTCACTTTTCTCTTGCAGTGACAAAAGGCCAAGACTGTGACCAAGCTGGTTCTCAGCACCCACATCTGACAGCTCACAACTGTAGCTCCAAGGGGATCTGAAACCTCTGGTCTCATCAGGCAATTGTACTCGTGTGTGAGAACATGAACTAGTGAGTGCACGTGTGTACATACACCCAGGCACATGCACAGTTATAAAGATGAATCTTAAGAAACAGCACGAGGGTTATAAGCAGAGTAGAATGTTATTCACTGCCCGCCACAGGCAGCAGCATAGATAACCTTGAGGACATCATGCCAAGTGGTAGATCAGTCAGAAGGACCCTGAGATTCCATTTACATGGGGCATCTAAATTAACCAAACACACAATAGGACATGAGTTTCCAGGATCAAAAGCAAGTACCTTGACCCCCGAGCCATCTATGTTAACTGCCCTTATCACAGTATAGGGAATATATTTTACCTTCTACTCCCAGATTTGCCTGTGCTGTTATACTCCCTAGCTCATTCCTTTTTTTTTTTTTTTGTTTTGTTTTGTTTTGTTTTTTGAGACAGGGTTTCTCTGTAGCTTTGGTGCCCGTCCCGGAACAAGCTCTTGTAGACCAGGCTGGCCTCGAACCCACAAAAGATCCGCCTGTCTCTGCCTCCCGAGTGCTGGGATTAAAGGTGTGTGCCACCACCGCCCGGCTGCTCATTCCTCTTGACAGCCAAACTATTCTCTTGTGAGATGAGCTACTTTGTTTATGCAGTTCCTACCTGGGGGCAGCTGGGTGTAAGACTGATCATTTCCTCAGCATCATGCAAATATCCACTTTCACATCAACATCTAAAAAAAGTTTTTAAAGATAGGGCCTCACTATATAGCCCTGGCTTTCCTAGAACTGGCTGTGCAGACCAGTCTGGTTTTGAGCTCACAGAGACTCACCTGTCTCTGCTTCAGGAGTGCGGGATTAAAGGCATTGACTGGATTAATGGTATCGACTACCATGCTCATCTTAACTTGTTTTGTTTTCCAAGACAGGGTTTCTCTGTGTAGCCCTGGCTGTCCTGGAACTTGCTTTGTAGACCAGGCTGGCCTTGAACTCATAAAGATCCCCCTGCCTCTGCCTCCTGAGTGCTAGGATTAAAAATGTACAACACCACCACTCAGTTTCCAGGTCCAACTTTTACAAACCGCCTTTTACTCTGTGGGTGGAGGCTCACACTGAGCGGTGGGGTACATCTGTTAGGTACACTGACAGTATGTCTTCAGTGTGTCTGAAGGTTAGGGACAGTTTTCTGGAGTCATTCTTCCTTCCCCATGTAGGCCACCTACTCACTGTTCTCTCACAGGGCCCTTCTAGAAACATGGACAGAGGGGTGGCTTCAGACATGGTGTGTGCGCGTTCATGTGCGTGTGTGTGTGTGTGCGTATATGTGTGTGAACATTCAGTTTGCAGCACCCAACCTCTTGCTAAGGAGGAGTTCAGGCTTGGAGTCTTCTCATCCTAGCAAGCACAGCAAGGAGATGCTCTTTTCTCTGCCCCAGGCACCAGCATCAGTGTCACTCACTTGCTGGGAGCCTGAGGACAAGGGCAGAAGGGGCAGAGCCAAAAGCCTCACAAGTCAGAGTTTGGACCCCAACTTGCCTAGCTGTAGACATGCTGTTCACTCTGGTCTTTGGTCCCAGGGTTGAGGAAATAAGTGATGGGCAGGGTAGGACATAAGAGCTTGCCCGACACGCATGAAGCCCTGGGTTTGTTCCCAATGCCACATAAACCAGGCATGGCGGTGCATGGCTGTAATCTCAAGAAGTAGAGGCAGTAGGATTACAAGTTTTAGATCGACCTCAACTAGATACCAAGGTGGAGTCCAACTTGGCCTCAGGACTTCTTTAGAAAACAACAGAAGCAAGCAAGCCCCATATGCGTTCTGTACACAAGTTTATTCTTTTTTTCCTGTAAAAAATGGTCGATAAGTATTTTTTTTCAAAGGAAAGAAGGGAATTCTATGGAAGATCCCCAGGAGCTCCACGGAGAAAGCCAGCAGTCAGAGGGCCAAGAGGACAGAGCCACCCTTGGAAGTGACGTGTGGAGGGGAGCGACTCAGTGCAGGCAGGGCAGCTCCACAGAGGCCGGGAACACCCTTCTCAGCTCAAAGCCGCCATCAGGGTCTGGGCCTGCTTCAGTTCTGCAGGGAAAGGGGGTGCACGGGGAGTGACAAGGAGCAGAAGCCAGTCTAAGGCCAGCTTGGCCTTTATAGCCAGTTCTAAGTCAGCCAGACCCAGGTGGGTCCCCACCCCCTGTAGTCTTACCTGCCAGGAGAACCTGGAACTTGTCTGCCGAGAGGGACATGGAAACAGGTTGGGCTAGGGCACCCGGGGCAGGCACAACCTCTAGCTGCAGGTGCACCATGGGCTCCTCCACAGAACGCAGCAGGCTGGAGCTCAGGGTGTAGTCCACCCGCCAGCCCACATTGGCCAGCTTGTTCACTGCAGGCAAGAAGTCGGGCAGCTGTCAATCAGGCAAGCCAGGAAATCATCCACTCACTCCCTGATGGGGCTCATTTCACAACCCTTCAACCCAGGCCTGTAGGACAGGTACTTGAGTATCTATCATGGGCCTCAGAGAAAAGAAACTCAGGCCATAGTCGTGAGATCCTTCGCCAGTTCTAAACCCTTCAACTGCTCTGGGTGCACCTGTGGTTCAGGCTTCCCCTGGAGCAATGGTATTTGGCTTGTGTTTATACCTTTGAGAGTACAGCCCCCCCCCCCCCCCCCCCCCCCCCGGCTGTTTTCGTACTCACCGCGCAGGCTGCAGGCCCGAAGGTGCTCCTGTAGGGGGCTCTGCTTCTCTTCATAACAGCGGCACAGGCTGGTGGCGTGCTCTGCAGGTAGACGGAGCTCTGTTGAGGTGGCAGGTGGAGCCTGGCATCGGGCTTAGAGGGTGGGTCTCAGGATCCAGGGCCCACGAGGCCTCAGTGTACCCTCCGGGAAGCCCTCCCCACAGGATTCCCACCTGCCTGTCCACCCTGCATACCTCTGGGCAGCCCCAGCTGCTGTAGCTCACTGGACAAGGAATCGCTGTCCACACTGTGCTTGGCTGCACTCGAGAGGATGAAACTCAGCACCGCGACTGTGGCCTTTACATCTCCAGACTCTACAGTTGGGCACACAGGTTGGGCAGGGGATGGCACAGTGACCCCGACCACCCCCCTGCCCTGTTATCTTCAGTTTTGGACTCCAAGTTTTTTGGGTTTTTTTTTTTGTTTTTTTGTTTTTTTGTTTTTTTTTGTTTTTTTTTTTGTTTTTGGTTTTTCGAGACAGGGTTTCTCTGTGGTTTTGGTGCCTGTCCTGGAACTAGCTCTTGTAGACCAGGCTGGTCTTGAACTCAGAGATCCGTCTGCCTCTGCCTCCCGAGTGCTGGGATTAAAGCGTGCGCCACCACCGCCCGGTGGACTCCAAGTTTCTTGAACCCTGGGCACTACTACTGGACCAGCACAAGCTGGGAGAGGGTGGGGACAGGACTAGCAATATGGTTCTTCCCTTTTTGTCCTGCCCTGAAGCAGGAGGGTCAAGGATGGCTGTGGTTCCCGGAACGGGGTACTCACCAAACTTGGCATCAGCAGTAAGCTTCAGGATCTTCTCATACTGTGGGGAAAGGAGGTCCTCAGGGGGTGCCAGAGCCCTGTCTCCAGCCTTGCCCCTAGCCCAGATCCTTTGGTAAGGAATGTTCTGGGAAGGAAGGGGATGTCCAAGGGGGCTGAGAGGCTGCAGAACAGACTTCTATGGGGCTCATAAGGTTATCAGACAATGGAATGTTGGGTCCTGTACTCACATCAATGCCCTGCCCCAGAAGCTCCTTTAGCACCTGGCTACACAGCAGCCGCAGCTTCACAGAGGACTGCAAAGGATGACTCTGTTTCAGACAGACTGACCCACCCACCTTACCCCTCATTTTTGGAGGATTGCCTGAAGAAGAACGTGACCACAGTCACAGTCACATAGCATGGCGGTCCCAAGCTCCTCCCTCCTCCCCCCAACCCCAAGTAAACTGGTGCACTCAACAATCTTGGCCAGTGTGCTGATCTCTGCCAGGACCCAGTCAGGACAGTCCAGATCGCCACAGAACCGGAACCTCTGTAAGAGGGTAAGGTGGAAGTCAGACTGCAGAAAGGGCTGAGGTGTGCCCAGGATCCATGTTCAGGATGCGCACTCTCTGGCCACCTGTTCTCCTTATCACCAGACTGTCTTGGGTGCTGCTCTCTCCCTGCCCGCATGGCCACCTGACCTTGTTCTGACTTCTACTCTATCTGCTCAACAAGCATCAACAGGTGGCAGGCCTACATAAGTGCCCACCATGCTCCAGCCCAACAGCTTGCTGTACGCTACCTGATTCTAGGTTTTGGGGGCTTTGTTGTTGGCAGTGCTGGGGCTCAAAATCAGAGCCTTGGGCATGTCTACCACTGAGATACAGCACCAGATCCTACTTCCTATAGTTTCCTCTTTATTACAAGGCACTGTGGGCGGTCGGAGGGAATACTAGTTTGATAATGGTGATCCAAGTCCCAGCAAGATTTGATCTTTGCTTATCTTGCCCCATCTTCACGAAGCTCTAGCGAGACAAGATGTGCACTCTCCCGGGGGCCTAGCTCTTTCAGAGGCTGCACAACTGCTCCGTCTTAGGACACCCTTCTGTTGCCGCTGCTTCCCGAAAGGATTACACAAACTACCCTTCACTGAGAGGGCTCAAAAAGTCTCCGCGGTTGGAGAAAGGACTATGCCTGCCAATCCCTGCTTCTGCCTTGCCCTCTCCTTTTGCAGCTGAAATCGTGGTGCCTGTGCTGGCTGGACGCTCAACACGAATCTGCTGAATGAATGGATGTGTGAGTCAGGAAGCTCATCCAATCAAGAATCACTTCCTGGCTCTGGAAAGCGGAGAGGTTTCCTAACGGTGTGGACCGGTCCTAAGCATATTCTCGTCTCGATCACCCGACATCTGGGGAAGTGGGCTCCCGCGGGAGGTCCTCGTGGGACCGTGGAGAGTGTGTGAGAATCCGGGTGGGTCCCTCCAGGCCCAGGGATGAACGCGGTCCCCTGCCCATGCTGTGATGCATGGCTGCGCCTGCGGACTCGACCGCCCCGCCGCACCCAGCGCCAGTGAAGAGTCTCTCTCTACTCTCCCAGAGCCACCAAGCCTCTTCTCGCCCGAAACCCATCTTTTCATCTCTGCTAATCCCTCACCATGGTGTCAAGAGACCGACTCCTTCCAGGACTTCTTCCGGCTCAACACAGGTCAGCTGACTCGGCGGTCACGTGACACCGACTGGTAAAGGCTTAGAGGGCGGAACGTTAAGGCGAAAACCGACTACCACCGAGACTACTGAGAGTACGTACGCGTGTACCTCCTGATCCCTCCCAGAACAACCAGCCTGCCTGCGTTTCACCGGAATTATCAAGGCAGGAAGAAAGGGGTGGGAAATTTTTCATGAAGTTGGAGTCAGGATCCCACAAGCCAGGCGATTTCAGGTGGGTTCCGTGATTTCCTCTGTGAGCAATACATATAGCGAAGGAGCGTGGGATAATGTTTTTAAAAAAAATCTTACGGAATGCCCAGGGAGTGAGGGCTCGCACCGGTAGTGCCAAACCTTGAGAGACTGTGAGGCAAGAGGATCAAAGATTCAAGCAAGCCTGGACTACAGAGTGAGAACTTGTTTCCCCAAACTTAAAATTTCCCAGATGACTTAGAGAAGCACCCAAGTTCGATCCCGGCACTTGCGTATAAAGGCTTTCGTGAGAACCGACGCACAGAAATTGTCCTCGACCTCCACATACGTACCGTGGCACAAATATGCCCACACATACATCACACACATACAATAATAGATTAATAAAATTTTAACGTAAAGGGAGGGAAACCTAAGTCCAGGTTATGGGGAAAGTCCCAGTTGATGAAATGTATGCAGGGCAAGCCTGAGGACCCAAACAAGTTCAGGTAGCACCCATGTAAAACGCTGGACTGCGGGGCGGGTATGTGTGGATAGAGACAGGTGGATTCCCAGAGCTCACCAGCCCCTTAGCCTGACTAATCTGTGCGCTCCTAGTGCAGAAAGACTTGGGTGGGGACGGGAAGTGGAGCTCGAAGACATCTGGCAAAAGATGCCGACCTCTGACCCCTAGGTGTACACTGGTACAGTCTCACATACCCCAAAAAACAACAAAAAGGCCCCCCAAACCCCACATACACAGAAACAAAAAATATTAATGAAAATGAATAAGACTCTATTAAAATATGATGCACATGCAGGAAATTATACATAAGCATGAAGCCAAGAGAATCTACATTAACTGCACGCTCCCTTGTAATCACATGACCAGTACCCAAATAAGGAAAGGGAACGTTACTAGTACCATTCCCCTTATCTCCAAGTGTGGCTGTGCATTTGACTCACTTCTGTGGATGCTCTTGGGTGCTTAGCTCAGAGGGCAAAAACATTTTAGCTACCCAGGAAAGATTCCCTGCAGGTTTCTTAACACCAGACATTAATTTAAAAATGCGTATTATTGAAGCCGGGTGGTGGTAGCGCACGCCTTTAATCCCAGCACTTGGGAGGCAGAGGCAGGTGAATCTCTGTGAGTTCGAGACCAGCCTGGTCTACAAGAGCTAGTTCCAGGACAGGCTCCAAAACCACAGAGAAACCCTGTCTCGAAAAACCAAAAAAAAAAAAGAAGAAAAAAATGCGTATTATTTATCTTATTTATGTGGGTGTGTATTTGCCTCAGTGTGTGCATGTGCCCCATGTGCAGAGGTCTGAAGATGACTTTAGATCCCCTGGAAGTGGAATTACAGCCACCTGATGTAGTTGCTGAGAACCAAAGTTGGTCCTCTGGAAAAGCAGCAAGTGCTTTTAACTTTAACCCTTGAGCCATCTCTCCAGCCCCCATATGGTAATTTACATCCCAGTGAGTAGCAAAGCTGCTGTTTACCTTTCTGGTGTTATTGGGGTAACAGGAGGTAGGGTCCTAAGCCAATTCATGAGGGAGGAGTCAGTCCTCATGGCCCGAAACTCCTGGAACATCCTCAAGAACTACAGATTTATCATTTGACCAGTAGGTTCTTACCTTCTACATCCCATAGGGGGTGGAAGAGCCATTTGATGGATTTTCTGGGTCCCTGGATAAAGATTGTTCCCAGTGGAGGTCTTTGTTTAGGATGCTTGGGGCCATTGGGCATTAGGCTGGAATTACTTGGGCGTGGGAGGGGTGCTCATACTGGAGGGAGGGAAATGACCTGAGCTGGGTGCTGGGCTCTCCCATGCTGCCCTTTGTTCCCATGCAGCACCTTTAAGGATGACTGCAGGCCTGATGATCAAGCATTGGGCTGATAGAAACGGACAAGGTAAAGAGCATGTGCCCCTAATGCTATCAGTGCCAGGCAGGGCAGGCCAGGCAGGCAGGTAGACAAGATAGCACTTATGGCTATATTATCACCCTTGCTTTGTCCCTGAGGCTTCTGGGAGTGAGTCCCCCAAGCACCGCTATGCTATTTGTTCAGATGGGAATATTTAACCTGACTTAGAAAAGCAATCTGGTGTGCACACCTATAATCCCGCCTCTTAGGTGCTAGAAGAGGGAGGATGGGCAGAATGGCCAAGAGTTGAAGGCCAGCCTGGACTCCATGAGACCCTGTCTGAAACAAGGGGAACTCTGTTGGCCATGACAATGGAGCAGGTATTGAGAAACTGCTCTTACATTGGCTCACGGGGCCCCCAGAGGACTAAAGGGGACGAAGCCTTCCCTCTTTGACTTCATTTTGGTTCTCTCTCCTTTAGGCGTCTTATTGCCAGCATTTCCAGGGTCTCCTTCCAGGCCTTTAGAGGACTCCCAATGTTACTAGGATTTTAGGATAATAGACTGAACCTTGGGAGCCTCAACAAGGTAGGCTTAGCCATCGCTGTTCAATACACCAACATGTTCTTTGGGGTCTTCTCTAGACCAAGGGTTGGAAGAAGGTTCTTAGCTGTCCCTTCCTCAGGATCACTCTGCCGTGCCTACTTATCCCAAAGCCCAAGGTCCTCCCTCTGCTCACCTGGGAGAATCAGGCTGGGTCTCTGCAGTACCATGGTGTCCCTTGTGACTGTGGGCCTTACACAGTCCTTCCATCTCTGCAGCTTGGTGACTTAGGGCCAGTGTGGAGGGAGTGACTGAGAGCTTGCCCAGGGAGAGGCATTATCAAGGGCTTTAGGGCAGAATGGGTGAATGGGTGACTCCCTCAGACTGACGTAGCGGAGAGTCCCATGGTAACCAAAGGTTCTGTCCCCCTGCTTGTCATACGCTCATGTCTTTCTGCCTCATTGCCACCAGATGGCAGAAAGAGGCCGAGGTAGTGCCGAGCCTGTTCCCTGCTCGACAAGGTTGTTGCAGGTAGCCCGGGTGGGAAGACAAATACTCCTCAAGTATCTCCCAGCCTCCCTTACCCAGCTTGCTCTGGGGTCCTTGTGGGCACTGAGGTACCCTCCTCCGAGTCCTAGTACCCATCTTCTAGAGTACTTGGGGGTACAGGGGTCCAGCTGTGTTGCCCAGTTGGTGTAGACCTCCCTGGCTGGCCATGTTCTGCCAGCCAAAGTTTTCCCTTTTCTATACTAAGCCAACCTGGAGGCCTGTCTTGGGGACTGCGAACTAAGGAGGTCAAGACCTCAAGGACATCTACCACAGGCTGTAGGAAGTGCCTGTTAGAAGACACAGTGACATCCTGCAGGGGGCAGTCTTTCCCACCCAGACATGTCTTCCCTGTGCAGAGGCTCAGTTCTCACTGGGCCCTGGGAACTCAGACAAGTCCTAGTCATCTTGTGGAAAGTTCCAAACCCCCCTCTCATGTCCCATGCCCCCTCCTTAATGACTCCAGGCAGGCAGACTGGGGACAACACCCTTTCCACCATGTATTTTTAGATACAAGTTGTCATGGGCCCAAGACACAGCCAGGGCTTGAATAGGCAGGATCTTGAGCACTGGGTGGGTGAGTTGTACAATGAAGCTGATATGCTCAGAGACACTGAAGTCTGTGCTGTCCTATGGCCTGGAGCCCTTACCCCACTACCACTCAGAATCCTCTGCCCAAGGTGGCCCAAGGGCTGAGGACCCAAGGGTGCTGCTTGGCCCGAGAGGGGAAGGATGCATTGAGTAGGGTTCTATGGGTTTGGTAGGTACAGCAGACCTGGCAGGGCTCACGCCAGCTGGGCAGTAAGGAGTGGTGGAGGAAGATATAGATCAGAGAGTGGGTGGATTATACTTAGGTCTCTGGTGCCCTTAGGAGTAGAGTGCCTTAAAAAGGCGAAAAGCTGGCTGGGCAGTGGTGGCGCACACCTTTAATTCTAGCACTCAGGAGGCAGAGGCAGGCAGATCTCTGTGAGTTCTAGGCCAGCCTGGTGAGTGAGCTCCAGGACAGGCTTCAAAGCTACACAAAGAAACCCTATCTCAAATCACTCACACACACACACACACACACACACACACACACACACACAAACACACGTCAAATAGTTGAAGGGCCTTGGTGGAGTTCTGTGGTCCCTGGAACAAGGAGATTGAGGCAGGAGAGTTGTCAATAACAGACTCTGCTACACAGTGAGACCCTACCTCAAAAGGACAAACAAGTTAGAACCATCTCCCCCTAGCACCCACCCCCAGGAAAACCATTATATAAAAATAAAATGTGGGAATGGGCTAGTGTTGGGGTCTGAAGACCCCCAGACCCTGAATTTTCTGTAAACAACTTGTTTTCCTATGCTTGCAGCTGCTCTGAGCAAAGAACTTGATTTCCTTTGTTTACAGCTGCTCTGAGCATGAGGCAGGGGAGTGGTTTCTGGTGGCTTGCAGCTGAAAAACCCTAAGAGTTGGGGCGTGGCCATTTAGTCAAGGAGACCCTATATAAGCTGCCCTGGAACACAAATAAAGGGGGCATTCTTAATTCAAGTTGGTATTCTTGGTGTTCATGTTTCAAGAATGACCCATGCCTCTGTCTCTGTGTGTATTCCAATCTGCAGCCCCTTGCCTGGCTAGCAAACCGTACCATGGCACGTAGCACATAGAATAGGCATTGGGCTACAGGATGGGAAGAGCAAAGGACACAAGGCAAGGCAAGGCACAGTTGCTAAATGCTAGCCAAAAGAAAAAGCACTACAGAGAAACCCTGTCTTGAAAAACCAAAAAAAAAGCACTAACTGCGCAATTTTTGCAAATATTAAAGATAGGAATGGAATGCCTCCTGAGACAGAGAATAACTGAAGGAAAAAGTCCTGAGACAGAGAATAACTGAAGGAAAAGGGCCCTCTCAGTAGAGAAAAGGACAGACAGGAGATAAAAAGGAAATCTTTCCAAAAGAGAAGAGGAAAGGAAAGGAAATAAAAGAAAAGAAAACTTATTGATAAAAAAGGAAAAATGTTTAATAAAGGATTTTCCCAGTAAGAAAGGGTAAAATACTGAATCAAGACCTAAAAATTAAAAGGTCTCATAAATGAAAAATAGGAAAGAAAAAAAAGACATTTCCCAGTAAAAGTAGAGGATGAAAAAAAGACTCTTTCAGACATAAGAAATTCAGGATAGCTGAAACTCAGAGCTCCCCCTGCCTGTCAGTCTGTGAGTCGGCAGAGAGCAGCGGCATCTGAACCCCAGACTGAGGGCAGGCGACCTCATTGCTGCACCCTGGAGCACAGCAGGCCCAGGATTTAGAAGTTTCTTGTTGTCTGTTTGCTAATCTTTGGTTTAAATTGTTTTTGTTTGTTTGTTTGTTTTTTAGCTTTTAGTTTTTTCCCCCTCAGATGGGGAATAACTAACTCAGTATTAAAGATCCCTTCATGGAAAATGTTTTTTAATTTTCCCTAATAGTGGAAATGACTCATCAATGGTCCTCCTTCATGGGAGAAAAAAAAATTACACAAGCCCAACTTCTAGTAGAAGACAATTGTGGTCAGGGCATAAAATACTAATTCAATGCTGTTTAAATTTCTAGAGATATCAAGTGTTCATTGTATAGATGTTCTTTCTTGATTGTGTAATTAATGTTTAAATTTTAATTTTGACAATAAATGAACTAAAAAGACAGAATTCATGATTTTTTTGCTTGAACGTATTTCTTTATGTGATATGAATAGAAAGGTTACCCATAAAAAGTTAGAAAAATTAAGAGAAATTATATATTAGTACACAATTATATAAAAATTCCACCTAATGCACTGTTATTTCAATTTACACAATAAAAATGCCTAGATATGGCAGATGCCTTCTATCTCTGCATATATTCTCCCCATAGAAGGCTTACTTGTTGAGTCACTTTTTATAAGTTTTATTTAACTGATAGCCTTATTGATTATCAGTACACCCAGCTAATAAGGACCCACTGTGGCTCCATTCTTAGTTTCTCAATGGCTTTGTCTAGACTGTCATTTATGACGATCACATCAAAGCAGTGGCTGAATGCTCTTGATTCGTGCGCTTTCATGCACTGTTTTCTTCAAATCAAAGTCCATCAATGGCTTGGTGGTGATTCCTGCATCCACCACAGCCTTGTGCATGGCACGCAGGGTCTCTAGCTCTGGAGCAGCAATAAATACCACATGAGGCTCGAACTCAGATGTCCTCAACACTTTCAATGCTTGTGGGTTGACGTCTAAAATGCAAGTACGTCCAGTCTGTACCACTTCAAGGATAGAGTCAATCTCAGTTCCATAGGACTTTCCTTCATATTCCCCATGCTCCAAATACTTTCAAGCTTTAGTATCTGCTTCCATTTCTGATCAGGACACAAATTTATCCTTTTCATCTTCTCTTGGCTTCCGTGAAGTAAATGGCACCGTTGTTCCGAATCTAGCAGGATTCAGCACTATGAATCTATTTTTCAAGCTTCTTCTGCCCGCACCTTGAGCTCCTATCAACACTAATGTTTTTCGCTGGAAGGGTGGCATTTTTGCTACTTCCTCATAGATCTGAATTTCATGGTGATCAAACTCTGCATTCCTAGTTGTGAGGTACATCATTATCATCTTCTTTTTGTTGTTGTTGTTGCTTATAGTTCCACAAAAGGGTCCTGAATTGTCCCAGTCTCTGGGAACAAATGCCTTTCTCTTCTCTTCCAGGAACTGGCTTGGGGTCAGACCAGCACTTCCGCCCTCTTTCACATGGCTAGCCTGCTACCAATTTGGGTCTTCACTGTTTACAATTTGAAGAATTTCTCCTTTGGAAAACTTCAGTCCCGCTTCTTTGCAGGGTATCAGGTTATCATTGAATGGATTATAATCGAAATGACACTTGACAAATACTTGTTGAGGAGTAATAGTATCTCTATAACTTGGCAAAATTGTTAGTGTGACATTTCCACTAATATTTTGCAACAACTCTTGTTTCCAACCTCATGTCCATTGACTTCCTTATGATATCTCCCACATGAAGCAGACCTTGCCGATCTATCATTTCTCCATGAAGGATTCGGGCGATTACTAGATCATTATTTTCCACCCTAAATGTTACACCCAATGGCTCTCCAGCTCTTTTGTGAATACCAAGAATATGAATGGCATCTACTGGCAATAACTGATGATTGAGAGAAGAATTACTCATTTCTGGACTTGAGGGAGGTGAATCGTAACATTTTGATGTCACAATATCTTGGGCCTCCCAGGAGCGACTGGACATGAGGTTCTTTGAGTATTCCAACCAGTTCTGCCGCATTTTCATCCACACTTATTAGAAAACTGATATCTTCAAGAATTTCATTTACTAATTCCAAGTTATTATCATTGACAGCTTCTTATTTTGAATCTTCAAGCCTGTCACGAGGTCGGGCGGGCAGCTCCCACTGTCCCCACCTGCCACGGTTAGCCCCACCCCCCTCTCAGTTGCTTGGCTCTGACGCCGCCACAGGGGTGCTCTTCTCCTGGCCTCGCGTCCAAAATTCATAATTTTAAACTATATATTGGGTATGCTATATTTTGGGGGGGGAGTTTAAATAGTATGTTTATTTGGGTTCGTTACTTAGGAATTATATCTCCATGCTGTCAGGAACCTTCCCTTTCTGCTGTTTCCAGCCCAGGTATGGAGCAGGCTGCTTCCATCCACAACCTGTGGGGCCTGTGCCCATGCCACTGGCCCGCTCTGACACAGAGGTGCCCCTCCCACCTGTGCTGGGCTCTCAGTGGCTCCACACTCTTCAGACAGGTGCAAGCCTGTCCCTGCAGCCCAGAGTATTCAACTCTTGAGATGGGGCCTTGTTCCCAACTCTGTTGCCACTAGTATCTTCCATTGCTGGGGGTTCAGGGAAAGGAATGGGTTTGGGAATATGGGCATGAGACAGAGCCACGCTGGACCAGGTCAGCTTTTTCTCAAGAGAGCCGCTCAACGGCTGCAAGTAGCTCAGGCCTCAAGACAGACGTGGCTGGCTCAGTTCCTGCAGCTCCCTTGTCCTCCAACATCGAAGAGGAGAAGGTCAGCAGGGCAGACGGTACCAGCCCACACTCATTCAGGGTCAGGCTGCGCCTTTCACCAGCCTCTGTCCGCCAGAGGCCCGCAGCTCAAAAGGCAGTCCATTCTGCAGTGCCTCACGTACCAACTGGAAGAGCACAGGTAGCCGCTCCGGGGAGTAGAAGATCCCCTGCAGCTGGCAGCCATCGGGCGGGCCGAGGGCGGGCCCCTCCCGCTGCTCCTCCTTCTCCAGCACCGCCTCGGTCCTCAGCGAGCTCAACCACTCCACAACCTCGGTTCTGAGCCTCTGCTCGAGTTTTACCTCCTCAGCAGTGAGGCTAAAGAATTCTATATCTATTAAATAAACTATTTTTCCTTAAGAAGTTAAAAAAAAAAAAAGTCGGCAGGGAGCTCGAAGTGCGAGACCTGGGTCGAGGGGCAGAAGACACGGCGCTGCCGGTCCAGCACTGACTCCGTGTCCATCAGCAGCTGCTTCTGTCGCTCCAGGCTCTCCGGCTGCGCGCCGTGCGACCTCGCCTAGCTCATAGAACTATTCGGAGCCCCCTGATCTTGAACCGGCAGTGTCGCCTTCTTGAAGCCAATGTCTTCGAAGAACTCCTGGGCACCCTTCAGGCAGTTGATGAACTCCTGCAACACCTTGCTCTGCAGTTTGATTTTTCTAGTACCTTTCCTCTTTTGGGTGAAAATGGATGTTTCCAGGTACCTGGCAGTGATATCCACTCGCAACTTCACCCGCACCTGGTCTCTGTTAAATGTATCTTCATGATGGAGGCAGCAACCGGGTCTGTGGAGAAGTGCGACAGGATAGCCTCTTTGATGTGGGCATCTCGCTGGTCCCTCTTCAAGGTGACACCTGGGAGTGGGCAGATGAAGTATATACCAGGCACTGCTAGGTGGAGAGAGATTTCCTCTTTGGGTTCAGGTACCAAGTTGAACCCGGGAGCTCCTCTGCTGTTGCGGTAGGTGGCTTCGGCCTGAAGTTCCTTTCTCACCCGGTTCCGGATGGAGTCCCGAGATGTTGGGCCCAGGGCTCGGGACTGCCTCTGTTCCAGCCGGGTCAGGGCAGCAGCAGCAGCAGCAGCCATTTGTGCCTCTTCAGAGGCAGGGCTGCCCGAGGGCCAGCTGTGGTGACTTTTCCTTGGGGTTCTTCTCCCCTGTGGAATCCGTGAGCTCTGGCAGGGTGCCGCACTCTTGAATTTGATGTCAGCCTTGATCTCCTAGAAGAACTTCATGGTGGTGGCGGCTGGACCTTGGGTATGCTCTTGTCTGTTTATTATTACTGAAAATTTGATAATGCTCTTTTGAGATTGAAGGATGATTAGATTCCGGTGCTCTCTAAAAATTCTTGGTTAAATTCTATAAAAGTAGAACACCTGAAACAGAGCAAGTTATTAGCTTATTAAATAAAGTGGTTCCTAAGGTAAAAGCTCATAAAAACAATCTCTTACTGATAAAGAACTTACAAAATTATTTTTGCCACTAAATAAAATACAGATAAATTGTCACACAGTTAATAATTAGTAAGTTACATTAACATGATACTTGAGATCTATAAACAAGGATCCTCTTTTTAAAAATTTTATAGAATTTATAATTTTATAAACTATAGCATTGCCTACAGTTACCTCTTAAAATTCTATAGAGATGATTTATTTTTAATGCTTTTATAGATGGTTTATACAAAAAGGACTATGCAAATAAATGCTGGTGATAAAATTGCTCAATTGTTATTACTCTCGTATTTTAAATGCAAAGCAGCCCCAATTGTAAGAGAGGAAGTTTGGAAGTACAAAAAAAAAAAAAAAAAAAAAAGGTATTTTGGCAAATGATCATCAATGATGTAAGGCCTAAATTAAAAATAAAACTAAATGGAATTGAGATAAAAGGATTATTACATTCTGGTGCTGGTGTATTTATACTTTCTCAAGAATCCCGAGATTCGAGATTCCAACTGGCCTTTGCAAGAAGTCTCCACTCAATTTGTGGGCATTGGAACCTTATCTCAGGGAAAACAGAGTGTAGACTGCATTAAATGTATAGAGCCTGAAGGATACATAGGGGTGTTAAAGTTTTATGTCACTGATATAATCATGAATTTATGGGGGAGAGCTTTGTTACAATGGGGAGCACAGATTAATATTCTTACAATTTCAGAAACAGCTTGTAAAATAATGTTAAAAATGGGGTATGTTCCTGGATAAAGGTATTGGAAAAAAACTGCCACAAAAAATCAGAGATTAGGGGGCTGGAGAGATGGCTCAGAGGTTAAGAGCACTGACTGTTCTTCCAGAGGTCCTGAGTTCAATTCCCAGCAACTACATGGTGGCTCACAACCATCTGTAATGAGATCTGGTGCCCTCTACTGGCCTATATATATATATCCTATGTAGGCAGAATACTGTATACATAATAAGTAAATCTTTTAAAAAAAAAAAAAACCAGAGATTATACAGGTTGTTCAACAGCAGGACAAAATAGGAATTGGCTATCCAGATTTGGAGTAGGGGCTCCTGCTGGTAACCTCAGGGCTCTGCCTCTAAAATGGCTAACTAATAAAGAAAAATTGCAGGTGCTCGAGCAATTGGTACTGGGACAGTTAGATGCTAAGCACAGTGAGGAAACTATTAGTCCTTGGAATTCTCCTGTATTTGTCAGAAAAAGAAAACTGGAAAATGAAGAATACCTGATTTAAGAGTTATTAATAAGATAATTCAACCTATGGGTTACCCTGTTGGGGATTACAGATTTCTCCTGAAAAAAATACACACTTATTAGAGGCAATGGCTGTGATGGGCATACCGATACAACTTAAAACTGATAATGCCACAGCTTACGCTTCCAGTATGACGGAGGGATTTTTTTTTTTTAAGACATTACAACATAAAAAATTATAAGGAGGCCGGGTGGTGGTGGCGCACGCCTTTAATCCCAGCACTCAGGAGGCAGAAGCAGGCGGATCTCTGTGAGTTTGAGGCCAGCCTGGTCTACAAGAGCTAGTTCCAGGACAGGAACCAAAAGCTACGGAGAAACCCTGTCTCGAAAAATCAAAAAAAAAAAAAAATTACAGGGATACCATATAATCCTACAGGACAAGCAATTGTTGAAAAATTTAATTGCACATTAAAGGGGATACTTGTTTTACAGAAGTGGGATATGAGGACCCCTAGGGATAGACTGCACAATGCTTTACTAACTTTTAAATGCTAATGAAACAGGAACAACAGCTCATGAAAGATGTAGGGTTGTGTAACTGAGTCAACCATGTATTATAATTGTTTTAACATCAAAAGAGTTCAGGGAAAGTATTAAGTTAGCATCAAGGGCAAGCTTATATTTTCATAGGAGATAAAAAGTTATGGATCCCATCAAAACTGACAAAAATCTGGCATGAGTGAGACGAGTCTCTAGGACGCTGCTAAGATGCCTCTGGGAAAGAGGAAATAAGGAGGTCTTTGGAGCAGACAGCTGAGCCTCCCACCTGGGAACAGTTGTTTAAGAGTTTGTGTGACCAAGGGGAGGTGATAATCCAAATGACTCAGAAACCTTTGTTCCTTGCTGTGCTGTCAGTGATAAATGTACAGATAAAAGGGACTGATTGTAGTTACTGGGCATATATTCCCAATCCTCCAATTAATTTAGCAATAAATTGGGGGGAAATGGGTATTCTTGCAGTGGTTAATGTATCTTCTTGGCTGCCTGGTCCTTATGACAATGGAGGTCCTACTCAGCCAAATGGAGGAGGATAAAGAGATTAAAAATTATACCTGGAAGTACAAGGAATCCCTATTTGTATGAGAAATGGATTTCAATGCCTAAATACAACCTTTCAAGGATGGCTGTCTATAGTCAATACCACCCAAGATTATCACAACAAGTTTTATATTTTTCATGCATCTGGTTTTGAAGGACAGGAGATTAATGTTACTAGTTCCATCCATCTACCTTTCTGTGAGATGAAGGTTACCAACAAGGAATCTGACTGGGTGCGTGGACAACAATGTAAGAGTGAGAAACCTTGAGTGCTGATTAATCTCTCACAGAGACTCCATTGACCAGAGTCCTTATGGTCCTTCAAGGGAAATACTCTCAAAGTTATGATGGCAGTGGTGTAGTTTGAATGGAACTGTAGAAATTAGTTCTTCTGTTAATGAACCTATTGAATGGCGTGGAGTTGCAATGTCAAGACCTCTCCTGCAGGAAGTTAAGGCTTACTAGGCCAAGAGGAGCCAACCCCGAGTCTGCCTGGTGCTGTCAGAAGCCTTGATTGTATCTAGCCAACGAGGGGCGACCATGTGATGCTGCCTAAGAGCCTAGCAACAGATGCTGTCAGAGATTCTGATTGTGCTACCAATGAGGGGTGACCACACAATATCAACAGATGGGAATACCTTGGTGCTGGGAGGGTATATGTTTTCCCTTGATGTTAAATGAGTCTGCTGTATGCCTTCTACCTGACTCCCAGTGTCTGAGCCATTGATGCTGTGTCTTCTCACCCCCTCCCCCAAGGAAGACATTAGGGCGCAGACATACCTGGCACCCAGCACAGGGACTTCTAGCATAGGTTTTGAGCTCGCCTGGTTGAGTCCTTTTTTTTTCATCGCAGCTGTAATTTTGGGGTTTTGCCTGGAACAGGTCCTTGTCACCCCTCTTTCCTTGCTCGCGGTGCTGGACAGTGCCTCCAAGATGTGTATTTTCAGTAAGAAGCTCCCTTGATGTTGTGTGATCTCGGTCCATTCAACAGCAGAAGCGTTGGGACTCCGGTCCTTTCCTTCTTTTGGGTTGTTTATCAGGTCTGTCTGCCTGTCTGGTTAGGAAGGCATGTTTTTTTCTGTTACACAATTTCCCACCCATGATGACTATTGTCTCCTTCTACAAATTGTCTCCTTCATCTCCATCCCCTCCATGTCTGATCTCTATGTCTGATGAAGGGGAGACACACAGTTCAGGCTCCAAGAGGCCTTCTGCGGCCACAGTTAAGCCTGCATGTGCTGCCTCCCAGTCAGCTCCGTTTCCACTGTGGGAAGCCACCCTTCTGCTGTGGGACTCTTGTAGCTACTGACCGAGTTGAGTGGCAGCAGCCCCCATTGGGTGTACGGAAGGGCTGGGCTGGACCAGCAGGTGCCGCAGCACTGGGTCTAGACCGCTTAACCTTGCACTCACAGCAGTCACCCTGGCCTTGCTGGCTGTGGGGTGAGTGTGGCCTGGTGGGACCTCAGTTGTAAACTCCATCATTTGTGCGTGACTAGTGCCACCACCTTCAGCCCAGCTTACTGCTTTCGCCACCTCAAGTCAGCGGTCAGTGGCGACCTCTGTGAACCCTGCAGCCTTCTTGGAGACCCAGACCCACTGAGCTTCTACCCATGGGCAGCTCCCTGGGCAAGCCTGGCCCACCACCGACCAATGGGGCCAAAGGGAAGGACAGTGATTATTGAACATAGTTGTGGAAGTCCAAAAGTAACAAAAGATGGGGTCACTGTTGCAAAATCAGTTGACTTAAAGGAGAAATACAAAAATACCAGAGCTAAATTTGCTCAAGGTATTGCCAATAATACAAATGAAGAGTCTGGCCAAGTTCAGGCACATTCTATTGCCAAGGTCAGCAAAGGGGCTAATCCAGCAGAAATGTGTGGTGTTGGCTGTTGATGTGGTAATTGCTGAAAAGGCCATTGGTCAGCACCTCCTCAGACTCCAAACCTACAGCCTCCTTCCTGGGGCTGACTCCTTCATCTGCAACATCACTCACTGGCACCAAATCCCCTGGAGTCCCTCAGGCTGAGCAGTCTGTCAGCACCCCAGCCTCCATGACTCCTTCCCCCATCCCAAAGCACATGACGCTTTTGGGAGTGTTGAACCTATCTGACAACTCTTTCTCCCTTGCTGCTGCTGGTCCAGCTTGTGTTTTTCCTGTGTTAAACCCATTTTTATGGTTACACCTAAAAATGAGAATAATAGTGAGAATAAAAGCCCCCTGCCATCTAGCTCCTTAGCCACCACTACAGCTTCATCTGGCACATATGCACTATGCCCCCTTTTGCAATCTTAAATTTGTGCATGTGATAATAAATACCCGTTTCTCCTCTGTTTATGCCCTCACCCTTTCTGGGGAGAAAGGTGTCGGTGCTATCAAGGCCCTTAAATTGGCCATGACAGTTATGCAGGGTACCTTGGGCACTTAAAACTGACAATGTCATTAAAGACTATGTCTCTCAACAATTCAATGGTTTTCTGCAGTCCTGGCAGATTTCCTATGCCACTGGCATCCCCTATAATCTGTAGAGATAAACCATTGTGTGAGGACAAACAGCGCTCTTAAGGAGCTGTTGGCCAGGACTATCTCACCTGAGGCTAGGAGAGATCCTCATCAGGCCTTAGCGGAGGTCCTTTTCTGTATGAACGTTCTCAGTTTTGATGACAAGCAGCTCAGCCTGGCCTATAAGCACTGGGCGTCTCTGCCAAGGAACACACCCCTGCCCCGGTGAGACAGAGAGATCCTATCTCCCCACAGCAGCTACCAGCTCCCCTGCTAACCGCTGGGAGAGGGTATGCTTGAGTTTTTCCTCAGTGGCCCTTCATGAAGAAATGTAAAATGCTGATTTTGCTAGAGATTGGCATAAATACTCAACAGAACCAACTGACCAGAATAGATAGTGAGATAGTTAATGAATTAGTTGATTGGATGCAAGCTGTTACACTGTCAGGAGCCTGGGCTACCATGCTAAAGGTGGCTCTTCTGTCTGGGCTCTGGAAGGGAGCCAGCCGATGGCCAGTGCAGCCCTGAAGCCTACTGGCCCCAAGATGCCAGCGCTAAGGCACTGGCCCAGGAGGTTCCAAAGGGTGGACAACTGGACTCTCAGTCTGGGACCAATTAGGCTGCTGCTGAAACGGGGAGTTTAGGAAACATGGGACTTCCTCCCTAGAGGGCATCTCTGTTTTCTCCAGGATGGGGTGAGGGGTTTTACCCTACCTTCCTGCCTTCAGTGCTGTCACCTTCCGAGCCACGGCTTGGCTTTCTCGCTCTTTTATATCAGCTATGCCTTTGTGAGATGTTCTTTCGGGGTTCCTGTTTCATAAAAGAGTCTGCGAGACATTCTACAGGACACAGCAAAAAGTGACTGAACTGTCTTTGGAATTTCCTACTTGATAAAAATGTCTGCTAGATACTATGGGTCTAAAGGCTAAAGATGGATGCCCCAACAGTACAAAAGAACTTTGGGTGACTGTCCAGGCAATGAGATGTCTCTGTCATTTCTAGAGTTTTGGATCTCTTGTTTGCTTAGATAATATTATATCCTTCTGGAGTCTTTGATGGAGTTAAAGAATGGTTAGTTATAGTTATAGTTTTCCTTAGTTATGATAAAAGATAAAATAGATATAAATATTGTAACTGTAATTCTTGCTTGATAACTGTTTTGCTATATGTAATCTTACTATGTTAAAATGAAAGCCTTTCTTTTTTGTTTAAACAGAAAAAGGGGAAATGATGGAGGTGGGTCTTGTATTAATCTGTTGCTTTCATTGGTTAATTAATAAAGAAACTGCCTAGGCCCATTTGATAGGCCAACCCTTAGGTGGGTGGAGTAAACAGAACAGAATGCTGGGAGAAAGAAGCTGAGTCAGGGAGTCGCCATGATTCTCCCACTTCAGACAGACGTAGGTTAAGATCTTTCCTGGTAAGCCAGCTCATGGTGCTACACAGAATATTAGAAATGGGTTAGATAAATATGTAAGAACTAGCCAATAAGAGGCTAAAACTAATGGGCTAAACAGTGTTCAAAAGAATACAGTTTCCGTGTAATTATTTTGGGGCATAAGCCATGCGGGCGGCCGGGTGCCGGGGACGCAGCCCCACCACTCATATTACAACATCTGCCCTCAATGTCAAAGTCACCTAGAAAAGGAGCAGCGACATCAGAATCTCTACACCTCAATGTCCCAACTCAAAGTCACCTAGAGCAGCAGATGGCATCCACAGTGTCACAGATATCGGATATGGCTCTTCTTCCCATGTGCCCATTGTCCAAAGAAACAATCTCCTTGCCATGGTGTATCAGAGCTCCACCTGAGAAGGACACAGCTCAGGAGAGGCTGCTTGAGAACAAAAGCAAGAGGGATGGAACCCTCCAGATCAAGAAGCAAAGGCTCAGTCCAAACCCTACCACTCAGCAGGGTGAACTGAGGCATGGAGAAAGAAGGGTGGATCATACACCAGGAAGTCATCATCCTGCCAGGGGACCCACAGTCAAGGGACCAGAACCCTGAAGGAATTACCTGAAAACTGCTCTAGAAGGGAGGAGGAGTCAGAAGGCAGCAAAGGGAGGCTTGGAAACCCAGAAGAGAGGAGGGGCAACCCTGTAGGAGCATCCATAAGCCTGGGAGGAATGTGGCCTTCAAATCTAGTTAAGCAGGCAGCTTAACTCCTGGGCTCAGATTCCCAGCAAACAGGTGTTCCAAGGAAAAGGACCTGACCTCTCTGGGCCTCCAGATAGAGTAAAGGCATAAAGAGAGGATTGACTGATTTTCCTGAGTGACCCTGAGCTACCCACACTTGGTAAAACCCTAACACTGGCATTTCAGCTCAACCCAAATGAAAATGTGGATTCAGGAATATGCAACAGCCAGACTCTGAGTTTCATGACAACACTGTACCTGTGAGCTTCTCCTTTCTGAACCAACAGATACCCATAGCAAATAACCCAATTTGGGGGTACTGGATTATGGCACCCAGAAAAGGTTGGACAGACACTAGGTCGTTGGAATATGGGGCTGCAGGCAGCAAATACTGTAGAAAGGGCCAAGCGTTCCTGATCTAATTTACCAACACAGAAAAGTTCATGCCTTCCTCAACCCTGGGTTAAATAAGTTGAGTTTTTCCAGCACCAAATATTGAAGTATTTGTGTATCTTCTAGGACATTAAAATAACAAACAAACAAAATCTAAAAACCAAACTGGAAAACTGATTTTGGTAACACACACCTAATCCTAGTCCTATGGAGGCAGGAACACCCCAAATCTGAGGCTAGTCTGCATTGTTTAGTGAGACTCTGTAGCAATGTGGAGAAGGTAAAAAGTGCAGCTGGAGAGCCAGAACCATGCATCATTGTAAGGAAGAGAAACACAAGCAACCCACTAGCTCAGGGCAGCATTCCCTTGCATACAAGCACCAGGAGACAGGAGAGAAGTCCATTCAAAGGACAGTATCTGTGGGAAGGAGGGTGGGGCTCTGTCAGATCCTAAGCAGAGGTGAACAGGGATGCTCCACCAGGATCGGAAAGACTGCAGGCAGGAAGTAAGCTGAGAGCAAAGCTGAAGCTTGTGGATGGTGATGAGGACACAGTGGGAAGCCCTGGTACCAACAGCCAGAATGAGGTGGGATATTTGGGTCTAGCGCTATGAAGCAGGGAGGCCCAGCCAAAGGCCCAGGAAGAAGCCCACACAAGACACAGAAGTGCACATCCAGGAAAGAATTTACAAAGGTTTCATGGAAACAGAGATGGCTGATGCTTAGAGACTCAAGAGGGTGAGGGGAGCTGTGAAGTCCCAGGAATCCTAACCCTTGCCCAGCTTAAGATCTTAGAATCACTCAGCCCTCCCTTAATCCAGCCACACACCACATTCCTCATTTCATAAAAAGCTCTGGTCTATGGGGCTGCCCCATGCTTGTCAAGCTGGTGACAAGCACGACGACACTGCTGGAGGCCCAGCAGGTCAAGGAAGATGCTTAGCAGCTGACAGTGACAGCAGCTTCACCACCCACGTGTGAGGTGCAGTCATGCAGGGCACGGTTCTGAAGCTCATACCTTCAGTAGGTGGTGGACAAGTTCCACAGGTGCTTGTGCAGGAATTGGTGCCCAGTGGTTGCTGGCAGTCTTGTAAAGAGCTTCTCTTGTACCAGGTGAATGGGCGCTCACACCACATGTGTGTGCAGGAGAGGTGCACTGCGCTGTGCACTGCTCTGTGCCCATGGGACAGCAGCTGGCCAGGGAGATGCTGCAGTTCTGATGCACAGCCTGGTCCTACAGCCCAACTGTAGCTACACTGTTGCATTTCTGTTGACGTGAGCCACACACAGATGGAATGATGTGTGCATCTGCCAGTAGTGCCCAGCACAGCGTCATCGCATCATGGACACTGAGGGGTAGGAGAGAGGAGGACCGACTGCACTTCGCATAAGTTTGTGGGAAGGCATGGAGATGACCTCTACATCCACGCAATACGTGGGGGTCCAAAAGGGTCTTCTTCCAGCTCTGCTGGATCTGGAAATAGAGTAAGTTTAGTCAGGAAACAGAGATGAGGTTTTCACCAAGTTTTTATCAGACTGTTAGATGTTCCCTGGAGGACCAAGGTGACTCCCCCCCCCCCCCAGGTGCCGTCTTCCTTGCTACTCGCATGTTTGGGGAAATTTCTGCTGCTTTTATTCTTTTTCTATGTCTTTCCTCATCTGGGAACAACACTTCCTAGGGCACTGAGCTCTTCCCTCTTGGTTCAGTTCTCCTGCTTGAACAGCTGGTCACCAGTGGCCTTCACTTCTGCTCCCTAACAAAAGGACCAAATCAGGTGGTGTACTAAGTCTCAGGTGACTGTCTGCCCGGGAATGTTCCTGTGAAGTGCTCATTTCTGTCCCCTCACAGCTGGGCCTAAGGCTGTGTGCGCAGCTTTGTGAGGGAGTCAATAGGGCCATGAATCAAGGGAAAGGGGACAAGGTACTGATGGGTGACTGAGGATCTATTTGTATACACTCAGTTCTGAGGCTGGGGAATCACAACATGGTTAGGTCAGGTCATGTGGACAATGAGGTGAGGCCAGGGATACAAGGTCAGAAACAAGGTAGCAGGTGAAAAATATACAAAAGGCCTTAATGGACTGCCAGGCACAGAACTCAGTGACAAAATGGCCTAGGGCAATGGAGAGGGGGACTCTGGGTAAGAGGCAATCAGAGAAAGTGTGACTGAAGGATGTGGTCAGGCAGGTGGTTCCTTGGGGCTCTAGGCAGGACCACAGGACAGACTCAGTGCATGGACAATGAGAGAAGGTGGTCATCACTCTTGGTGATGAGCAAAGGCTACGACATTACTTCAGAGGCTCCTGGGAAGACAGCTGGAGGACAGAATACTCAGCTTACAAACTGGTGCCTGCAGAAGAGAAGGACTCAGAACTCTCTTGAGTAGAACACACAGGAGTTCCACAGACCTCAGAGGACAGAGGTCACAGACATGGCACTGTAATCGGAGAAGATGGGGGTAGTAAATGAGGTTTACACATGTGTGAGTCTATGGCCCAGGAGAGGTGATGCCCACGTGTCCAGGCCTTTTAGCTCTATGAATGCCTACCGTAGTTGTAGATAGAACTGTGAGTCTCACCCTCTGCATCTCAGTGCTCAAGCAAGAGTATCTGAAAAGCAGGCCAAAGCTGGAGCAAAAGGCCATGTCCCTCAACAGTCACTCAGTCTGAGGCTCCCAGATGGACAGGCAGTTCTCTAGCCTCCCTTGCCTGGTACCCATCCATGCCCCTCAAGAGTGGGGCACAGGCCGCAAAGGAGGTAAAAGTAAGCTCTGTGCTCCCCTCCCAGCTCCACAGAGAGCAGAGCACAGGCGAGAGCCACTCTGTTCTCTCTCCACGTGTGCCCTTTAAAGAGGGACTATAAGGACAGAAAGAACCTGCATGTGGTCCTACATGTATGGACAGACTAGAAAGAGATATGCCTCTCTGGCACTGATGGGCCCAATCTATAGGGCTTGTGTCTCCAGGTTTGTGCCAAGTGCCCCTGAGAGAGTTGTGCCCTACCAGGTAGATTCCCTCTGCCACAGGTCAGTATCCCAAAGTCAAACCTTGATGGACCATTGACTGGAGTAAGCACAACAAAGGAGATAGGAGGGAGTAGAGATCATTCATAAATGACAGAGCCAGCAGCAAGCACAGCAAAGTCCACAGACAGCACAGCTCATCCTACTGCAGGAAAGGAAAAGCACACACATCTCCACGTGTCTCACCCCCTTCCCTGCTCCCTCAGCCTCTGAAGCAGGGTGTGTCCTGGCTGCTCCTGGTCACACTGCATCCCACAGGGATGCTTTGACTTCACCCCATTCTGCTTCTCCCTCTTCAGGGTCATTAGATCCCAATGTCCCCTAACTGCTACACTTGTCAGACGCTGGCTCCCTCATTCCTGCCTGAGCCACGGGAAGCCTCACAGGTTTAACAGCTTTCCTCTTGTTAATGGTTCCCTCCCCTTTCATCACGATCAACATACAAAATTCACTTGTCAAGTTTTTCTCATATCATTTTGGGTGGACTCTGTTTTGTTTCCCTGCTTGAAGTGCTAGGACTTTTGTGTCTCTCTCTGAAGATGTTGTCCTTGAGGTCTGGTTTTATTCACAGACTTTATGCTCAATGAGCTTTCTAGGCACCTGTGTTACAAAGCTAAGAGTCACATTCCTGAAGGCTGTGTGCAGAGGAAGTAGCGTTGTAGGTAATTGTTGCATAGTTCACGTGTGAGTGTATCTGGTCCCATGTATGGGTGCAAGTGCTGTGTTTAGGCCAGGGAGCACCTTGGGTGTCATTCCTCAGGCATCGCCTCCCTTTCCCCCTTTTTTGAGAAAGGTAGGCAATGACCTGGGATATGGCAGGTCATCTAGGATGCCTGGACACGGAGCCTGGGCTCCTGACAGAAGGGACTGATAACTATAGCTACTACCACAGTGCACAGCTTCTCACATGAACTTCTAGGACTATAATCAGGGTCTCATGCCTGCAAGGCAGGTACGTTTCTAGCTGGGTTATTGCCCCAATGCTAGAGAGAAAATTCAGAGTTTTGGCCAACTGTTGCTTGTTGGTGAAGCCTGATCTTTTCACCCAGCGAATTACAATCTTGCATTGAATTTCTGTGATTTCAGACATACAAATTCTTAAGGCTTCAGACTGGTTGTGTGCTTTGCTTTCCTCTTCTCTCCATTCTCTTTGTCAAAATAGATTATCTCATGTGCACACTTTCAAAAAAAAAGAAAATCTGCAGCACAAAATCCGCCGCATATAGCAGTGCCCCAACATGAAGGCAGAGCTAAGCAAACAGGCTTTGCTTTGATTGCCTCAGTTATTGGTGGAAAACATGAAAATTGCTGACAAGATGACTCAGCACTTAAAAGCACCTGCCAACTGTTCCAGAGGACCAGGGTTCAATGATAGGCACCAATATGGTGTCTCACCATCATCTGTAGCTCTGGTCCCAGGACATCCAATGCTCTTTTCTGGGTTGCCTGGAAGTCATGGTGCACAGACATATATGTAGGCAATACATCCACAATTATAACAATAATTAATAAAATGTCCAAAAAATTTAAGCTGGCTGGGTGGTGGTGGCGCACGCCTTTAATCCCAGCACTCGGGAGGCAGAGGCAGGCAGATCTCTGTGAGTTCGAGACCAGCCTGGTCTACAGGAGCTTGTTTCCAGGACAGGCTCCAAAACTACAGAGGAAACCCTGTCTCGAAAAAAAAAACAACAAACCTAAACTGCCTTAACATCTTGAACAAGTGAAACTCAGTGACTTAGAGCATTTGCTCCTCTGCAGCTGACTTTGGTTCAGTTCTGGGCCCCCACATGGTCTTTCACATCTATCTGTAATCCAGTTCCAGGGATCTGATGTGCTCTTCTGACCTCCACAGACACAGGAATGCAGGTGCTACATTTACATATATCCAAGCAAACAACAGACACATAAAATTTTAAGCTATAAAAGAGAAAAAAGCCAATTAATAAGTCCACATAATGCTACAAAAGCAAGCAAACAGAGAATCCAGCAGACAAGTGGAGATCAGGAAGAGGTGAACTGACAAATTCATAGTCAGCCTCTACCTTGGAGAATATGATAATTCAGAGAATAAGCTGTTCAGTTTATATGTCTTTTGACATACAAAATAATGGTGAATCCTCTTCTCTCCCCATTTTTCTTTCTTTGACACACGTGTATTCGGTGTGGCTTCTCTTGTGTCACAAAAGATTTTGTTTTTCACAAGTGTGGTTCCAATGAGAGGTAACACATTTGAAATTACCCAACTACTTATTAATAAGAGAGTACCATGAGGATGAAGAGGCAGTTTGTGCTAGGAACATACTCTCTTCTTCAATGGGGGAAGGATGATAAAAATAATTAGAAAAAATGAACTCTTGAATTTGCACTGAGAATCCATTACATGACATGAGATGCTCAATATGACAAGATCATAAAACACATAGGTTATGTTCAGGTTTTGCAGGAGAAGTGCCTCCTAACGTGTTTGATTTCAGTTGGGGGTGCAGTAGGGAAGAGTTGGGAACATTCAGAAGATGGACTCTCGTAGATAGACGTGAAAAGTGCAGGAAAACCAGAGGTTAAAGAATTGAGCACCAGTTCTGTTTGCTCTCTGCTTCCTGAGTATGGATGCAGTGTGAGCAGTCTGCATCCTGGAACTCTGACCACACTCTCTCTGCCCACTGCCATGTTTCTCTGCATGGATAACATGATAGCCTTGAATCACAATCCAGAATAAACCCTATCTAACTCAAATTGTGTCTTGTTGGGCTTTTGGTCATTGAGTCTCCCCATTATTCTATGTCGACCAGGGAGTTCATGTAATTACATTCTCACTTCGTCTGCCTCTCTGGTAGGAGGAGACACCCAGTTCCTCCTACACCGGTTACATTTATCTGACTAAGAATGCCAGTACCTACCGATAAAACCTTCCTCACTATGGAGGGTCTCCACACTGGAGAGATCTTGCTCAAGATCTTCATAATTTTCAGTTTCCTGAAACTCCTCTTGGTCTGGAAGAAAGTTGATAGAGAGAGTGGCTCACAGACACATGTTGTATATCATGTGAAGTCAATGCTTCCTATGAGAAGAGCAGCTTTGGCAGGCCAAGAGAGAGCATGTTGCTGCATTTCCCCCACTTTACATTTATTGGTCACAGATTTCTAGTCAAATTATTCAGGAGTTCAGTATAGCACATGACCTCCCTGTTTGCTTTCTTAAAATTTAAAGCCCTTAAATTGACCTTTTCACCTCTTAGAGTTTGCTGGACAGTTTATAAGACATGACTCTGTTGATCCATGAATTAAGCTGACAGTGTTGCTTTGTGCAGCTCTTATCTGTTTTATGACTCTGAGAAATGCAAGCCCTGTAACCTTGCTATTGCCACACAAATGCTGATGGAGAGAGGTGTGTGTATACATATATATACATAAATATCATATATATATATATATACATACACATATTAGAAACACTGCAGAACGCCAGAAGAATAAAGATGCTGATTTGTAAAAATATGTAGTAAGAGAATTCATTCACCTTCAGAAATCCTGAGTTCCACTGTTTGCTGTTGCATCACCTATGAACCCTGAGAGGGCCTTGAGGCTGGACCCAAGAAGTCCTCATTATTTTTTCCTAGTACAGGAAGTTTTTCCATTCAGTATCTATGCCATTTCACACATAAAATAAGGTGATGCCACACCTTCCCTTTTATATTTCTTCGATAAATACACATTCTGTGTGACATTGTTAATGTCACAAAAGATTTTGAGTTCTGTAACTGTGGTTCAAATTAAGGTAACACATGTGAAATTACCGAATTACTTAGTAATTAAATCAAGCCTGAGGATGAAGAGGCAATTTGGGCTTGGAACATATTATTTTTTACAATGGAAGATGGAAGCCTGGCGGTGGTGGCGCACGCCTTTAATCCCAGCACTTGGGAGGCAGAGGCAGGCGGATCTCTGTGAGTTCGAGACCAGCCTGGTCTACAAGAGCTAGTTCCAGGACAGGCTCCAAAACCACAGAGAAACCCTGTCTCGAAAAACCAAAAAAAAAAAAAAAAAAAAAAAAAAAAATATATATATATATATATATATATATACAATGGAAGATGGATGATAAAAATGCATCACACGCTCAAAGGAGGCCTTGCATTTGCACTGAGAATCCAATACATGACATGAGATGGTCAACATACGTAAGACGATAAATCACATGGCTGTGATCTGGCTTTGAAGGAGCACTGTCCTCCACAGCCTCATGTGTCTGAACACAGCTGGAGGCAACACAGGGAAGAGATTGCAACCTTTAGAAGATGGAGTTCATAACAGCATTGTCTGTCACAGCCAGAAACTGGAAACAACCTAAATGTCCTTTAACCGAAGAATGGATAAGGAAAATGTTGTATATATATTGCAAATCAAAACAACTATGAGATTCCATCTTACACCTGTAAGAATGGCCAAGATCGGCCGGGCAGTGGTGGCGCACGCCTTTAATCCCAGCACTCGGGAGGCAGAGGCAGGCGGATCTCTGTGAGTTCGAGACCAGCCTGGTCTACAGAGCTAGTTCCAGGACAGGCTCCAAAGCCACAGAGAAACCCTGTCTCGAAAAAACCAAAAAAAAAAAAAAAAAAAAAAGAATGGCCAAGATCAAAAACACTGATGACAACTTATGCTGGAGAGTTTGTGGGGAAAAGGGAACACTTCTACATTGCTGGTGGGAATGCAAAATGATATAACCTCTTTGGATGTCAGTGTGGCGATTTCTCAGAAAATACCTTCCTCAAGACCCAGTAATACCACTTTTGGGTATATATCCAAAGGATTCTCAATCGTGCCACAAGGACATGTGCTCAACTATGTTCATAGCAGCTTTGTTTGTCATAGCCAGAACCTGGAAACAACCTAAATGCCCCTCAACCAAAGAATGGATAAGGAAAATGTGGTATATTTATACAATGGAGTACTACAGAGCAGAAAAAAAAAACCATCTTGAATTTTGCAGGAAAATGGATGGAGTTAGAAAACATTATATTGAGTGAGGTAACCTAGACACAGAAAGATAATTATCACATATACTCACTCATAGTTGGTTTTTAAACATAAAGCAATCCCAGAGGTTTTAGACAACAATGAGGACATTAAGAGAGATTTACATAGATCTAATCTACATGGGAAGTAGAAAGCATAAAAAGACAAGATCTCCTGAGTAAATTGGGAGCATGGGGACCTTGGGGAAGGAATGAAAGGGGGAGGGGAGACGCAGGAAGGGGAGCAGAGAAAAATGTAGAGCTCAATGAACATCAATAAAAAAATGAGAAAAAAAGAAAATTTGGTACATTTACATAATGGAGTACTATATATCAGAAAAAATAACAGCATCTTAAATTTTTCAGGCAAATGGATGGAGCTAGAAAATATCATTTTGAGTGAGGTAACCAAGACACAGAGAGACAAATATCACATGAACTCACTCTTAAGTGGTTCTTAAACATAAAGCAAAGAAAACCAGCCCCCAAATAAATCACAATCCCAGAGAACCGGAACAACAATGAGGAACCTAAGGGAGAAAACATAGATCTACAAAGGAGGTAGAAAAAGACAAGATCTCCTGAGTAATTGGGAGCATGGGGATCTTGGAAGAGGGTTGAAGGAGAGAGAAGAGGTAGGGAGGAGAGCAGAGAAAAATGTAGAGCTCAAAATTATAATAGTAAAAAAAGAAGATGGAGATTTCGTGATGGAAGTGTGCTGTAGAAGACCAGAAATTAGAGAGTCAAGTCCCAGTTCTGTTTTCTCTCTGCTTCCTGAGTATGGATGCAGTGTGCGCAGTCTGCCTCCTGGACCTCTGAGCACACTCTCTCTGCCCACTGCCATGTCTTCTCTGCATGGATAATATGACAGCCTGAATCACAATCCAGAATAAACCCCATCTACCTCAAATTGTGTCTTGTTGGGCTTTTGGTCATAGAGTCTCCCTATTGTCCTATGTCGACCAGGGAGTCCATGTAATTACTTTCTCACTTCGTCTGCCTCTCTGATAGGAGGAAACACCCAACTTTTCCTGCATCCTGCTTCACCCATCTGAATAGGAATGCCAGTACGTACCGATCACCCCTTCCTCACTTTCAAGCGTTCTCAAGCTCAGTAGACTGTGATTGTCTTCAATATGATCCTGCTCCTCTAGGTCTGAAAGAAAGTTGGTAGAGAGAGTGGATCACAGACACATGTTATTGTATAACACCATGTGGAGTCAATACGCTTCCTAAGATAACAACCTCATTTTTGCTTTGCTTCTTAGCATTCAATTAGAAACTCATGTTCATTTAAATGCTTTTTCATAACGGTTTTGGTGTTGTTATATTAATGAACTATGTAAAGTCACACTTTATCATATTAGATGTGATGTGCAGCATCACACAAAGATGCTGTGTATGACTCTTTGAGCATTGCATTTTAAATACCTTCTCCAATATTCTCCCATTAATTTAAAAGTACCTTTTTTCTGACCCCCTTGGGAGATCTATACCACAGCTCCACAAGAGTTCCCTCAGAGGTAAAGGATCACGTTAGCCCACAAGTGCTATGCTAGGGTTCTTGTTCCACTGTTGTAGGTTGGATAGATTACACAGCCTCCAAACTCCTTGGATACATTTTTCTAGACTCCTAATATAAACAGCAGACTTCCTCATTACTTAAAAGTTCAGGGCAGAGTTCAGGGATGACCCAGAACCCACAAAATATAGACATCCCACAAGCTGACCATCAGCACTCTAATCAGCATGGGTTCTATCTATGGGCTGTCCACATTCGTCCAACCATGAAAACCTGACACCCTAGCAGCATTATCTCCTCCCCATAACAATGGACTGTGGTAGCTGGGATCCTCCCTAATCACATGGAATTCAGTGTGCTTCAGAAAGTCAGGTGTTTACACAGAACTTGGACCTTTCATGCAGATCATAGCGCATGATTCTACAGCTGAAATATGAGCAGAGATTAACAGTTTGGGACCTCAGAATCATGGTCCAAATTTATGATGTCAAACATGGCCATCTTATGTGAGTATCATTAAACTGGGTCCATTTATTGCTGGATCTGTTTGATGACAACCAGGCAGTGTGCATCACAAGAAAGCCAAACGGCTGTGTTTCCTTACCAGCTTAATGAAGGTCAGGCACGTGATATTAATGTCCAGGAGTTTCAACTATTGGCAGAGGATCCTGTTATTAGCCTCACACACTGGCATTTTTCAAAGAATCACTAAGCCCTGGTTTCAAATTCTCAAGTCAAAGTTCTTCTATGATATATATCTGCTTCTCCTGACTCAAGTCCAAAACAGTCAAATATAGGGATTTAAATGATGTCTAGGTTAACATGCATGCATTCTCTGAGTGCACACCTAAAGTAAGGTCAGCATTATTGGTAAGACTCTAACATTTCCGATCACGGTCTTTAGGTCGGTTGGAAAGAGATCACCCTAGAACACTGGGCAGATTGTGGCTAGATACTGAACAGTTGGTCTAGTATCAAAAGACCTGCAAAACTCAGCATCTTTCTTTAACGCCACACAAAATTGTGTACCTGTCCACATATCTATTAGCTGGGTCATTGGACACTCCTTGTACATGAAGGCAAGCACCTTGTTGCCTGAGCTCCCTACCTGGCCTTTCTTAGGGATAGAGAGGGAACAGGATCAAGTGTGTATTAATGAAAGCCTGATCTTTCTCAGCTGTGGTCCCCAGGATTATGTAACGAGATTTCAGCTGAAAAATCAGAAGGTCAACCCTCCAGAAATATGCATTCTGATGGAGACAAGCTCAGATGCAAGACTCTGAGAATACTGTCTTTTGAATAGTGGCTGTTCTTGTTGTAAATCCCTTGTGAAGCCATAGTGTTCATCTTCTATAATGAAATTCATCCCAAAAGCTTCAGCAGTGTATGAATCAATTATTGGGCACAATTTTCTCATGTACCGGTGTATGTGACTTTTGCCCATATTGTGGGACCCTGGTGAGAAAGCCTCACAGGCAAAATCTTTGTGTCTACAGTCAAATCTCTACTCCTTTACCTGAGATAAACTTAGAAGCCAGTGCCCTGCAATTACCTTCTATGGCAAGACATTTGGCCAGAAGAAGAGTCTTACAACTAGATCACTTTTGGGACCATCCCTTCCAGATAGGTACAAATATGAAAGTATGGCATGTCTGGGTTTCTTGATTTGTGACCCTCACAGATAGGGAGGACTGGGTGTCCCAAATTCACCCGAAGCTCATATGGGAAAGAGCAAACTCAGTTAAGCACGCTCTAACCTTAACAGGCTATGAACAGCCTGAATTCACTCTCACCTTGGTTCATTGATACAAGATCTTAGACTAGGAAATTTACCCTTTGTGACTTAACCCTGAGAGATAACAGGAAAAGCTACTGATCACCTAAACAGCTCTGGAGAAAGGTAATTCTCTCCACAAGGCACCATGGGAACAGATGCTGCCATTTGGCCCCTGGCTGTTGGAAAGTATCGGCCTCAGATTTTCTACTATATCACCATAGATTTTCCTTTGTTCTAACCAATTAGGTTGAAAGATGCAATTCTTAGATCTGAGTGGTCCCCTCATCTAGCTAACCTTTGGTGAAGATGCTCATGTGGACCAGGCTCCACATATCTCCTTCTGCAGTTTATGCCAGTTGCTATGGCTACCAAGATGCGGTCCTAGGTACCACAACTTTGGCAGGCCAAGAAAGTGCATGTTGCTGCATTTCTCCCCACTTTACATTGATTGGTCACAGATTTATAGTCAAATTAATCTACTCAGGAGTTCAGTGTAGCACATGACCTCCCTGTTTGCCTTCCTAGAATTTAAAGTCCTTAAATTGACCTTTTCACATCTTACAGTTTCCTGGGCAGTTTATAAGACATGACTCTGTTGATCCATGAATTAAGTTGATGGTGTTGCTTTGTGCAGCTCTTATCTGTTTTATGACTCTGAGAAATGCAAGCCCTGTAACCTTGCTATTTCCACACAAATGCTGATGGAGTATATGTCTCTCTCTCTGTGTATATATATGATATTTATATATTTGTGTGTATATAAACATATATATCAAAAATATTGCAGAATGACAGGAAAATAAAGACACTGATTTGGAAAAATATGTGGTAAGAGCATTCATTCACCCCCAGAACTCCTAAGTTCCACTGTTTGCTGTTGAATCCCCTCTGAATCCTGGAAGGGCTTTGAGGCTGGATCCCAAAGATTCTCATTATTTTTTCCTTGTTCAGTAGTTCTCCATTCAGTATCTATGCCATTTGACATATATAATAATGGTGAAGCCACTCCTTTCCATTTTTATTTCTTTGATATTTGTACATTCTGTCTGATGTTTCCAATGTCACAAATGAATTTGCTTTCTGTAACTGTGCTTCAAATTAATGTAACATATGTGAAATTACCAAATTACTTAGTAATTAACCCAAGACTGAGTATGAAGAGGCAATTTGGCTTTGGAACACATTATCTTTTACAATGGAAAACGGATGATAAAAATGCATCACACGCTCAATGGAGGCCTTGCATTTGCACTAAGAATCCAATACATGACATGAGATGGTCAACATACATAAGAAAATAAATACATAGGCTGTGATCTGGTTTTGAGGAGCACTGTCCTCCACAGCCTCATGTTTCTGAACACAGCTGGAGGCAACACAGGGAAGAGATTGCAACCTTTAGAAGATGGAGTTGTGTGTGTTCATAGCAGCAATTTTTGTCATAGCCAGAAACTTGGAACAACCTTAATGCCCTTCAACCAAAGAATGGATAAGGAAAATGTGGTACATTTACACAATGGAGTACTACACAGCAGAAAAAAATAATGACGTCTTGATTGCAGGCTAATGGATGGAGCTAGAAAACATCATTTTGAGTGAGGTGAACAATACAAAAAGAGACAACTATCACAAGTACTCATAGGTGTTTTTTAAAAATAAAGCAAAGAATACCAGCCCACAATCACAATCCCAGAGAAGCTAGATGACAATGGGTTCCTAAGAGAGGCTTACATAGATCTAATCTACATGGGAAATAGAAAAAGACATGATCTCTTGAGTAAATTGGAAGCAAGAGGACCTTGAGAGAGGGTTGAAGGGGCATGGGAACTTTGGAAGAGGGTTGAAGGGGAGGGGAGAAGTAGGGAAGAGACCAGAGAAAAATGTAGAGCTCAATAATAATAATAATAATAATAATAATAATAATAATACAACAAAAGAAGGTGGAATTTTCCTGATGGAAGTGTGCTGTAGAAGACTAGAAATTAAAGAGTCAATCCCAGTTCTGTTTGCTCTCTGCTTCCTGAGTATGAATGCACTGTAAGCAGTCTGTCTCCTGGATCTCTTGACCACACTCTCTCTGCCCACTGCCATGTTTCTCTGCATGGATAACATGATAGCCTTGAATCACAACCAGAATAAACCCCATCTACCTCAAATTGTGTCTTGTTGGGCTTTTGATCCTAGAGTCTCCCCATTATCCTATGTCGACCAGGGAGTTGATGTAATTTACTTTCCTACTTTATCTGCCTCTCTGGTAGGAGGAGACAACAAACTCCTCCTAAATCCTGTTCCACCCATCTGAGTAGAAATGCCAGTACATACCGATCTCCCCTTCCTCAGACTGGAAGGTCCTCAAGCTCTGTATACTGAGCTTGTCTTCATCACGATCCCACTCCTCTTGTTCTGGAAGAAAGTTGGTATAGAGACTGGATCACAGACACATGTTGTATACATCATGTGAAGTCATAACGCTTCCTAACACAACCTCATTTTTGCTTTGTTTCTTAGCATTCAATTAGAAACTAATGGACATTAAATGCTTTTTCAAAAAGGTTTCTGTGTTGTTATATTAATCACCTATGTAATGAAATACTTCGTCACACGGTAATTCAGAGAGATAGAAACCATCTATTTTAGATGTGATGTGCAGCATCATACAAAGATGCTATGTATGACTCCTTTGAGCATTGCATTTTAAGTACCTTCTCCAAAAATTCTCCCATTAATTTCAAAGACCCTTTGACATTAATCCTGACCTGCTTTGGAGATCACAGGTCCACATGAATTCCCACAGAGATGAGGCATCACGTTAGCCCAGAAGTTCTATTCTAGGGTTCTTATTCCACTATCTTTGTTTGGATAGATCACAGCCTCCAAACTCCTTGGATACATTTTTCTAGACTCCTAATATAAACAGCAGACCACCCCATTACTGAACGTTCAGGGCAGGGTTCAGGGATGACCAAGTGCCCACAGAATATAGACATCCCACTTGCTGACCATCAACACTCTAATCAGCATGGGTTTTATCTATGGGCTGTCCACACTGGTCCAACCATGAAAACCTAACACCCAGCAGCATTATCTTCTCCCCACAACAATGGACTGTGGTAGCTGGGATCCTCCCTCATCACATGGAACTCAGTGTGCTTCAGAAAGTCAGGTGTTTAACAGAACTTGGACCTTTCATGCAGATCATAGACCATGATTCTACAGATGAAATATGAGCAGAGATTAACAGTTTGGGACCTCAGAATCGTGGTCCAAATTTATGATGCCAAACGTGGTCATTTTACGTGAGCATCATGAAACTGGGACCATTTATTGCTGGGTCTGTTTGATGACAACCAGGCAGTGTGCATCACAAGAAAGAACAAATGACTGTGCTTTTTTTTACCAGCTTAATGAACATCAGGCATGTGGTATTAATGTTCAGGAGGTTAAGCTATTGGCAAAGGGTCCTGCCTTTGGCCTCAGAGATTAACAATTTTCAAAGAATCACTAATGCCCTGGTTTCAAATTCTCAAGTCAAAGTTCTTCTATGATATATATCTGCTTCCCCTGACTAAAGTCCAAAAGAGTCATATAAAGGGATTTAAGTGATGTCTGCATTAGGCTGCATGTATTCTCTGTGTGCACACCTAAAGTAAGGTCAGCATTATTGGTAAGACTGTAACATTTTCTGACCACGGTCCTTAGGTCTGTTGGAAAGAGATCACCCTAGAACACTGGGCAGATTGTGGCTAGATACTGAACAGTTGGTCTAGTATCAAAAGCATGCAAAAATCATCATCTTTCTTTAATGCCTCACAAAATTGAGTACCTGTCCACATATCCATTCGCTAAGTCATGGGACAGTCCTTGTACATGAAAGGCAAGCACCTTGTTGCCTGAGCTCTCTACCTGGCCTTTCTTAGGGATAGAGAGGGAACAGGATCAAGTGTGTATTGATGAAAGCCTGATCTTTCTCGGCTGTGGTCCCCAGGATTATGCAACGAGATTTCAGCTGAAAAATCAGAAGGTCAACCCTCCAGAAATATGCATTCTGATGGAGACAAGCTCAGATGCAAGACTCTGAGAATACTGTCTTTTGAATAGTGACTGTTCTTGCTGTACATCTCCTGTGTGGTGTAGGAGGTCCTTCTGTTTATGTGTAGCTTTCAATGGTTAATCAATAAAGAAACTCCTTGGCCTGATAGGGCAAAACTTAGGTACGTGGAGAAGCCAGACCTGAATTCTGGGAGGAAGAACAGAGACAGAGAGTCATCATAGAGATGCCAGGTTGGACATGCTGAATCTTTCCTAGTTAGCCACGACTTCATGGTGACATACAGATTACTAGAAATGGGTTAAATCAAGATGTGAGAGTTAGCCAATAGGAGGGTAGAGATAATGGGCCAGGCAGTGATTTAATTAATACAATTTCTATGTGATTATTTTGGGTGTAAGCCTGCTGGGCAGCCGGAACAAGGGGCCCTCTCTCCTCTTAGAGCTGTGATACCATACCGTTCTCCCTCTATGGTGGAATTCATCCCAAAAGCTTCAGCAGTGTATGAATCAATTATTGGGCACTATTTTCTCACATACTGCTATAGGTGACTTTTGCCCACACTGTGGGACCCTGGCGAGAAAGCCTCACAGGCAAAATCTTTGTTTCTACAGTTAAATCTCTGCTCCTTTCCCTGATATAAACTTAGAAGCCAGTGCCATGCCTTTAGGAGCCATTACCTTTTATGGCAGGACATTTGGCCAGAAGAAGAGTCTTATAGCTGGATCACATTTATACCTTCACAGACTTGTACAAGGATGGCATATCTGGGTTTGTTGATTCATGACCCTCACAGATAAGGAGAACTGGGTGTCCCCAATTCACCCACAGTTGACACGGGAAAGTGCAACCTCAGTTAAGCACGCTCTAACCTTAACAGGCTATTAACAGCCTGCACTCACTCTCACCTTGGTTCATTGATACAAGATCTTAGACTAGGAAATTTGTCCCTGTGACTTAACCCTGAGAGATAACAGGAAAAGCTCCTGATTACTTAAGCAACTCTGGAGGAAGGTAATTCTTTCCACAGAGGCACGATGGGAACAGATGCTGCTATTTGGCCCCTGGATGCCTCAGATTTTCTACTATATGACCATAGATTTTCCTTTGTTCTAACCAATTAGCTTGAAAGATGCAATTCTTAGATCTGAGAGGTCCCCTCATCTAGCTAACCTTGGGTGAAAATGCTCATGTGGACCAAGCTCCACATATCTCCTTCTGCAGTTTATGCCAGTTGCCATGGCTACCCAGTTGCGGTTCCCAGGTGCCACAGTTTTGGCATGCCAAGAGAGAGCGTGTTTCTGCATTTCTCCCCACTTCACATTTATTGGTCACAGATTTCTAGTCTAATTAATCACACTCAGGAGTTCAGTATTGCACACGACCTCCATGTTTGCCTTCTTAGAATTTAAAGCCCTTAAATTGACCTTTTCACACTTGGAGTTTCCTGACCTCTGTTGATCCATGAATTAAGATGACAGTGTTGTTTCTTGAGCTCTTCTCTGTTTTAAGACTCTGAGAAATGCAAGCCTTGTAACCTTGCTATTGCCAGAGAAATGCTGATTGAGAGGGTGTGTGTGCTTGTGTGTGTATATACATACAAATATAAATATAAGATTTATTTATTTGTGTATATATAAGTACATATTAGAAAAATTGCAAAATAACAAAAGAATAAAGACACTGATTTGGAAAAATATGTAGTAAGAGAATTCATTCACCCCCATAAATCCTAAGTTCCACTGTTTGCTGTTGAATCCCCTCTGAATCCTGAGAGGGCTTTGAGGATGTATCCCAAAGATTCTCATTATTTTTTCCTAGTACAGAAACTTTTTCAATTCAGTATGTATGCCATTTGACATATAAAATAAACAAGACGTCACTCCTTCCTATTTTTATGTTTTTTATATATGTACATTCTGTGTGACGTTGCCAATGTCACAAAAGATTTTGCAAACATGTGAAATTTCTGAATTACTTAGTAATAAAACCAAGCCTGAGGATGAAGAGGCAATTTGGGCTTGGAACATATTATCTTTTAAAATTGAAGACGTATGATATAAATGCATCACACATTCAATGGAGGCCTTGCATTTGCACTGAGAATCCATTACATCACTTGAGATGGTCAACATACAGAAGAAAATAAAACACATAGGCTGTGATCTGGTTTTGAAGGAGCACTGTCCTCCACAGCCTCATGTGTCTGAACACACTTGGAGGTTACACAGGAAAGAGTTTGCAACCTTTAGAAGATGGAGTTGTGTGTGTTCATAGCAGCAATTTTTGTCATAGCCAGAAACTGGGAACAACCTAAATGCCCTTCGACCAAAAATAGATAAGGAAAATATGGTATAATTTCACAATGGAGTACTACATAGCAGAAAAATTAACAACATCTTGAATTTGGAGGCAAATGGATGGAGCTAGAAAACATCATTTTGAGTGAGGTAACCAAGACACAGAGAGACAACTATCACAGATATTCAGTCTAAGTGGTTTTTAAACATAAAGCCAAAAAAAGCAGCCCACAAATCACAATCCCAGAGAACCAGGACAAAACTGAGGATCCTAAGAGAGTCATACATAGATCAAATCTACATGGGAAGTAAAAAAAGACAAGATCTCTTGAGTAATTTGAGAGCATGGGGACCTTGGGAGAGGGTTGAAGGAGAGGGGAAAGGTATGGAGGGTGTAGAGAAAAATGTCTATAATAATAATAATAATAATAATAATAATAATAATAGCGTTTTCCTGATGGAAGTGTACTGTAGAAGACCAGATTAAAGAGTTGAGTCCCAGTTATTTTTTCTGTCTGTTTCCTGAGCTTGGATGCAATGTGAGCAGATTGCATCCTGGACCTCTGACTACATTCTCTCTGCCTACTGCCATGTCTTCTCTGCACGAATAACATGATAGCCTGAATCACAATCCAGAATAAACCCCATCTACTTCAAATTGTTTCTTGTTCGGATTTTGGCCATAGAGTCTCCCCATTATTTTATGTCAACCAGGGAGTTCATGTAATTACTTTCTCACTTCCTCTGCCTCTCTGATAGGAGAAGACACCCAAATCCTACAGCATTCTGTTCCACCTAGCTAGGAAGAAATACCAGTACATACCGATCCCTTCCTCATTCTGGATGGTTCTCACGCTCAGACGAATGAGCTTGTCCTTATTACGGTCCTGCTCCTCTTGGTCTGAAAGAAAGTTGATAGAGAGAGTGGATCACAGGCACATGTTATTGTATAACACCATGTGGAGTCAGTACGCTTCCTAAGATAACAACCTCATTTTTGCTTTGCTTCCTAGCATTCAATAAGAAGCTAATGGACATTTAAACGCTTTTTCAAAAAGGTTTTGGTATTTTTATATTAATGAACTATGTAAAGTCACACTTTATCAAATAATGAAAAGGAGAGCTAGACATCATCCCTTTTAGATGTGATGTGCAGCATCATACAAAGATGCTGTGTATGACTCTTTGAGCATTGCATTTTAAATACCTTCTCCAATATTCTCCCATTAATTTAAAGTACCTTTGACCTTTGTCCTGACCCCCTTGAGAGATCTATACCACAGCTCCACATGAGTTCTCACAGAGGTGAAGGGTCATATTAGCCCAGAAGTACTATTCTAGGGTTCTTGTTCCACTATCTTAGTTTGAAAAGATCACACAGCCTCCAAACTCCTTGGATACATTTTTCTAGACTGCTGATGTCAGCAGCAGACCACCCCATCACTGAAAGTTCAGGGCAGAGTTCAGGGATGACCCAGAACCCACAGAATATAGACATCCCACATGCTGACCATCAACACTCCAATCAGCATGGGTTCTATCTATGGGCTGTCCACACTGGTCCAACCATGAAAACCTAACACCCTAGCAGCATTATCTCCTCCCCATAACAATGGACTGTGGTAGCTGGGATTCTCCCTCATCACATGGAACTCAGTGTGCTTCAGAAAGTCAGGTGTTTAACAGAACTTGGACCTTTTATGCAAATCATAGACCATGATTCTACAGCTGAAAAATGAGCAGAGATTAACAGTTTGGGACCTCAGAATCATGGTCCAAATTTATGATGCCAAACATGGCCATCTCAGGTGAGTATCATGAAACCGGGTCCATTTATTGCTGGGTCTGTTTGATGACAACCAGGCAGTGGGCATCACAAGAAAGCCAAACGGCTGTGCTTCCTTACCAGCTTAATAAACGTCAGGCAAGTGGTATTAATGTCTAGGAGTTTCAACTATTGGCAGACAATCCTGTTATTAGCCTCACACATTGGCATTTTTCAAAGAATCACTAACATCCTGGTTTAAATTCTCAAGTCAAAGTTCTTCTATGATATATACCTGCTTTCCCTGACTAAAGTCCAAAAGAGTCATACAAAGGGATTTAAGTGATGTCCGGGTTAGGCTGCATGCATACTCTGTGTACACTCCTAAAGTAAGGTCCGCATTATTTTTAACACTGTAACATTTTTTTTCTTTTTTCTTTTTTAGTTTTTCGAGACAGGGTTTCTCTGTAGCTTTGGTGCCTGTCCCGGAACTAGCTCTTGTAGACCAGGCTGGCCTCGAACTCCCAGAGATCCGCCTCCCTCTGCCTCCCGAGTGCTGGGATTAAGGGTGTGCGCCACCACCGCCGGCGACTGTAACATTTTCTGACCACGGTCCTTAGGTCTGTTGGAAAGAGATCACCCTAGAACACTGGGCAGATTGTGTCTAGATACTGAACAGTTGGTCTAGCATCAAAAGACCTGCAAAACTCAGCATCTTTCTTTAACGCCACTCAATATTGAGTACCTGTCCACATATCTATTAGCTGGGTCATAGGACACTCCTTGTACATGAAGGCAAGCACCTTGTTGCCTGAGCTCTCTACCTGGCCTTTCTTAGGGATAGAGGGAACAGGATCAAGAGTGTATTGATGAAAGCCTGATCTTTCTCGGCTGTGGTCCCCAGGATTATGCAATGAGATTTCAGCTGACAAATCAGAAGGATAACCCTCCAGATATATGCATTCTGATGGAGACAAGCTCATATGCAAGACTCTGAGAATACTACCTTTTGAATAGTGGCTGTTCTTGCTGTAAATCCCTTGTGAAGCCATAGTGTTCATCTTCTATAATGAAATTCATCCCAAAAGCTTCAGCAGTGTATGAATCAATTATTGGGCACAATTTTTTCACGTACCGGTATATGTGACTTTTGCCCACATCGTGGGACCCTGGTGAGAAAGCCTCACAGGCAAAATCTTTGTGTCTACAGTCAAATCTCTACTCCTTTACCTGAGATAAACTTAGAAGCCAGTGCCCTGCAATTACCTTCTATGGCAAGACATTTGGCCAGAAGAAGAGTCTTACAACTAGATCACATTTGGGACCATCCCTTCCAGATAGGTACAAATATGAAAGTATGGCATGTCTGGGTTTGTCGATTTGTGACCCTCACAGATAGGGAGGACTGGGTGTCCCAAATTCACCCGAAGCTCATATGGGAAAGTGCAAACTCAGTTAAGCACGCTCTAACCCTAACAGGCTATGAACAGCCTGAATTCACTCTCACCTTGGTTCATTGATACAAGATCTTAGACTAGGAAATTTACCCTTTGTGACTTAACCCTGAGAGATAACAGGAAAAGCTACTGATCACCTAAACAGCTCTGGAGAAAGGTAATTCTTTCCACAAGGCACCATGGGAACAGATGCTGCCATTTGGCCCCTGGCTGTTGGAAAGTATCAGGCCTCAGATTTTCTACTATATCACCATAGATTTTCCTTTGTTCTAACCAATTAGGTTGAAAGATGCAATTCTTAGATCTGAGTGGTCCCCTCATTTAGCTAACCTTTGGTGAAAATGCTCATGTGGACCAGGTTCCACATATCTCCTTCTGCAGTTTATGCCAGTTGCTATGGCTACCAAGATGCGGTTCCTAGGTATCACAGCTTTGGCAGGCCAAGAAAGTGCATGTTGCTGCATTTCTCCCCACTTTACATTGATTGGTCACAGATTTCTAGTCAAATTAATCACACTCAGGAGTTCAGTGTAGCACATGACCTCCCTGTTTGCCTTCCTAGAATTTAAAGTCCTTAAATTGACCTTTTCACATCTTACAGTTTCCTGGGCAGTTTATAAGACATGACTCTGTTGTTCCATGAATTTAGTTGACGGTGTTGCTTTGTGCAGCTCTTATCTGTTTTATGACTCTGAGAAATACAAGCCTGGTAACCAAGCTATTGCCACACAAATGCTGATGGAGTATGTGACTCTCTCTGTGTGTATATATATGATATTTATATATTTGTGTGTATATAAACATATATATTAGAAACAATGCAGAATGACAGAAGAATAAAGACACTGATTTGGAAAAATATGTGGTAAGAGCATTCATTCACCCCCAGAACTCCTAAGTTCCACTGTTTGCTGTTGAATCCCCTCTGAATCCTGGAAGGGCTTTGAGGCTGGATCCCAAAGATTCTCATTATTTTTTCCTTGTTCAGTAGTTCTCCATTCAGTATCTATGCCATTTGACATATATAATAATGGTGATGCCACTCCTTTCCGTTTTTATTTCTTTGATACTTGTACATTCTGTCTGACGTTTCCAATGTCACAAATGAATTTGCTTTCTGTAAGTGTGCTTCAAATTAAGGTAACATGTGAAATTACTGAATAACTTAGTAATTAACCCAAGCCTGAGTATGAAGAGGCAATTTGGGCTTGAAACACATTATCTTTTACAATGGAAGACTGATGATATAAATGCATCACACGCTCAATGGAGGCCTTGCATTTGCACTGAGAATCCAATACATGACATGAGATGGTCAACATACATAAGAAAATAAATACATAGGCTGTGATCTGGTTTTGAGGAGCACTGTCCTCCACAGCCTCATGTTTCTGAACACAGCTGGAGGCAACACAGGGAAGAGATTGCAACCTTTAGAAGATGGAGTTGTGTGTGTTCATAGCAGCAATTTTTGTCATAGCCAGGAACTGGGAACAACCTAAATGCCCTTCGACCAAAAATAGATAAGGAAAATATGGTACATTTACACAATGGAGTACTACACAGCAGAAAAAAAAATAATGACGTCTTGATTGCAGGCAAATGGATGGAGCTAGAAAACATCATTTTGAGTGAGGTGATCAAGACAAAAAGAGACAACTATCACAAGTTCTCACTCATAAGTGTTTTTTTTTAAATAAAGCAAAGAATACCAGCCCACAAATCACAAACCCAGAGAAGCTAGATGACAATTGGTTCCTAAGAGAGAGACATACATAGATCTAATCTACATTGGAAATAGAAAAAGACAAGATTTCTTTAGTAAATTGGAAGCAATTGGACCTTTAGAGAGGGTTGAAGGGGAGGGGAGAAGTAGGGAAGAGACCAGAGAAAAATGTAGAGTATAATAATAATAATGATAATAATAATAACAAAAGAAGGTGGAGTTTTCCTGATGGAAGTGTGCTGTAGAAGACCAGAAATTAAAGAGTCAATCCCAGTTCTGTTTGCTCTCTGCTTCCTGAGTTGAATGTACTGTGAGCAGTCTGCCTCCTGGATCTCTTGACCACACTCTCTCTGCCCACTGCCATGTTTCTCTGCATGGATAACTTGATAGCCTTGAATCACAATCCAGAATAAACCCCATCTACCTCAAATTGTGTCTTGTTGGGCTTTTGATCTTAGAGTCTCCCCATTATCCTATGTCGACCAGGGAGTTGATGTAATTTACTTTCCTACTTTATCTGCCTCTCTGGTAGGAGGAGACAACAAACTCCTCCTGTTCCACCCATCTGAGTAGAAATGCCAGTACATACCGATCTCCCCTTCCTCAGACTGGATGCTCTTCAAGCTCAGTAGACTGAGCTTGTCCTCATCACGATCCATGTCCTCTTGTTCTGGAAGAAAGTTGGTAGATAGAGTGGATCTCAGACACATGTTGTTGTATACATCATGTGAAGTCATAACGCTTTCTATGATAACAACCTCATTTTTGCTTTGCTTCTTAGCATCAATTATAAGCTAATGGACATTTAAATGCTTTTTCAAAAATGTTTTTGTGTTGTTATATTAATCAGCTATGTAATGTCACACTTTATCATATGGTAAAAGAGAGAGACAGACATCATCCCTTTTAGATGTGATGTGGAGCATCATACAAAGATGCTGTGTATGACTCCCTTGAGCATTGCATTTTAAGCACGTTCTACAAAAATTCTCCCATTAATTTCAAAGTAGCTTTGATCTTTTTCCTGACCCTCTTTGGAGATCTCAACTCCACATGAGTTCCCACAGATGTAAAGCATCACGTTAGCCCAGAAGTTCTATTCTAGGGTTCTTGTTCCACTCTCTTTGTTTAATAGATCACAGCCTCCAAACTCCTTGGATACATTTTTTTACACTTCTAATATCAACAGCAGAGTTCAGGGATGACCCAGTGCCTACAGTATATAGACATCCCACATGCTGACCATCAACACTCCAATCAGCATGGGTTCTATCTATGCGCTCTCCACATTCGTCCAACGTTGAAAACCTGATATCCCAGTAGCATTATCTCATCCCCACAATAATGGACTGTGGTATCTGGGATCCTCCCTCATCACATGGAACTCAGTGTGCTTCAGAAAGTCAGGTGTTTAACAGAACTTGGACCTTTCATGCAGATCATAGACCATGATTCTACAGCTGAAAAATGAGCAGAGATTAACAGATTGGGACCTCAGAATCGTGGTCCAAATTTGTGATGCCAAACATGGCCATCTCACGTGAGCATCATGAAACCGGGTCCATTTATTGCTGGGTCTGTTTGATGACAACCAGGCAATGTTCATCACAAGAAAGCCAAACGACTGTGCTTTTCCTTACCAGCTTAATGAACGTCAGGCATATGGTATTAATGTTCAGGAGGTTAAGTTACTGGCAGATGGCAATGCCATTGGCCTCAGAGATTTACAATTTTCAAAGAATCACTAACACACTGGTTTCAAATTCTCAAGTCAAAGTTCTTCTATGATATATATCTGCTTCCCCTGACTCAAGTCCAAAAGAGTCATATAAAGCGATTTAAGTGATGTCCGCGTTAGGTTTCATGCATTCTCTGTGTGCACACCTAAAGTAAGATCAGCATTATTGGTAAGACTGTCACATTTCCGACCACGGTCCTTAGGTCTGTTGGAAAGAGATCACCCTAGAACACTGGGCAGATTGTGGCTAGATACTGAACAGTTGGTCTAGTATCAAAAGACCTGCAAAACTCAGCATCTTTCTTTAATGCCTCACAAAATTGAGTACCTGTCCACATATCCATTCGCTAAGTCATGGGACAGTCCTTGTACATGAAAGGCAAGCACCTTGTTGCCTGAGCTCTCTACCTGGCCTTTCTTAGGGATAGAGAGAGAACAGAATCAAGAGTGTATTGATGAAAGCCTGATCTTTCTCGGCTGTGGTCCCCAGGATTATGCAACGAGATTTCAGCTGAAAAATCAGAAGGTCAACCCTCCAGAAATATGCATTCTGATGGAGACAAGCTCAGATGCAAGACTCTGAGAATACTGCCTTTTGAATAGTGGCTGTTCTTGCTGTACATCTCCTGTGTGGTGTAGGAGGTCCTTCTGTTTATGTGTAGCTTTCAATGGTTAATCAATAAAGAAACTCCTTGGCCTGATAGGGCAAAACTTAGGTACGTGGAGAAGCCAGAACTGAATTCTGGGAGGAAGAAAGCAGAGACAGAGAGTCATCATAGAGATGCCAGGTTGGACATGCTTAATCTTTCCTGTAAGTCATGGTGACATACAGATTATTAGAAATGGGTTAAATCAAGATGTGAGAGTTAGCCAATCAGAGGCTTGAGATAATGGGCCAGGCAGTGATTTAATTAATACAATTTCTGTGTGATTATTTTGGGTGTAAGCTAGCTGGGCAGCCGGAACAAGAGGCCCTCTCTCCTCTTACACCTGTGAAGCCATACTGTTCTCCCTCTATAATTGAATTCATCCCAAAAGCTTCAGCAGTGTATGAATCAATTATTGGACACTATTTTCTCACATACTGCTATAGGTGACTTTTGCCCACACTGTGGGACCCTGGTGAGAAAGCCTCACAGGCAAAATATTTGTTTCTACAGTCAAATCTCTGCTCTGTGATAAACTCAGAAGCCAGTGCCCTGCAATTACCTTTTATGGCAGGACATTTGGCCAGAAGAAGAGTCTTATATCTGGATCACATTTGGACCTTCACAAACTTGTACAAGGATGGCATGTCTAGGTTTGTTGATTCATGACCCTCAGAGATAACGACTGGGTGCCCCCAATTCACCCACAGTTGACAGGGGAAAGTGCAATCTCAGTTAAGCACGCTCTAACCTTAACAGGCTATTAACAGCCTGCACTCACTCTCACCTTGGTTCATTGATACAAGATCTTAGACTAGGAAATTTATCCCTGTGATTTAACCCTGAGAGATAACAGGAAAAGCTACTGATCACCTAAACAATTCTGGAGAAAGGTAATTCTTTCCACAAGGAATCATGGGAACAGATGCTGCCATTTGCCTCCTGGCTGCTGGAAAATGTCAGGCCTCAGATTTTCTACTATATCATCATAGATTTTCCTTTGTTCTAACCAATTAGGTTAAAAGATGCAATTCTTAGATCTGAGTGGTCCCCTCATCTAGCTAACCTTGGTGAAAATGCTTATGTGGACCAGGCTCCACATATCTCCTTCTGCAGTTTATGCCAGTTGCTATGGCTACCCAGTTGAGGTTCCCAGGTGCCACAGCTTTGGCAGGCCAAGAGAGAGCATGTTTTTGCACAACTCTCCATTTTACATTGAGTGGACATATTTATAGTCTAATTAATCACACTCAGGAATACAGTATAACACATGACCTTCCTGATATCCTTCTTAGTATTTAAAGCCCTAAATTGACCTTTCACCTCTTTAAGTTTTCCATGCAGTTTAAAGCAAAGCCTCTGTTGAGCCATGAGTTAACCTGACAGTGTTGCTTTGTGCAGTTCTTATTTATTTTATGACTCTGAGAAATGCAAGCCTTTAACCCTGCTAGTCCCAGGCAAATGCTAATTCAGAGTGTGTGTATACGTATATATTTCTAAATATAATATTTATATATTTGATTGTGTATATATACATATATGTTAGAAACATTGCAGAACCACAGAATAAAAACGCTGATTTGTAAAGATCTGTAGTAAGAGATTCATTCGCCCTCAGAAATCTGAAGTTCCACTGTTTGCTGTTGCCTCCCCTCTGAATCCTGAGAGGGCCTTATGGCTGGACGCCAAATGTTCTCATTATTTTTTCCTAGTATAGAAAGCTTTTCCATTCAGTATCTATGCCATTAGACATATAAAATAAAGATGATGATATTTTTCTGTTTTTATTTCTTCGATATATGTACATTCTGTGTGACATTCCTGATGCCACCAAAGATTTTGCTTTCTGTAAATGTTTTTCAAATTAAGGTAACACATACGAAATTATTGAATTACTTAGTAATAAAACCAAGCCTGTAAATGAAGAGGGAATTTGGACTTGGAACATATTATCTTTTAAAATGGAAGAAGAACAATAAAAATTCATCACATGCTCAAACAAGGCCTTGCATTTGCACCGGAGAATCCATTACATGACATGCAATGGTCAACATACATAATATACTAAAGCACATAGGCTGTAATCTGGTTTTGAAGGAGCACTGTCCTCCACAGCCTCATGTTTCTGAACACAGCTGGAGGTAACACAGGGTAGAGTTTGCAACCTTTAGAAGATGGTGTTTTCCTGATGGAAGTGTGCTGTAGAAGAATAGAGATTAAAGATTTGAGTTTCAGTTCTGTTTGCTCTCTGCTTCCTGAGTATGGATGCAGTGTGCGCAGTCTGCCTCCTGGACCTCTGACCACCCTCTCTCTGCCCACTTCCATGTCTTCTCTGCCTGGATGACATCATAGCCCTGAATCACAATCCAGAATAAACCCCATCTATCTCAGATTGTGTCTTGTTGGGCTTTTGGTCACAGAGTCTCCCCATTGTTCTTTGTCGACCAGGGAGTTCATGTAATTACTTTCTCACTTCGTCTGCCTCTCTGATAGGAGGAGCCACCCAACTTTTCCTGCATCCTGTTTCATCCATCTGAGTAGGAATGCCAGTACGTACCGACCACCCCTTTCTCACTCTGCAGGGTTCTCACCCTCTGCAGACTGAGCTTGTCGTCATCTTGTTCCTGCTCCTTTTGGTCTGGAAGAAAGTTGATAGAGAGAGTGGATCACAGACACATGTTGTATACACCATGTGAGGTCATAACGATTCCTATGAAAACAACCTCAGTTTTGCTTTTTTTGTTAGCATTCAGTTAGATGTTAATAGACATTTAAATGATTTTTCAGAAATGTTCTGATGTTGCTATTAATGAGCTATGCAAAGCAACACATTATAATATGGTAAAAAAGACAATTAGAAATCATTCCTTTTAGATGTGATGTGCAGCATCACACAAAGATGCTGTGGATGACTTTTTTGAGCATTGCATTTTAAATACCTTCTCCAAAAATTCTCCCATTAATTTCAAAGTACCTTTAATCTTTGTCTTGATCACCTTGGAGATCTACACCACAGCACCACATGAGTTCCCACAGAGGTGAAGCATCACATTAGCCCACAAGTGCTATGCTAGGGTTCTTATTCCACTGTTCTTGGTTGGATAGATCACACAGCCTCCAAACTCCTTGGATACATTTTTCTAGAATCCTAATATCAACAGCAGACCTCCTCATTACTGAAAGTTCAGGGCAGAGTTCAGGGATGACCTAGATCCCACAGAAGATAGACATCCCATTGCTGACCATTAACACTCCAATCAGCCTGGGTTCTATCTATGAGCTGTCCACATTGGTCCAATGATGAAAACCTAACACCCCGCAGCATTATCTCCTCCCCACAACAACAATGGACTGTGGTAGCTGGGATTCTCCCTCATCACATGGAATTCAGTGTGCTTCAGAAAGTCAGGTGTTTACACAGAACTTGAAAAATGAGCAGAGATTAACAGTTTTGGACTTCAGAATCATGGTCCAAATTTATGATGCCAACCATGGCCATCTTACATGAGCATCATGAAACTGGGTCCATTTATTGCTGGGTCTGTTTGATGGCATCAAGGCAGTGTGCATCACAAGAAAGCCAAACGACTGATTTTTTTTTTACCAGTGTAATGAACATCAGGCATGTGATTATTAATAATGTCCAGGAGTTTCAGCTATTGGCAGACGGTCCTGCCATTGGCCTCACAGTTTAGCATTTTTCAAAGAATTACTACTGCCTTGGTTACATTTCTCAAGCCAATGATCTTCTATGATATACATCTGCTTCCCTGACTCTAGTTCTGTTTGCTCTCTGCTTCCTGAGTATGGATGCAGTGTGAGCAGTCTTCCTCCTGGATCTCTGACCATATTCTCTTCTGCCCACTGCCATGTCTTCTCTGTCTGGACGACATCATAGCCTTGACTCACAATCCAGAATAAACCTTATCTACCTCAAATTGTGTCTTGTTGGGCTTTTGGTCATAGAGTCTCCCCATTATTCTGTGTTGACCAGGGAGTTTATGTAATTACTTTCCCACTTTGTCTGCCTCTCTGTTAGGAGGAGACACCAAACTTCTCCTTAATTCTGTTCCACCCATCTGAGTAGATGTGCCAGTACCCACCGATCACCCCTTCCTCACTCTTGGTCAGCAGACTGAGCTTGTCCTCATCACACTCCTGCTCCTCTTGATCTGGAAGAAAGTTGGTAGAGAGAGTGGCTCACACACATGTTGCTGTCTACAGCATGTGACGTCACATTCCCTCCTATGGAAACAACCCCGTTTTCCCTCTGCTCTCTAGTATTCAAAGAGAGGCTAATTGAACATTTAAATGCTTTTGAAAAGCCTTGGCCATTGTTCTATTGATGAACTAGGTAAAGTCAGTCTTCCATCCAGTAAAGTGTAGGGTTAGACATCATCTGTTTTACATGCGTAATTAAGAATCCTCTAGAACTACTGTGAATGTGTTAAGTGGTCATTCCATTTTGTGGGTACCTTCTTTCCTGATGCTGCATTGTTGGCCTTTTTCAGGAGGATGTTGTGTTGCAGGGAAGGCATGCTGCCTCAAGGAGTCTTTCCTGGTAAATTGTAGCCTTTTCATGATGGCTGACACTGGACGCCATCATAAGGAAAAAAAGTTGAGAGCTGAATACTATGAAGAAATCCATGAAAACCCATAACTGCTCTGTGTTTGAGCATTGATATCACTACTTTATTGAAGTTCAATCACCGGTTCCCATTGATGCTCCTGGAGGACCGCTGAGACCCGTGTACACTTCACCCATCCACTCCATTGTAAGTGTAGGGAAGCGTCAGTGTATGTGGGTGGAACAGTAGCCAGGGCAGAGCACTAAGTGTGGGTGTGGGCATGGTACCAGGTACCCACATGCAAATAGCTTTAACAGACACTTGAACAGAGGTAAATTTGTGCAGTTCCTCATACTCCATTCTTTCAAAGCTGACACTTCTCTTGAGGACTCATTTTTAACCCCAATGAGCCTACAATACAACAACAACTACTACAAAACATCAACAACGAAAACCCAATGACTGTAAAGCCTTAAAGAAAAGCACAAGTCTACAGAAGAGCTGTGTGTAGTCTCCTAAGTGCCAGAGAATCAGCTAGACATCAGGGCTGGGACCAGAGATGGTGTTCGCACAGCCTTTGGACAGCACACCGTGCTCTTCATCCTTTTCCCATCACGATGTTTCCAGCTTCAGGGAAGCACACACTCTCACCTCCACGGAGGAGGCACGGAAGGCGGTATCTGCACCTGCTGCTTCTCGCCTCCAGGGTCTTCCACTTCCACCACTTTCGTTTCATTGCCACCTAACCACTTCATTAAGTTTAATATATGCAGCTCCTTTTTCCATCTGTGAAACAAGAGAGACCACTTCCTGCCATATCCATGGTGTGATGGATCCGGGGGAGTTCTGCCTTCATGCTGTCAGCTGACTCTCAGTGAACGTGTGCAATGGAAAGACGAGCACACACAGGGAGGAGAGCACACAGTGACTCGGCCTCCAAGTCATTCTAACTTGGCTGTCTCACAATGTTTGAGACAAAGACACTTCCCTTCAGTTGACCAACTTTGCACAAACTCCTATAACATCAAGTTCCAGGACAAGAGGCATGGTGCTCTGGTCATTTAATGGCCTTCGTGTCCTCACACCCCTTTCTGATGACAAGCACCTCAGAACTCTCAGGAGCCTGGCTGGGGCCCAGCTGGGAGAATGGAAGAATGCTGTGCTAATCTGTGTGTGCACCTTTCAGGCTGTGGCCTTCCTCACCCAAGTCCAGTTTCCAGACAAAAATCACCTCCACCATACGCAGGCCATCCAGGCAAAAGACAGTATTAACTCCCCTTGACCCAAATCCTCCTTTCCAATGCCTCAGAGCAGAAACGACTTGAAACACCAGGTGGTTGAGAAATAATGTCATGAGGTCACACACCAGTCAGTTCCGACTGTGTATACAGTGAGTGGATGGAGATCTCTGTGTTGGCTTCCTTTGCTCACACTCGCAAATCAACACAGAATCTGACTCTGCGCTGGGAAGTATTTATAGGCGCAGAGTCTAGCATGTCTTTGAAACGGTATGGTCAAGGAGCCTTGAGTGATAATCTGACATTGCTTGGAGTCCTTAGTAGATAGTAGGCCATAGCAGAGTGTGTGGTGCTGTGTGTGTATAATAAAGGCCTTCTTATTGATGATGCATGATACCAGTTATTACTAGAATTATCCATGTTTAAATGGAACCCAATTATGATATGCATCCACTTTGTCTTTGGGTATAGACCTTTCTGATTGTATGTTTCACTATGATTAGATTCCGGTGGACTCTTCTGGGTTTCATCATGGTGGTTGCTGTTTCCACCCATCATCTCATGTCACTGGCTTGGAAATGCCTGAGACTGAAGTTGACCTTGAACCCCTGACCTACAGAGTGCCACAATAACCCAGTTTACACAGGACAGAGGAACAAACTCAGGATCTCATGAGAGACAGGCTGTGCAATTTTCTTCCAGCACACCTGGACTTTCTCAACCCTTCACAGCTGTGAAGACATGCAGACAGGTGCATGGACCCTGCACCGGGTGTCTGGTGTGCATGGCAGGAATCACAGCATTTTTGTTCTCTGCAGGTTGTCCTTGTTCTGGGTTTTCCTGGGAGGTAGACCTCTTCCCTAGTGACTCATGTCCTGGTGATGTCTGTCCTAGTGAGGCATTTCCTCTTATTTGGAAACCCATTTGCTCCAGCCCTCCATAGCTTGCCTGACTGATTCCAGGCACAACCTGGTGCCTTGTTTGGTTCCTAAGTTGAGAGGGTAAGCTGAGAAATCTCCCATATATGACTAGTCTAGGTTGCAACAATGTAATGTAGGCAAAGTGTGAATTCTGAATTTTTCGTGAAGATTGGGTGATAGACTGGGAGCTCATAGGGGAAACCCGCTTGCAGGCATCTCCAAAGAAGCAAATTTTGCAGGTAAATGCAGGAGTTAGTGGGGCATGAACTTGATTTGTTATTGGGTACCAGTTGCTGTTTTGTTATTAAGGCTACACTGACTGTCTCCATTGACAGTCAGCTACTCAAAAAAAAAAAAATAGTGGTGAGCAGTCAAAGGACAACCAGCATTTCAACATTCTCCTCTAAGAAAACTGTGTCCTAAGGAAGTTATGCCAGAATACATACAGGATCTTCTCTTTCGGGACTGGATCTGCAATGTAGAGAAAATAGTCTTAGGCCAACATCACTTTGAATTATAGTTGCACACTTTTTTTACACTAATGATCATTAAAAGGTGCGTTTTTTTCTGTATTTTATGCATGTAAACATTTTGCCTATGAGAATGCAATTGCAGCATATTGTGTACAGTGTCTGTGATTAGAAGACGACGACACAATCTCCTACAACTGGAGTTACAGATATTTGTGAGCCACCACACCGGTGCTAGAAACTGACCCAGGTCCTCTGCATGCCCAGTCAGTTCTGTTAACACCCAGGCCTTCTCCAGTCCCTTCTGATGATTTTGGCAATGGTGAACCAATTTGTAAGACTATTTAAACTGAGATTCCTTTTTTTTTCTGCTCTGTGATGATGTTCCTAAATGTATACCATGTGGTTACATACCATGTGGTGACAAAAAGTACAGTTCCCACATCTACCTGTTCTTTCAGATCCTGCAACTTTGCAACTTTGGCTGTCCCACAGGATTTCCCAAACTACCCTGAAAAGTGTCCTGAAACAGTGCTCTTCTGACAGGAGTTCCTCCTAAGTGGTTTTTCCATGTCCCAGTTTTCTACTCTAAGCTCTCTTTAAAGGGCTTATGACCACAATGATCCCTAAGGGACCTAGAAGTCACTGACTATCTTGGCATTTAGGAAACATATCCCTTGGAAGTTCCCCAGAAGATTGCTGTACCCCATTGTGGAGGGCTGTCATGGCCACAGCATTGGACCCTGGCTGCTTTACTCCTGGATGGTGCAGTAGATGCTAGTTGGGGCATTATCCAATGTTTTGAGAAGCTGGGCTTCAAGCTGGTGGGGATGAAAATGTCCCAGGCACCAGAGAGCATCCTTGCTGAGCACCTCTAGGGCCTGAGGAGGAAGCATTTCTTTCCAGTCCTGACCAGCTACATGAGCTCTTCGCCTGTGGTGTCCACGGTTTGGGAAGGGTACAGTGTGGTCCCTGTTTTAAGTAAGGGCCATTCTAGGACACACTCACTAAACTGGTGTACACCTCGTGTCCAGCACCGGAGGCACTATTGTTCACATCAGCAGCAGGTTATCATCCATGTTAGTGAATGTTGTGGTGGGCCCAGGGATACCACTGTGGTTTAGAGAGGCAGACTGTTGATCTGGACAGAGAGCTGTCACCCAGGCAGCTGCTATCCTGTCTGCAGTTTCCTTTTCTACTCCTATTTTTATCTCATTTAACTGTTTGGATAGGAAGGTGGTATACATCCCCCCACTCTCCTGCCCTCTTCTGCTCTCCACTTCCATGATCCCATTGCCCTCCATACTCCATTCTTCAGTTGAGTGGTGTCCAGGTTGCTTCCAGGTTCAGGGCATTACGAATAATGCTACTGATTAGATAGTTGAGCAAGTGTCCTTGTGGTGTGAGTATACATCCTTCTGCATATGGCCAAGAGTGGTATTGCTGGGTCTTGAGGTAGATTTGAGTCAAATTTTCTATAGACTGCCAAACTGCTTGCCAAGCAGGTTGCACAAGTTTGCAGTAGCACCAGCAATAGAGGAGTGTTCCCCTAACTCCCCATCCTCTGCAGCATAGGCTGCAGCATCGTGTTTGAACTGCCCTCTGTACTTCACCGCTCAAGATCAACTATGTCTGCCAACCTGAACTCAAGCCCGCCAGCTTCCCATCTCCCAAACCATGCCCTGTTCACCTTTAACCCAACACCACCCCAGGGTATTTGAGCTCCATCTTTACGTGCTGTTTTGTATCCTAAGCTCGTGCATTATTGGATCATATCCTTCTGTCCCAAATTACCAGACTGCCTGGTAGCACTGTGAAAGTTGATCATGCCTGCTCCATATTACAGAATTTAAAAATTTTCTTTTAAGAAGAAAAAAAAGAATAGTAAAGAATTCCCTTGAGAGCTAAGGGTATTTACCCACCAAAAATCCAAGGTCACTGTTAATGTGCCAGTCAACTCTTAAGTGAAAAATCACAGAAGATTCAGTCAAAATAGAAATCCTTCTTTCAGGAGAAAAAATAGACTAGAGTGTGGACCTGATACTGGCCCTTTATATGAAAAGTTATCTGTGTGCTGGTACAACTCCATCTCTTCCACATCCCAAGTGAACACTCCATTATCCATAGTGTACACGTCCAGTTCATTCAAGCATAAAATCCAATGAACAGGAAGGAGTCAAAAGTGACACTTTTCTTTCTAGAAAAGGCAAAGGCCAACTTACCTTGACCAGGAGTGGAGCTGCTCTGCTCTCAACTTTCATGGTCTGCATAGCTTGCCCAGGGAACACTAGGAAGACACAAAATAACATCAGTGACAGCCTAATTGGCCCTTATTGAGTTGTATGGCTAGCATAATGGTTCTGCTGTGTAAGCAGCTATGGTTGGGGTGCTGTAGACCATCCTCATTGCCAGAAATGGAACTTTTCACCTCTCAAATGATGAGAATCTTTTTTTTAAAAAGATTTATTTATTTATTATGTATACAGTATTCTGCCTACATTCATGCTTGCAGGCCAGAAGAGGGCACCAGATCTCATTACAGATGGTTGTAAGCCACCCTGTGGTTGCTGGAATTGAACTCAGGCCCTTTAGATGAGCAGGTGGTGCTCTTAACCACTGAGCCATCTCTCCAGCCCAAATGATGAGAATCTCAAGCCAAATGAAACAATCGGTCTGTGATTGGGTCAGCGCTGAAAGAAATGTGATAAATTGACTGATTTCCATCCCTTCTGCTAGTCATACTGCAGTCAGGAAATATGACACTGCGTTCTCCATACATATTTGAAACAGGACTGATTAGCAAACCAGATCATCTATCTACCTTAGGTATATATATGATTTTATCTTGAAATTTAACTTCCTCATCATCATCGGCATCCCCATCATCACCCTGTATAGATCTGTGTACAGAGCCACTCTTCATGAACCAGCTCTCTGCACTTCAGATAACACCTTTATGGACTTGATTCTGTCCTACACTCTCCCCATGAATTCCCGGAATCCAACTCAGTTGCAGGCACCGCCCTGTCAAAAAGGCTCATTAATCCACTGAGTCATCGTTTGCTCCCTGAGAGTATGGACCTTACGAAAAAAAATTCATTTATTTTATATATGAGTCTGAGTGCTTTTGCCTGCTAGTATGTATGTGCAACACATACATGCCTGGTCCCTGAGGCTTGTTTGATCTCCTGGTACTGGAGTTACAGACAGTGGCGAGGGGTCAGTCACATGGATTCTCAGACACCAACACATGTCCTGTGCAAAAGCAGCAATTTTTTTTTCTTGCTGTTCAATGGCTGCAGCTCAAGCTTGTATGATTTGAACCTCTATAATATACACATTGCTTCAAAGAAGGATTGAAACTGATCTGGTTTTTCTTTAAAATGAAATAACATGGTAGGTAGATGAGTGAAAGATACTGATATCATTACATTTTCTAAACCTCCCCCTCCACAAATTATTTATATCTGCTTCGGATTTAGTAGACCATTCTTTGTATTCATCATGTAAACCGGATGCCCATCTGTGTTCAGGTCCACAAAATGATGCACTTCTCTCTGCTGAGCACTGAGGGTCTGCACCACAGCTCCAACTGACCTTAACACAGGGGTGAGGCAACAGAAATTCTGGAGTGCTATTCTAGGGGCTCATATGTCGCTATCCTAGATTTGTTAGATCACTCAGCCTCAGGTCAATAACAGACCTCCTCAGTTACTGAAAACTTTCAGGGTAGGTTTCAGAGATGATCCAGTATCCACAGAGAATGGGCATTCCAAATGCTGTGCTCCAACACAAAGATCATCTTTGGGTCTATCTCAGGTCTGACCACATCGATTGTTGCCAAAACTATTTTAAACAGCATTGGCCAGCAAACACAAATTCTATAATCACTTTAGGCATATATAATTCATATTTAAAATGCTTTTATAATTATAGTATTTGTCTTGGGCCTGAATAAAATGTTTACTGTTTGAGTCCTACTTTGTCGAGCTCATTCTCTATGGCTAAGTGTTCATGGATTGTTCAACTGGATCTCATATTGCCTGGCTTGGCAGACAAGTTTATTTTCATGTCCATTCACCTTTTCAACCTCAGTATATAGTTTTGACCTTGATATTCTATGTATTTTGTCATAGAAATAGATTTATTGTCAGGAATATGATGGAACTGCCTTGATCCATTCAATCTTTGATATACAATGTAGCTTATTTTATAGTGAAATTATGTTTTGAGATCTTGAATCTTGACTGTACTTAGTACATTTACTCTCTCTCTTTCTCTCCCTCTCTCTCTTTTACTGTGATGGCATTTAAATTCATAGTTAGAAATCAATTTTAGGCTGGCCTACTGTTGTTTATCTGGAGGAAGAATGATGACCTGGCCCCTATAGACCACTGTGGTTTGGTAACATATTTACACATGCACATTTCCACTAGGGAGAGCTGTAGTCATGGTTATATGTAAGATGATACAAGCTACTAAAATGCCACTGTCCCAGCATGTGTACCTCACAAACTTCAGAACCACTTGTCATACTGTATTTAAATACCAGTAAATGTTCTCGTGCTTCAGGGCAGACATGAATAATGGCCCACTTCTCACAGAGTGCGAACATCCCGAATGGTTATAATACATACTCCCTTCCAGCACTGCATTTATCTAGATGTTGTCTACAGTGTGACTATGACAAAACCTGATTTTCAGGCAGTGATCCCTGTCCTTGGCTACATTAGCTCAGAATCTCCACGATCACATTTCCTATAGGCTGCAGAGGTCAGAGATTTGATTAAAAAAAAAAAAAAAAGACATCACTGTGTGGAGGCTAACAACCCCCACCTAAAGGCTGAGCATCGCTCCACAGTTTACAGCTTCTCAGAACCAAGAGTGTGGAGGTGTGGTATGCCTCAAAACCAGCATTTAAATTGCTTTAAGAGCTACATGAACACAGGGAGATTTGTGTGATTCCACTGTTCCCTGTCCTTTCCATGATGACACTAATATTTTGCAATGACTCCTTTTAAGCTGAATAAGTCTAAAAAAACAACAAAGTTAAAGCTTTGAAGAAAAAAAAGACTGGCAACAGAACTAACTACCCTGTAGTATTCACTAAGTGCCAGAAGAACGCAATAGACAATACACGCTGGATTCAGGGATGGGTTTGTGGGCCCTATAGCAGTGACAATGATGGTTTCTCTCCAGTCCCCTCCGAACCATTATCTTTATAGTTTATACATGACATAGCACCTGAAGGGAGGATGGCAGGAAAGAGAATGTCTTTGCGTCTCAGAGGACTGTGTCATTTATTCACATGTCACTATGGCCAAATGATCTGACAGACTAGGACAAGGGTGGATGTTCTACATTCCAATTCATGACACAAACACGTGACAGTTTATAAGAAGTGGGGCTGATGGAACTTGCTTACTTTACATCCGTGGCCTTCCTCTTCCACCGCCTCAACACCATTGCCTCTTAGTGAGCGCTTCTGGTGATCAAACAGCCACACTGGAGACCACACGCTGACCGAGATTCAGTTCTCAACTAGTTTTCATGTCTTGGTTGGAACAAAATATTTTCTTCCTCCTTCAACTGACCAATCCTGGACAAGTCCATACCAACTGACAGGGCAAGAGGCTCATTCTTCGGTGTTTTAGTGAACTGTGTCTATGCCACCACTTTCTTGGTGACAAGAGCCTTTAGCACCTACTGTGCAGGCTGACTTAGGCTTGACTGAGAGAAGGTGGAGACTACCAGCTCTTAGCGTGCACCTTCCCTGATAGCTCCTCCATCATCATCATCTTAGCGTGCACCTTCCCTGATAGCTCCTCCATCATCAATGCCCAGTTGCTAATCCACAGACCCTTTCATCCTCAGGATGACCTGAGACTCATTACACTTCTATGTGTCCCTTCTGGACAACACCTCATTGACGCAATCCAAGGAACTAACCTTCTGCATAGTAAGCCAGTATTCCACAAGTGACTGAAAAACTCCCAACACATGTGGGCTTCCTCTTCACAGTTATGAGGGACTTCAGAGGGATATATATATATATGCTACCTCGGGTTTGGGGTCACCATGGCAGTCATGGTAGTGTTGGGGTTCTCTGTATGTTGCATTTAGTTTGGATTTCTGCTGGGAAGAAGTGGCTCTTCCATGGTGAGTCTCATGTCTTCATAGGTTGAAAAGTGGAAGTTACAGGTAACGCTTCACTTTATTCCACGTTGGGTAACATATTTTCCTCTTACACCCTGTAGCTAGCCACTTGGTGGTTAGCTTCAGTGTCCTGGCTGGCTCTTCTGTGGTGGGGAATGCTGAGAAATAAGTCCATCACGCATGTCTGTGGTGGGGTTTGCGCTAATATAGGGAAAGTGAGAACTCTAATTTTTTTCCCTTGAGAATTGACATTGCATTATACACACACATACATGTTTCCTGACATACAAATTACAAACAGAAGTTAATGTAGAGACTATAGACACAAGCCCTTGGTTTGTTACTGTGGTGTTTGTTGTTATTTTAGACTAAACTAGATTGCTCACGGCCAGCAGGTGGACAGAACCTAGGGGTGGACAGAGCCAGAGAAAAGAGGCAATCATTGTGCCCACAATTCTTGTATACTGTGTGTGCTAAGGAAGTCATTATTCCAGAGTACTTACAGGGGCTGCTCTTCTGAGGCTGCACCTGCAATTTAGAGAAAACACTCTTAGGACAAGGTCAAGATGAGGCTGTTGGCACATGGTTTGTTCTCCTCTGACTTAGCACTATAGCAGGACAAGGTCAAGATGAGGCCATTGGCACATGGTCTGTTCTCCTCTGACTTAGCACTATAGCAGACAGGAGGGGAAGCGTGGTGGAGACAAGACGCAGTCTGCTTTGCTGTGCTAATACACAACACCCAGGCCGGGGATTGTGTGAAGAAAACAAGTCGTTTTCAGTTTTGCACATTCAGCCCAGCAGGCAGGCCTGTCTCTTTGACCTCTACCAATGGTTCCCTGAAGGTACAGAGAAACATGACAAAGAATGTTTTTTTCAATTAAAGTTCGTACTTTAATTGATCTGATTCCATTACATTCATGCTACTTTCAAATCGTTCTTCCTAATTAATAACTCTATCTGTATGTATCAGGTGCCTAACTAATTCACTTCGGTCGTATTAATATAATCAAATTAAGTGTTTGAGTCTATAAAACTACTCTTTTTCAAACTTTGGAACTTAGAATGTAACAGGACAATAACCTGAACAGGAAGCCTATGCATGGGAATTAAACTTAACTTGGGTGTTTCATCGCTGTACATATTTCAGGTGCACATAGGAATGAGATTTGGTATAAATCTAGTTTTCCTTATAAGGCTTCTAATATGAGAACTGAACTTTACAAAACATCACAAAAGCTAGCTTTACATATCACACCTGTTCATGTGTCATCTGAGGTGTGTACAGTGAAACAGTAGCATAGATTTCCCGTGTCAGCATGGGGAGTCGCGTGAGCGTGACTCTGAGTGTCTGATAAATTCAAACTACAAATCCCAAGTTGAGCTTACCACCACTGGAAAAGTTGGCTTCATCATTAAGTTCTCAAATATAGTTTTTTTTATCACTAAAAAGCTAAGTAGGTTCTTTTTATTAAGCCTGGAATTACAAGAGAAGGAACACTAGTAAATTCTTTAAGAAGCAACATTTACCCTGATACAAAAACCACACAAAGATGCAACAAAAAAGAGAATTACAGACCAATCTTCCTCATGAACATTGATGCAAAAACACTCAATAAAATACTGGCAAACTGAATTCATAAACACATCAGAAAAAAAATTAGGCTTCATCCCACAGATACAGGGTTGGTTCAACATATGAAAATCTGCCAATGTAATCCATCATATAAACAAAGTTAAAGAAAAAAACCTACATGATCATCTCATTAGATGCTGAAAAAGTCTATGACAAAATCAAATACCTCTTTATGATAAAGATCTTAGAGAGATCAGGGATACAAGGAACATAACTAAACATAATAAGAACAATATGCAGCAAGCCAACAGCCAACATCAAATTAAATGGAGAGAAACTCAAATCAGTTCCACTAAAATCAGAAACCAGACAATGTTGTCCACTCTCTCCATATCTATTTAATATAGTTCTTGAGGTCCCAGCTAGAGCAATAAAACAACAAAAGGAGATCAAGGGGGTACAAATCAGAAAACAAGAAGTCAAACTCTCACTATTTGCTGATGATATAATAGCTTACATAAACTACCCCAAAAATTCTACCAAGGAACTTCTACAACTCATAAACACTTTCAGTAATGTAGCAGGATACAAGATTAACTCAAAAAATATCAGATGATATTTGGGCTGTACACAGATGATAAATGGGCTGAGAAAGAAATCGGAGAAACATCACCCTTCACAATAGCCACAAATCGCACAAAATAACAGAGTAACTCTAACCAAACAAGTGGAAGTCTTGTATGACAAGAAATTTAAATCTTTGAAGAGAGAAATTAAAGACACCAGAAAGTGGAAAGTTCTTCCATGCTCTTGGGTAGATAGACTTAACCTAGTAAAAATGGCAATCTTACCAAAAGCAATCTACAGATTCAATGCAATTCCCATCAAAATCCCAGCAAAATTCTTCACATACCTCAAAAGAACAATACTCAACTTTATATAGAAAAGCCAAAAACTCAGGATAGCCAAAACAATCCTGTACAATAAAAGAACTTCTGGAGGCATCACAATCCCTGACTTCAAACTCTACTACAGAGCTACAGTACTGAAAACATCCTGGTATTGGCATAAAAACAGACCGGAAGACCAATGGAACCAAATCAAAGGCCTGGATATTAATCCACACACTTTTGAACACCTGATTTTTGACAAAGAAACAAAAAATATCAAATGAAAAAAAAAAGAAAGCATATTTAACAAATGGTGCTGGCATAACTGGATATTATCATGTAGAAGAATGAAAATAGATCCATATATATCACCATGCACGAAACTCAAGTCCAAATGGATCAAAGACCTCAATGTAAAGCCAGCCACACTGAACCTTATAGAAGAGAAAGCGGGAAGTACCCTTGAACACATTGGCACAGGAAATCACTTCCTAAATATAACTACAGTAGCACAGACACTGAGAGAAACAATTAATAAATGGGACCTCCTGAAAATGAAAAACTTCTGTAAAGCAAAGGACACAGTCAACAAGACAAAAAGACAGTCTACAGAATGGGAAAAGATCTTCACCAACCCCACATCAGACAAAGGTCTAATCTCCAGAATATACAAAGAACTCAATAAATTGGTCATCAAAAGAACAAAAAAACCCAATAAAAAAGTTGAGTACAGACCTAAGCAGAGAACTCTCAACAGAAGAATCTAAAATGGCTGAAAGACACTTAAGGAAATGCTCAACATCCCTAGTCATCAGAGAAATACAAATCAAAACAACTCTGAGATTCCATCTTACACCTGTAAGAATGACCAAGATCAAAAACACTGATGACAACTTACATTGGATGTGGGGTAAAGGGAACACTCCTACATTGCTGATGGGAGTGCAAATAGGTACAGCCCCTCTGAATGTCAGTGTGGCAATTTCTCAGAAAATTAGGAAACAACCTTCCTCAAGACCCAGCAATACCACGTTTGGGTATGTATCCAAAGAATGCTCAACTGTGCCACAAGGACATGTGCTCAACTATGTTCATAGCAGCATTGTTTGCCATAGCCAGAACCTGGAAACAACCTAACTGCCCCTCGACCAAAGAATGGATAAGGAAAATGTGGTACATTTACACAATGAAGTACTACACAGTAGGAAAAGATAACTACAGCTTTAATTTTGCAGGCAAATGATGGAGCTAGAAAACATTATTTTGAGTAAGGTAACCCAGGCCCAGAAAGACAATTACTATATGTACTCACTCATAAGTGGTTTTTAAACATAAAGCAAAGACAACCAGCCCCCATAAAAACACAATCCCAGAGAACCTAGTCAACAATGAGAACTCTAGGAGAGACGTACATGGATCTAATCTACATAGGAAGTATAAAAAGACAAGATCTCCTGAGTAAATTGGGGACCTTGGGTTGAAGGAGAGGGAAGAGGCAGGGAGGGGAGCAGAGAAAAATGTAGAGATCAATAAAAATCAATTAATATATATTGTTAAAAAAAGGAAAGAAATTTAAGATGATATCAGAAAATGAAAAGATCTCCCATTCTCTTGGCTAGGTAGGAGTAACATAATAAAAATGGTAATCTTACCAAAAGCAATCTATAGATTCAATGCAATCCCCATTAAAATCCCTACACAATTTTTTAAATTTTTATTTTATTTTTATTGGCTTTTTGCCTGCGTGTATGTCTGTGTGAGGGTGACAGAAGCCCTGGAACCAGAGCACAGACAGTTGTGAGCTGCCATGTGGGTGCTGGGAGTTGAACCTGGGTCCTCTGGAAGAGCAGCCAGTGCAGGAGGGAAAAGACAAGAAAAGAAGTCAGGACTGCGAGGGGTTGGTCCACCAACTGAGGCAGTGTGCCTGTTCCAATGGGAGCTCACCAAAGCCAGCTGGACCAGCTCTGAATGAGCATGGGATCAAACCGTACTCTCTGATTGTGGCTGACAGTGGGGACTGACTGAGAATCCATTGATAAAGACACTGGGATTTGTTTTTACAGCATGTTTTGGCTTTTGGGGACCCTAGTCTATATGGATGCACAGCTCCCTAGGCCTGAATGTAGCGGGGGGGGGGGGGGGGGAGGGCCTTGGACTTCCCACAGGGCAGGGTTCCCTGCCCTCTCTCAAGCAGGGTGGGAAAGGCAGGAGGGAGTGTGGGGGAGCGGGAGGGGATTGGGAGGAGGGAAGGAAGTGTAAATAGTTGAATGGAAAAATAAATAAAATCCCTACACAATTCCTCACAGTCCTCCAAAGAACAATACTCAAGTTCATATGAAAAAACAAACAAACGAAAACCCAGGAAGCCAAAACAATCCTGGACAATAAAGAAGCAACCTGACACATCACCGTTCCTGACTTCAAGCTCTGTTATAGAGGAATAGTAACAAAATCAGCTTGGCATTTGCATAGAAACGAACACATGGATCAATGGAATCGAATCAAAGATTATGATATAAACCCACAAACCAATGAACACCTGAGTTTAGACAAAGAAGTCAAAACTGTACAATGGGAAGAAGAAAGAATCTTCAAAAAATGGTGCTGCCATAACTGGATGTCGACATGTAGAAGAATGCAAATAGATCCATATCTATCATCCTGCACAAAACTCAAATCCAAGTAGATCAAAGGCCTCAACATAAATCCAGTTACAATAACATGGTAGAAAAGAAAGTGGGAAGTACCCTTGAACACATTGGCACAGGAGACCACTTCCTGAACATCACACCAGTAGCAAAGACACTGAAATCGACAATAAATGGCACCTCCTGAAACTGAGAAGCTTCTGTAAGTCAAAGGACTCGGTCAATATGACAAAAAGGCAGCTGGCGGAGTGGGAAAAGATCCTCACCACCCCCACATTTGACAGAGGACTGGTCTCCAAAATATATAAAGAACTCAATCTAGATGTTAAAATACCGAATAATCCAATTAAAAATGGGATACAGATCTAAACAGAGAATTCTCAGCATAAAAATCTCAAATGGCCAAAAGACACTTAAAGAATTGTTCAGTGTCCTTAGCCATCAGGGAAATGCAAATCAAAATGTTCTTAGATTCCAGTCAGAATGGCTAAGATAAAAAACACTGTTGACAGCTTCTGTTGGAGAGGGTGTGCAGTAAGGGGAACATGCCTCCACTGTTTGTGTGCGTGCAAACTGGAAATTGATGTGGCGTTTTCTTAAAAATCGGGAATCATCAGAGGTTAAGAAACTGGAAAAAAAATCGGGAATCAATCTACCTCAAGATGCAGCTATACCAATTTTGGGCATATACCCAAAGGATGTGCAATCATACCACAAGGACACTTACTCAACTATGTTCATTGCAGCATTATTTGTAATAGCCAGAACGTGGAAACAACCTAGATGCCCCTCAACTGATGAATGGATAAGGAAAATGTGGTACCTTGACCCAGTGGAGTACTACTCAGCGGTAAAAAATGATGACCTTATGAAATTTGCAGGCAAATGGATGGAACTAGAAAAAAAATCATTCTGAGGGAGGTAACCCAGTCCCAGAAAGACAAACATGGTATGCACTCACTCTAGGTGGTCATTAGGAGTAAAGTATAGGATAACCAACCTACAATCTACAGCCCTAGAGAGTCTGGATAACAAGGAAGAACTCATGGATTTCCCTGGGAAAGGAAAGTTGAAAAGATCTCCTGGATAAACTGGAAGGGTGGGGGTTGGGAGGATGGAGGGCTGGGAACTAAGGAAGCAGGCTGGGCGGGCTGGGTGTGGGAGGCAGACTCTAGGTAGGATGGAGAGGAAGAGTAACAAAAGAAACTGCTTGATGACAGGAAATTTGGAGTTAGGGAGAAACCTGGTGCCAGGGAAAACCCTAGGAACCCACAAATAGGACTTTAACTAAAACTTCTAGCAGTGGTGGAGAGGGTGCTTGAACTGGCCATCTATTGTAAGCAGATTAATGACTTCCCTTGACATCAGAGACACTCTACCCAGTAATTTATGGAAGCAGAGACAGAGATCCACAGACAAGTACTGTGCTGAGCTCTGAGAATCTTGCAGAAGAAAGGGATGAGGGATTGCATGTGCCAAAAGGATCCAGGATTGGGGAACCCACAGAGACAGCTGACCTGAGCTTGTGGGAGCTCATGGACACTAGACCCTTTTGGGGGGCCAATGACACTTTCACAGGGGTTGCATATCAGACATCCTGTATATCAGACATTTACATTACAATTCACAATAGTATCAAAATCACAGTTATGAAGTAGAAACAATTTTATGGTTGGTGGTCAACACAACACGAGGAGCTGTATTAAAGGATCACAGCATTAGGAAGGCTGAGAACCACAGGACTAAGATCAAGTTGACTTCTGTTTCCATGTGTCTCTCGTTCTCTTTTAAATTATGGCAATGGTAACAGAAAGGGAAGAGAGCTCAAGTCAAGACTCCATGTTAGTCTGTTGTGTGATGCTGCAACCAGACATCCAAGGCTGCATGCCACGTGAAGTATTCTTTACAGTTTTGCTGAGTCAACCTACATCAAGCATCTCGAATTCTTTGGCCTGCACTAAACGTTCCCCCAAAGCATGGCAGAGGAACTTTCTATGAGCCTGCTCTGGTGAGATGCATCCCTAAGAGATGCTTCCTTGTCCTAATCATCTACTCTAACCTTCTAGCTTTAAAGATTTCACTAGCTTAGTGCTCTTCTGACGGGCATAGGAACCTTCCACCACATCAGCATATGGGGAACATATTCCATCTGTCTTGACAACTAAAATGTCCCCAGAAGAAAGAGGAAAGGGCACAGAAAAAAATTTAAAGAGGGTTTTTGTTAATCTGTAATGTACCTGCCAACTCTGGAATGAAAATAACACAACTATGAGAAGAAGGGGCCTAACATACACTGCAACCGCACACTAGCGTTTGCACACCATCCTCAATAAAGGATGAACTGATACAATTCCTTTACGTCCCCTCCCACAGGAAAGCCTGTAATTCCTATAATGCACATGGTCAGTTTATTTTACTCAAATGTCATATCCACTAAGACACTAAGACATAAAAGAATCACTAAAGTAATCCTTTGATCTTAGAAAAAGCAAGTGCCGTCGTACCTTAACTGATGATGATCTTGCCTCCTCTTCTTGAGCAGTCGTCATTTGGTCTTCCTCAGGCGACACTAGAAGAACACAATTAACTCTTTACTCTTGGTATTGCTTATTAAATACTAAGGTTTCCTGGCCCGGTATGGACAGTGGTCTGTAGGTTTAGTTGTATGGCTAGCCGCAAGGGGCGCAGTTGATTAGCAAGCTGGTTGTGTTACTGTATTGAAGACAAATGAAGAAAAGAACTTTTCTCCTTTCCATACAGTGGTAATCAATGTAAAGTAACATGAAACAATCCATCCTGACTGTCTAAATTCTGGGATAAATGTTAGGTTGTTAGGTTGAAATGACAGATTTCTGCCACTTCCCAGACAATTTTGAGGTCAGGAAAACCGACTCTACTGTGTAGATAGCCGTCAGACCCATTTTAACCACCACACGTAGATATATGCATAGATTATAATCATTATTGAGCATTAGGAGGTTTTATAAAGTTATATGTATTTATTGTTCTGTGTGTATGTGTATACATGGTGCATGTGTGAAGTGCTCATGTTATGGCACGTGTATGGAGGTCAGAGGACAATTTTGGAGGTTTTCTCCTAATGTTTTAGATTTATGTGTATGGGTGTTTGCACAAATTTATGTGCGCCACATGCATTCTGGTGCCCAGAGAAGCCAGAAGAAAGCATCAGATCTCCTGAAACCAAAAGTTAGAGATAATCGTGAAATACCTAGGGATGCTCTCAGCCGCTGAGCCACCTCTAGAGATCCAATTTTTGCGGGTTTTTCTTCCCTCTCCTATGTATGATGTGCATTCTGAGAATAAAACTCAGACCACCAGCTTTGGGAAGCAAGCACATTTACCTCCTGAGCTATTTCACTGGCTCTGGCATAAAGATTACTCTTCATAATGTACATTCTGTCTAGGGAAACAAATGTCAGCTATAAGATGCAATAATGTGGACCTATTCATCCTTCAGCATAAATAATAGCGTATTTAAGGGTAGAAGACCTGACACTCTTACATTTTTAAAATCATCTCTACACATCACATCCTTCTCATTCTTGCTTCCATTCACCATGCCATCATTTGTATTCATTGTATGAAGTGACCGCCTGGGTTCATCTCTGCTTCCTAAGTATCAGGCAATGTGAAGATTTGGCCCCTATACTTGCTTCTACAACTTCCATGAGTCCTGCCATGTATTCTCCATACTTGTGGAATTATCCTCTTGAACTAAAATATAGAGTAAACCCTTCCTCCTCTAAACACTCTCCCGTCAGGCCTTTGGTGACAGCAGTGAGGAAAGTAGCTGACACACAGTGACTCGGGGTAGTCTCTCCATTGCCTTTGCCTAGCTGGAGGTAGAATAAACTGTCTCATTCTTTCCCACTGCCTCTCAAGCAGCTATGTAGCATGACTGTTCCTGGACTCTTCCTTGGGATCAGCCTAGGAATGCCATCCTTATCTACCCGGTAACCCGTCCTTGCTTTGCAGGCCCCTTACACTTGCCCTGCACCGTCTTGTCACTGTTTAGTCTGCTCAGACCATTGCTGTCTGGATGAAAGTCAGAATAGAGTGGCTCACATGTGCACACCTGTGCTACCTGCATGCATGTCTGCAGCAGTGCATTCCTGGTAACCGTGGAAGCCAGAAGAGAGTGTCAGGTCTCCCGGAACTGCCTTTACAGATGGTCACGAGCCACAGTGTGGGGGCTGGGAACTGAATCCACATCCTCTGCAAGAGCAGGCAGTGCTCTAAACCACTGAGCCATTTGTTCAGACCCTTTAAATTCATTTTAAAATACCTTTTAAAATGCTGTGTGTAGTTCTCATGAGGGAGTTAAATTAACATTCACCCAGAAATACTGCTTCATTCTTTTTACATATGAGATGCAGGTATAATCTATAACTATAGCTGATGACAAACTTGTAAATTTCCACAGTACATCACAAGTACTTCAGTTTATTTTGATGTACTTCAAGTACAGCATGGTGTCAAGTCACTTTTTCTTAAAATTTAATCTTCTCACCGCAGCTGAAAATGGAATGCATTCACAACAAAAAGAGTTAGGCTAGCTGAGGAAAATGAGTTAACTCTTCTATCTTTAAATATTTGACCTCATTATTTGCTTCCAAGTGTACTCATTTGATTCCGAATGGGATTTCCAGAAGATAATGGATGGGTATACACGTAAAATATGTGCTGCATGGCCAGTGTAGGTGGATGGCAGTTTAAATTAATGAGGTATAGTACTGATATAAGAGCAGAGTTAATGAGTGTGTGTGTGGGTAATACCTGATGGTCACTCCCTCAGGACTAAAGCATTTCACAACTTCTTTCTTACTAGAACTCACATTTGCAGAAGTCACCCGATGATGACAACACGCCGTGTGACTTCCCGTGCACAGTCTCCCATCCTCAGGATGGTGGTCTGACTAACGGCAGGTTAACTTTCCCTCACTTTTCTCTCTCTCTCTCTCTCTCTCTCTCTCTCTCTCTCTCTCTCTCTCACACACACACACACACACACACACACACACACACACACACAGTCTGTATTTATCATTGCATATAGGTATTTAAACTTAATGGTATGCACATTGTGAAAAATAAATTGACTTAGTAGCAGGCACAAGATGTAATTATATTCATACACTCATCCTTTGATATACAGTAAGTGATTACTGAATAGTGGAAGGGACTGGACTTCACATAAAGAATCCATGACACATTTTGTTCTCTTTTGATCTTCTTTTGCTGTGTGTACATTGTGTGAGTGGGTGCTCAGTTTCCGACCAATGAACCCTCAGAGATGGGTGAGAATGGGAATCTGGATCCTTCTGGCCACTGTAGTTATTTAACCCAACTCTATATTAGACAGGTCAGAAAATCTGACGCACTGTGCTACTGTGGGTTTGATGTGTCTCTGTCACAGGCTGTGTTCTTAAACAGTCTCCACCCTCTGCTATCTCTAATGGACACTCCAATATTCTATGGTAATTAAAGACCCAACAACCGAATGATGGTCCAGGTCAAGAGTCTATAATGCCAGCATCAGGACCACAATCTGGATTTCCTCCTTGACTCTTGCACAGAAGATCAGAGGAGTTTGGACACGTTCATCACTATCTGTCGCTGATTTCACCCCTGGAATGTGAACAACAGCAAACAAGGACATATGTCTGTGCTGCTGGTGTGCGACTTAAAGAACATAGAGCGCGGGGTGTGAATGCTCGGGAAGGTTTCATGGGGAGAATGTACTGCCAAAGTTCTCCCAGCACAGTCTGAGTCAGACTCATGATAGTCTTGGATTCCAAATTCCCAAGCCATTGTTCGTCTATGACATATGCCTGCTTGGAATGAAAGCAGACATTTTCATTTATCCAGACTCAGTTTAGCAGTCATGTCTGAGTATGTACTCAGTATCCACTTCTAGAGTAAGGTCAATATTGCTCTCTTCAGTATTCTGCTTGTCTCACAGTGATGGTCAGTGGGTTGTTTCAGTGAGGTAAAGTCCAGAATACTGGGTGGATCAATATTCTTTAGTAAGATATCTAGTATTGTAAGCACTAGAATGTCCACTGCCTTACATTATTAATGTCTCACAAGCTACTGGCCATAGATACAGAAAGCCTATAGTTCAACTCACAGGAGAATTAAGCCACATCACACATGAAAACATGTTTAGCCATTAACATCTTTTCAATGCTACAAGTTTATATGCAGATGAACACAGTTATTTCTGGGAACAGTTTGCATCGGCCTTTCTAAGACACATGTATACCATTTACTCACTGCTGAATATAAGTCAATATTAAATACACATGTCTTAGTCATCGGTCTCTGTAACTGGTCCCAATTCTCTACTTTTGCACCTTGAAACTGTGACTTCTCATTGAAATCGCAATTCTATCCTTGAAAATGCTTACCTCTAGAAGGAAGGGAGACAGAAAATTGCCTATAACTTGGATTTCTAGGAATATACATAAGACACAATATGTTTTCAGTTCAATTACATATAGGAAGTACAAACCCCTGTGTACTTTCAAATGGAAAACACATGTCCATAATTCCCTGAATTTAATACATCTTTCCAGAAGAAGAGATACTGTGTTAAAAATAAGGATATAGATACATAATTGTGCTTTGGATTCCCTCTAGCTTTCTGAGATTAATTTAATTCAATAATATAATCTAAATTGTAACATACATTAGCTGAGTATTGTGGTATAAGCCTTTCATACCAGCACTCAGGAGGCAGAGATAATGAGATCTCTGTGAATTTGAGGTCATTCTGGTCTACATAGTGAGTTCCAGGACAGTCAGGGTTACTTAGTGAGATCCTGTTTCAATTTTTATGGAAGAACTTGATGAATTAAATAAATAAGTTATAGAATAAAACTATAAAGCAAAATCAAAATTGTATATATTACAGGGGAAAATTATTTGAACAAAATATGTTGAGAAATAATAGTCATTTTGGTTCAAAGGGTAGTATTACCATACCTTTGCAAGACCATCTAGTCCCCATTGCTTAATCTCTCTATTGAATCAATATACGCAATTCTCTACTCTGTGTGTATGCCGAGACGTCTCAAGATACACTGAAACTGAGAACTGAAGTATGACTATAATATATAATCACATAGCCATGGCAACACCATATCACAGAACTTTCAGAGTGAACTCCACAATCCATATTGTGACATTCAGCATCTGCTTGATCACCAAGCTCCATTTGTAAGAGAGCTTTGCCATATCAGCCTATGGCTCAAGTATGGTTATCAAACCTATGGTGGAAGGAGAGAACCAGTTCCCCCAAATTACCCTCTAACCTCTATCCATGTACCATGGCATGCTTGTGCCACACTAATATACACACCAAGCATGTACACAATAGTGATTTTTAAAAGAATAGGTTAACTGAGACAGTTTGCCTGAGCTAATGGGAGCTCACCAACTCCAGCTGGACTGGGAGTGAGCAAGCATGGGATCAAACTAATCCTTCTGAATGTGGTTGACAGTTGGGGCAGAAGGAGGGGCCACTGACAGTGGCACTGGGATTTGTCTCTACTGCATGTGCTGGCTTTTTGGGATCCCATTCTCTTTGGATGTATGCCTCGCACAACCTAGATGTTGTAGGGAGGGCCTTGGAATTGCCACATGGCAGGGTGCCTTGTCCTCTCTTAGGATTGGAGGCAGGAGGGGTAGGAAGTGTGTGGAGGGAGTGGGAGGAGGGGAGGCATTTGGAATTTGGATTGGTATTTTTTTTTTTTTTCTTTTTCGAGACAGGGTTTCTCTGTGGTTTTGGAGCCTGTCCTGGAACTAGCTCTTGTAGACCAGGCTGGTCTCGAACTCACAGAGATCCGCCTGCCTCTGCCTCCCGAGTGCTGGGGTTAAAGGCGTGCGCCACCACCGCCCGGCTTGGATTGGTATTTTTTAAATATTTTTTTTTATATTTTATTTATTTATTATACAATATTCTGTCTGCTTGTATGCCTGAAGGCCAGAAGAGGGCACCAGACCTCATTACAGATGGTTGTGAGCCACCATGTGGCTGCTGGGAATTGAACTCAGGACCTTTGGAAGAGCAGGCAATGCTTTCAACCACCGAGTCATCTCTCTAGTCCTGGATTGGTATTTTTTAAAGTAATAAATTAAAAATAAAATAATAGGTTATTATAAGTGATTGTTATATACAGAATTCTCTCTCTAAGAATATACCTATCCAATTACATATTTTGCTTCATCTGTTGATGTTGCTCTAAAGTTCCTTGAATACATCTTGGCTTCACTGAAAAAGCTTTTACTGTGTATTTATGAGCTACTACTCACTGAGAAAATAACAGGAAAAGTGGTTGTCTAAGTCCATTGTCCTTGGGCATAAGCATAATTTTACTACTCAATATAAAACTTGAAATAATCTTCAACATGAAGCTCCACCTATAAAGTCTCATCAACATGACGGCCTAGACATGAGTTGAAAACAAGGACAGCACTAATAGAAATGCCAAACAGGACAGGAGAAAGCCCACACATCCTTAAACCTACACAAAGAACTATGAAAAACTAAGGAATTCTGACAGGAGAAATAGTCTTCCCCAGGGAAGAGTACACCAATTGGATATCCGGTACTAAGTGGTCAGCCCTGAAAACATAAACACAATTAAAATTATACAGACTATATTTATGCAGGCTATATTTAAGAATATATTATATACACGTACCTACGTGCATATAATAGAAATTAATGAAAAAAGGCTGTGATTTTGGAAAAGAACAAGGAGGGATATATGGAAGGGTTTGGAGAGAGGAATGGGAAGGGAGAGATGGTGTAATTATAATCTCAAAAAATCTTTAAAAATTCAACTTCAGAAGGCAAAGAAGAAAAACACTCCTTAGTTTACTTTATGCAGCTACTATGACTACCATACTGAAAACAGTGCAGTGAGTTACAAATAATGGTGGTGCCATTCAACTAAAGGGGACAGATGAGACTGGAATGGGGAAGTCTTGCACAAGTTATGGCTCATCCCAAGAAGCCTTGTTTGGAAGTACAGCATCTTATATACTATTTCCAGGGGAAAGATGGAGACTTCTATGAAGTCAGCAGAAATTATGACACAATGGGATGAATTTAGCAAGAAGCTAATCAAACAATGTTGCATAAATGGAACAGAACACAGGGGTTCTCAAGAACATTACGGGCTGACCACACAACAGCCTGGGATAGGTAACCACAGCATTGTAAGGTAGAAAGTTTGGTTCTCAGGATCAGAAGCCACAGCTCCCCCAAAGTCCTGGCCCCAGGCTAATTCTGGTTTTGCCAAGTATGGTCCTGCTTAGGAGAGTTCTCTATACATCGGGACCTTAGAGAAAGTCCTGCATCAGCTCAGACATCAACAGTGAACATTAGATTTATTGGGATTACTTACAAGAATATGGATGAGCGGTTACATGAAGGATTAACTCAAAGGCAACTGCATCATATAAAGCTCACTCCAGGATGGGTGACAGCTCACAGGAGCTGGATACCTGGATGGAGCTCATTGCATACTTTACAGACAACTGGGAGCTTGGGGACGTTTCCTCTGAACAGATGAGTTGGTCTGAGTATCTGCTAGGAAGCCCAGCTGGTCTGAGAGTGTCTCTCAGCAGTCCTTCCTGTCATAGCAGCTTGGGAAAGTTGGGCCTAGTTAATCTAATAAGTGTCAGGGACTTCTTGAAGCTTTCAATTTGTTTACTTCCTGGTCTTAAGGAGCTTTGCTGTAGGACAGAATGTTACACCTCCCTTTAGAACATCGTGAGTCTTTTTCCTGTTTTTTTTTTTTTTTTGGTTTTTATTTATTAAAAATTTCCACCTCCTCCCCTCCTCCCATTTCTCTCCCCTTCCCTCCACCCCTCCCTCTCCAGTCCAAAGAGCAGTCAGGGTTCCCCGCCCTGTGGGAAGTCCAAGGTCCTCCCCCCCTCCATCCAGGTCTAGGAAGGTGAGCATCCAAACTGCCTAGGCTCCCACAAAGCCAGTACATGCAGTAGGATCAAAACCCAGTGCCATTGTCCTTGGCTTCTCAGTCAGCCCTCAGAGAGTCTGGTTTGATCACATGCTCCATCAGTCCCAGTACAGCTGGCCTTGGTGAGCTCCCATTAGATCAGCCCCACTGTCTCAGTGAGTGGGCACACCCTCCACGGTCCTGACTTCCCTGCTCATGTTCTCTCTCCTTCTGCTCCTCATTTGGACCTTGGGAGCTCAGTCCAGTGCTCCAATGTGGGTCTCTGTCTCTATCTCCATCCATCACCAGATGAAGGTTCTATGGTGATATGCAAGATATTCATCAGTACGGCTATAGGATAGGGCCATTTCAGGCTCCTTCTCCTCAGCTGAGGCTCCTTCTCCTCAGCTGTCCAAGGAACTAGCTGGGGACATTTCCTTGGACACCTGGGAACCCCTCTAGAGTCAAGTCTCTTGCCAACCCTAAAATGGCTCCCTTAATTAAGATATATACTTCCCTGCTCCTATATCCACCCTTCCTCCATCCCAACCATCCCATTCCTCCAAGCTCTCCCCATCTTCCCCTTCTCATTTTTCTCTCCCCATCTCCCCTTACCCCCACCCCACCCCCAAGCTCCCAATATTTGCCTGGCAATCTTGTCTACAGAAAGTAATAGTAAACTCTAGCCTAAAGAAGTTAGCTGCCCCCATGAAAACACAGGCAATAGATAATCTCACACTGGAAAATCCTAAAAAATGGAAACACAAACATACTTCCACCACCACCACCAAAACCAGACAATAAAAAGGATTACAATTACTGGTCATCAATATCCTTTACTGTCAATGGACTCAATTGGCCTTTAAAAAGACACAGGCAAACACGATGGGTAAGAAAACAGGACCCATTCTTCTGCTGAATACAAGACATACACCTCAACTTCAAAGACAGACATTACTTCAGAGTAAAGGGTTGGAAAAAGACTTTCCAATCAAATGGATCTAAGAAACAAGCAGGTGTAGCTCTCCTAATATCTAACAAAATAGAATTCAAACTAAAATTAATCAAAAGAGATGGAGAAAGACATTTTATGTTCATCACAGAAAAAAAATCCATCAAGATGAGGTCTCAGTTCCAAACATTTATGCTCCAAATACAAGGACAACCACACTTGTAAAAGAAACACTTCTAAAGCTTAAAGCACACACCAAACCCCAGACACTAATAGTGGGAGACTTCAACACCCTAATCTCACCAACAGACAGGTCTGCCAGGCAGAAGTGTAACAGAGAAATAAGGGAGCTAACAGATGTTATGATTCAAATGGACTTAACAGGCATCTATAGAACATTTCATCCAATCACAAAAGAATATACCTTCTTCTCAGAACCTCATGGAACCTTCTCTAAAATTTACCACATACTCAGTCACAAAGCAAATGTCAACAGACACAAAAGTGAAATAACCCCCATATCTTATCAGATCATCATGGCTTAAAGTTAGAATTCAACAACAACAGAAAACCCTTAGTCCCTGGCTCATTGGGGCATCCAGGAGTTCCTGTGTAGGTGCCGAGAAGTTTCATCGGGACGGGTGAGTGTGTGCTACCCTGGGGCGGACTGTCCTGGTAGAGAGCACAAACGCCCCCCCCCCCAGCTTCTGCTGCAGGGCTTTCTTTCCTACACACCCGCCCCCACCCCCACCCCCAAGCCTGCCTTGTCTGCAAGGTCCTTAGCTGTGGAACAGTTTCCTGCCATTTCACTAAAGCTACCAACCCAGAGCAGTGAGTGCCTGACTAGAGGGCAGGCCTCAAGGTCCCCGCCAGGGAAAGCGGGCCCCTGCTGCTGGGGCTGCAGTCTCTGCTGTGATCTGCTGGACCTGCTCTGCCTGCGCCCTACTTCCCTTAGTCCCTGGCTCATTGGGGCATCCAGGAGTTCCTGTGTAGGTGCCGAGAAGTTTCATCGGGACGGGTGAGTGTGTACTATCCTGGGGCGGACGGTCCCGGTAGAGAGCACAAACGCCCCTACACTAAGGCTACCCAACCAGAGCAGTGAGTGCCTGCCTAGCGGGCAGGCCTCAGCAACTCCCGAAAGGGAGCGCAGGCACCTCCAGCTTGTACTGCAGTGTCGCCTGTGTTCTACTGGACCCTGCCCGACCCCTTGCATTTGGCCTTCTTTACGCGGGTTATTGGAATACCACGCATCCATGTTTTGGTGTTGAGGAGTTCATCTGGAAGGGAACAGTTCCTGCCCCTACACTGAGGAGATACACCTAGAGAGTTAGTCACAGCAAAGACTGGTCCAAGACATCAGGCCTCTCCTGGCTCCATTTGAAGGAAAAGATGGGCAGGCGCCAATGCAAGAATTCCCCCAACAACTTGAAAGGCAACGTGACATCACCAGGATCCAGGAATCCCGAAATGAGAAGTCTACACCCTAATCCAGAAGAATTAGAAGAATTCGACTCAAAAGTGAATTTTATGAAAATAATAGAGGACCTTAAACAGGAGGTGAAAAACTGCCACAACCAATTAGAGATTACAAACAAAAAGGTAGAGGAAATGAATAAATATCTCAAAGATACCCAAGAAAACCAAGAGAAACAAGAAAAAGTAATCAAACAGGTAAGGGAAACGGTTCAAGACTTGAAGAATGAAGTGGAAGTAATAAAGAAAACACAAACCGAGGGAAGGATGGAGATGGAAAATTTGAATAAACGAACAGGAACTACAGAGACAAGTACCACCAACAGATTACAAGAGATAGAAGAAAGAATCTCAGACACTGAAGATACCATAGAGAAAATAAACACTCTCATCAAAGAAAACAGCATAACCAACAAATTCTCATCACAAAACATTCAGGAAATCTGGGACACAATAAAAAGACCAAACCTAAGAATAATAGGGATAGAAGAAGGTGAAGAAGTACAGCTCAATGGTCCAGAAAATATATTTAATAAAATTATAGAAGAAAACTTTCCCAACCTTAAGAAAGATATTCCTTTGAAGGTCCAAGAAGCATACAGAACACCAAATCGACTGGATCAAAAAAAAACATCTCCTCGTCATATAATAATCAAAACACAAAACATACAGAATAAAGAAAGAATATTAAGAGCTGCAAAGGAAAAAGGTCAAGTTACCTATAAAGGTAAACCTATCAGACTTACACCTGATTTCTCTATGGAAACCATGAAAGCCAGAAGGTCCTGGATAGATATACTGCAGAAACTACGAGACCATGGATGCAAGCCCAGACTACTATACCCAGCCAAGCTTTCGTTCACTATAAATGGAGAAAACAAAGTTTTCCAGGATAAAAACAAATTTAAACAATACGTAGCCACAAATCCAGCCCTTCAGAAAGTAATTGAAGGAAAATCACAAACCAAGGAGTCCAACAATGCCCACAATAACTCAGACATCTAATGACCCTTCACCAGCACAACTTGAAGAAGGGAAACACACAAACTCTACTACCAAAGGAAAGAAAGAAAGGAAGGAAAAATGACCGGAGTTAACAACCACTGGTCATTAATATCACTTAATATCAATGGACTCAACTCACCTATAAAGAGGCACAGGCTAAGAGATTGGATACGAAAACAGGATCCAACATTCTGCTGCTTACAAGAAACACACCTCAACCACAAAGACAGACATCTACTCAGAGTAAAGGGCTGGGAAAAGGTTTATCAAGCAAACGGACCTAAGAAACAAGCAGGTGTGGCCATACTAATTTCTAAGAAAGTTGACTTCAAACTAAAATCAATCAAAAGAGATGGAGATGGACATTTTTTACTCATAACAGGAACAATTCACCAGGATGAAATCTCAATCCTGAATATATATGCCCCTAATATAAAAGCACCCACTTATGTAAAAGAAACGTTGCTAAAACTCAAGGCAGTCGTCAAACCACACACACTAATAGTAGGAGATTTCAACACTCCTCTCTCACCAATGGACAGGTCAATCAGACAGAAACCTAACAGAGAAATAAGAGGATTAAGGGAGGTAATGAATCAAATGGACTTAACAGACATCTATAGAACATTCCACCCAAATAGGAAAGAATATACCTTCTTCTCTGCAGCTCATGGAACCTTCTCGAAAATAGACCACATACTCGGTAACAAAGCAAACTTACACAGTTACAAAAAAATATCGGTAACCACCTGTGTCTTATCAGATCACCATGGATTAAAGTTAGAATTCAACAACAATGCTAGCCCCAGAAAGCCTATGAACTCATGGAAACTGGACAGTCAACTACTGAACCACACCTGGATCAAGGAAGAAATAAAGAAAGAAATTAAAGTCTTTCTTGAATTCAATGAAAACGAAGACTCAACATACTCAAACCTATGGGACACTATGAAAGCAGTGCTAAGAGGAAAGTTCATAGCATTAAGTGCCCACTTAAAGAAAACGGAGAAAGCACACATTGGAGACTTAATAGCCCACCTGAAAGCTTTAGAAAAAAAAGAAGCAGACTCACCTAGGAGAAGTAGAAGACTGGAAATAATCAAATTGAGGGCTGAAATCAACAAAATAGAAACACAGAAAACAATCCAAAGAATCAATGAAACAAAAAGCTGGTTCATGGAGAAAATCAATAAGATTGATAAACCCCTATCCAAACTAATCAAACGGCGGAGAGAGAATACGCAAATTAACAAAATCAGAAACGAAAAGGGAGACATAACAACAGACTCAGAGGAAATTCAGAGAATCATTAGATCTTAATACAAAAACCTGTATGCCACAAAATTGGAAAATGTTATAGAAATGGACACTTTTTTAGATAAGTACCATATACCAAAGTTAAACCAGGACCAGGTGAACAATCTAAATAGACCTGTTAGTCGCAAAGAATTAGAAGTTGTTATAAAAAACCTCCCCGCCAAAAAAAGCCCAGGTCCAGACGGCTTCAATGCAGAATTCTACCAGAACTTCCAAGAAGACCTAATACCTATACTCCTTAATGTATTTCACAATATTGAAACAGAGAAGTCATTGCCAAATTCCTTTTATGAAGCTGAAGTTACTCTGATACCAAAACCACACAAAGACACAACCAAGAAAGAGAACTACAGGCCAATCTCACTCATGAACATCGACGCAAAAATACTCAATAAAATACTGGCAAACCGAATCCAAGAACACATTAGAAAAATTATCCATTATGATCAAGTAGGCTTCATCCCAGAGATGCAGGGCTGGTTCAACATACGAAAATCTATCAATGTAATCCATCATATAAATAAACTGAAAGTAAAAAACCATATGATCATTTCATTAGATGCTGAAAAAGCATTTGACAAAATTCAACATCCCTTTATGATAAAGGTCTTAGAGAGATTAGGAATACAAGGGTCGTTCTTAACTATAATAAAAGCTATTTATAGCAAGCCGTCAGCTAACATCAAATTAAATGGAGAGAAACTCAAAGCTATTCCACTAAAATCAGGAACACGACAAGGTTGTCCACTCTCTCCATACCTCTTTAATATAGTGCTTGAAATTCTAGCAATAGCAATAAGACAACATAAGGGGATCAAAGGGATTCAAATCGGAAAGGAAGAAGTTAAACTTTCATTATTTGCAGACGATATGATAGTGTACATAAGCGACCCCAAAAACTCCAGCAAAGAACTCCTTCAGCTGATAAACACCTTTAGTAGCGTTGCAGGATACAAGATCAATTCCAAAAAATCAGTTGCCCTCCTATACACAAAGGATAAGGAAGCAGAGATGGAAATCAGAGAAGCATCACCCTTTACGATAGCCACAAATAGCATAAAATATCTTGGGGTTACCCTAACCAAGGAAGTAAAGGATCTATTTGACAAGAACTTTAAGTCAATGAAGAAAGAAATTGAGGAGGATACCAGAAAATGGAAGGATCTCCCTTGCTCTTGGATAGGGAGGATCAACATAGTAAAAATGGCAATTCTACCAAGGGCAATTTATAGATTCAATGCAATCCCCATTAAAATCCCATCAAAATTCTTCACAGATCTTGAGAGGACAATAATCAACTTTATATGGAGAAACAAAAAACCCAGGATAGCCAAAACAATCTTATATAATAAAGGATCGTCTGGAGGCATTACCATCCCTGACCTCAAACTCTATTACAGAGCCTCAGTATTGAAAACAGCTTGGTATTGGCATAAAAACAGAGAAGTCGATCAATGGAACCGAGTAGAACACCCTGATTTTAACCCACAAACTTATGAACACCTAATTTTTGATAAAGGAGCTAAAAGTATTCAATGGAAAAAAGAGAGCATCTTCAACAAATGGTGCTGGCAGAACTGGTTGTCAACGTGTAGAAGAATGAAAATAGATCCATATCTATCACCATGCACAAAACTCAAGTCCAAATGGATTAAAGACCTCAATATTAGTCTGAACACACTGAACCTGATAGAAGAAAAAGTGGGAAGTACTCTACAACATATGGGTACAGGAGATCACTTCCTACGTTTATCCCCAGCAGCACAGACATTAAGGACAACATTGAATAAATGGGACCTCCTGAAACTGAGTAGTTTCTGTAAAGCAAAGGACACTGTCACTAAGACAAAAAGGCAACCCACTGACTGGGAGAAGATCTTCACCAACCCTGCAACAGACAAAGGTCTGATCACCAAAATATATAAAGAACTCAAGAAACTAAACTTTAAAATGCTAATGAACCCAATAAAAAAATGGGGCACTGATCTGAACAGAGAATTCTCAACAGAAGAAATTCAAATGGCCAAAAGACACTTAAGGTCATGCTCAACCTCCTTAGCGATAAGGGAAATGCAAATTAAAACAACTTTGAGATACCATCTTACACCTGTCAGAATGGCTAAAATCAAAAACACCAATGATAGCCTTTGCTGGCGAGGTTGTGGAGAAAGAGGCACACTCATTCATTGCTGGTGGGAATGCAAACTTGTGCAACCACTTTGGAAATCAGTGTGGCGATTTCTCAGGAAATTTGGGATCAACCTACCCCAAGATCCAGTAATACCACTATTGGGAATATACCCAAGAGATGCCACATCAAATGACAAAAGTATCTGTTCAACTATGTTCATAGCAGCATTGTTTGTAATAGCCAAAACCTGGAAACAACCTAGATGCCCTTCAATGGAGGAATGGATGAAGAAAGTGTGGAATATATACATATTAGAGTACTACTCAGCAGTAAAAAACAATGACTTCTCGAATTTTGCGTGCAAATGGATGGAAATAGAAAACACTATCCTGAGTGAGGTATCCCAGACCCAAAAAGAGGAACATGGGATGTACTCACTCATAATCGGTTTCTAGCCATAAATAAAAGACATTAAGCATATAATGTGTGATCCTATAGAAGTTAAATAAGAAAGTGAACCCAAAGAAAATCATATAGTCATCCGCATGGAGAGGGGGAAGTAGACAAGATTGCAGGGCAAAAACTGGGAACTTGCGGGTGAGGTAGCATGGGGCAAAGGGGAAATGGGATGAGAAACATGAGAAGGGGAAGATGGGAGGAGCTCGGGGGATTGGGATGGTTGGGATATAGGAAGGATGGATACGGGAGCAGCGAAGTATATATCCTATCTAAGGGAGCCATCTTAGGGTTGGCAAGAGACTTGACTCTTGAGGGGTTCGCAGGTGTCCAGGAATATGTCCCCAGCTGGTACCTTGGGCAACTAAGGAGAGGGAACCTGAAATGACCCTATCCTATACTGATGAATATCTTGCATATCACCTTAGAACCTTCATCTGGCGATGGATCGAGGTAGAGACAGAGTCTCAATTTGGAGCAACGGTCTGAGCTCTTAAGGTCCAAATGAGGAGCAGAAGGAGGGAGAACATGAGCAAAAAATCAGGACCACGAGGGATGCACCCACCCACTGTGACAGTGGAACTGATTTATTGGGAGCCCACCAAGGCCAGCTGGTCTGGGACTGAATAAGCATGGGTTGATTCTGGACTCTCTGAGCATGGCGGACAATGAAGGCTGATGAGAAGCCAAGGACAATGGCACTAGGTTTCGATCCTAATACATGAACTGGCTTTGTGGGTGCTTAGCCTGTTTGGACGCTCATCTTTCTGGACGTAGATAGAAGGACCTTGGTCTTCCCGCAGGGCAGGGAATTTGGACTACTCTTCAGTATCGAGAGGGAGGGGGAATGGAGTGGGGGGAGGAGAAGAGGAGTGGGGATAGGGGGAAGGAAGTGGGGGGAGGGGGAGGGGGCAATATTTGGGAGGAGGGGAGGGAAATGGGAAACGGGGAGCAGGTGGAAATTTTAATTAAAAAAGAATAAAAAAACAACAACAACAGAAAATACAGAAAACCCACAATTTCATGAAAATTGAACAATGCTCAACTGAATCACCCCTGGGTCAAGGAAGAAAAAAAGAAATGAAAGATTTCCTACTTTTCAACGAAAATGAAGGCACAGCAGACCCAAACTTTTGGGACGCTATGAAAGCAGTGCTAAGAGGAAAGTTTGCAGCACTATATGCCTACATAAAGAATTTGGAGAAATCTCACAGTAGTGACTCAACAGTACACCTGAAAGCTCTAGAACAAAAAAAAGCTCATCCATGAGGATTAGACAACAGGAAATAATCAAACTGAAAGCTAAAGTCAATAAAATAGAAACAAAGAGAAAAATGCAAAGAATCAATGAAACAAAGAGTTGGTTTTTTTTTTTTGAGAAAATCAATAAGATACACAAACACTTATCCAAAGTAATCAAAAAGTAGAGATAAAATACCCAACTTAACAAAATCAGAAATAAAAACAACAGATACTGAGTGTTAACATCCAGGCAAACCTGGCCCCAAGCCTTGATGACCTGACAGAGTATGCTGCCACCTTGGCGGCATGCAGAGCCTACATGCAGAGCAGCGAGTACCCTGTTCCTTTAAAAGGCTAAACTCCACTTACTTGGCTCTCTTCCTCTTTCTCTTCTTCTCTCTGCATCTCTCTGTTGTCTCTCTCTTCTCTTCCATTGCTCCTATCCCATATCCCAGAGGCCTATCTCTTTTCTCCCCTTACCTCTTCTCTCAATTAGCTCCCAAATTAGCTTTTGTTTGTTTCTTGTCTGTCATGGGGCCCCTTGGCTCCTTCCTCCAAGGCCCCTCCTGCATAGAATTACATTGGTGCTGAGACTGTCAGGCTTTCCTGGTGGTCCCTCCCATCCATGACAGAAGGTGGCATGAGGCACATGAGGACACTGAATGACCCTTTCCAATTACTCATCCACTGGGATACTCCACCCAACAACGCATAAGATTGGTGAGATCCCCTCCTCCCAGCTGGCTCTTGTCAACAATCACCTCTGGCAATTTCCCATGAGTGGAGCTTCTCATCTCTCGAACTCTGTGTCCTTTGGGCCCAGAATACTGGTTCTGCCTTCACTGAGCCGTGCCTTCATTCCTGGGACCTATGGGTCCTTCTGACTCCAGTCCTTAGGTCTTTATGCCTTCTCTCTCGAACTCTAGGTCCTTAGGGCCTAGTGCCCTGGTCCTGCCTTCACTAAGTGCTGTCTCGTTTCTTGGACCTATGAATCCTTTGTTCTCCAGCCCTTTGGCTTTTGTTCCTTCTCCCTCCAACTCCACATCCTTCCGGCCTAGTGCTCTGCCTCCCCCCCCCCCCACACACACTTTTCCGCTGAGGAGCATCTAAGTGGCTTTAGCCGTCATCATGGATCCACCCCTAAAAGGTCATTGGATCTTTCTGCCTCACTCATTGGGAAACAGGTTGACAAAATGTATAAGCCCATCCACTACTCTGGGATGTTTTTTACTCACTTGCCTCTGTACTAATGTCCCCTAGATAACAACTCAAATTGGCCGCATAATGGCTCTTTAGATACTGAAATTTTACAGGACCTTTCTAACTTCTGCCAGTGGATGGGTAAATGAAAGGAGTTCCCGTATATTCAAACTTTTTTTTTTTTTTTTTTAAATCTCAGTTCTAATACCATACTTCCTGATCTCCGTCTCTTGTCCTTCTAGCTATGCCCTCCAACTGCTGCTGCCAGGTTGGGTCCCTCTTTCACACATATTTTTGGGCTGGCCTGAGATAGGCAGTGTTTGCTCAGAATGTTTCCTGTCTGTTTCATATGTATGAAAGAATCTGTAAGTGGTGTGGCCATACGCATATGACTCTGAATGCCTGTGTCCTTTATGTGTATCTTGCTAAATGGATATGGTTTAAAATCAGTAAGGTACCTTACGACACATTGGCAGGTGCCATCTTGGCTAAGGGCAAGACAGAGAGGTCAGATGACCTAACCACTATCTTTACTAAGGGCAACTCTGTGACTGCTGTCATTTTGTTTGAGATTAAAAGAGCTACTTTGACTAAGGGCAAAGACAGACACAGGTCAGAGGACCTAACTTCTCTATTTGTTTGCTACAGCATACAAGTCAGGGATAAAGGAGCCAGCTTTGTGTCACCCAACACATACTGATTCTCCTTTTCTTATTTTACTCAACTCCCATTAAATATATGTGTGTATGTAAGAATGTGACTTTTGATTTAACTTTATGTGTGTGAATGTAAGCTAGCTTTAACTCTGTGTGTGTGTACATGTAGTTATTGTTAAAAAATATTTTACACAGCCACAATGAGTTCTTTTAAACAGTCCTAATGAGCTCTGTTCATTGTATCTCCTTCTAGACAAAAAATAAGTCTCAAATATTTTAAATTGGTATATACTTTTAGACGACGATAAAAATATATGGTTAGATTTGGCACAACATACTGCATATGTGTTTTAACTCTGCTTCAAAACATGTTCTATATAGTGATAAAAACTTAAGGTTACAAAGATCTGTTTCAGATTAACAGAAGCTTACTTTGAGATTTACACCACCCAGCCCTTCCTGCAAGCTGTTTACAAGACTTTCACTATTGTCAGTTTTTAGTGTTAAGCTTTTATTGCAAAAGGAATTTTTCTTTACTTCTTTGTCCTTTGCAGTCATAAATTGGACCTGCTAAGTTAAAACTAGTTAGAGTCAAGCTGGAGGACTCTGGGTTCCTCCACAGCCCCTCAGCCTGGATCCAGCTCTCCAGGCAGATCCTGACTGGTGTTACTGCAGTCATAACTCAGATGTACCCACAGATAGTCCTCAAATGATCAGATTGGGAGAATATGGTATTTAAAATGTTTAATTTAAAAATGCTTTTTATAAATAGAGAGACAAGTCAGCTCCTGGCACTAACCCTATTTCCTTCAAAGAAGAAGTGTGGAACAGAAGAACCTCCACTAGTGCTTGCTTAATAAGTGGCAGCAATACCCACTGAGCAAAACTGCCTTTCACCTCAACTGCTGCAAAGGCCCTCTTCAGACTGTGCCCAGCAGGACACTGGGAAATCAACTGCCTTAAGTTGCCTAAGACCAGGGTAGGCTGGTACCACCTCTCATGAGTCCTTACTTCACAGTAGCCTATGGAATCTTCTGGGGTCTTGCAGGACTACCTCTCCAGCCACAGATGTTGCCCTGAGACCTCTAGAGGCCCTCAATGACCATTTCTGGCATGAACACACTGTTGTTTCTACACTAGAAATTTCAGTACAGATTATAAACAGTAAAAATGCTAATGTGTCTAAAACATATTTTTTTACAAACACAAAGAATTCTTATGAGTCCCATAAAGTCGACTTGAATTCACCCTAAACAGGTCAGATGCATTTCTCCCTCAATGACCAGGACCTAAACAACCTAAGGCTCCTTACCTTACCCTGATCTTGACACCACCCTCCCTCAATTACCAAAGCCTAAGAATTTTTGTCTTTTTGTTTGTTTGTTTTCAAGACAGATTTTCCCTAACTATCCTGACACTAGTTCTGTAGACCAGGCTGGCCTCGAACTCACAGAGATCTGCCTGCCTCTGCTTTTCAAGTGCTGGGATTAAAGATGTGCACTATCGCCACCTAGTGAAAAAATATTTTTTCCCCTAAGCTTAACCTTGTCCTCTACTCTGTCAACATCTTGCCAGGTCCAAGAGGTGCCAGACAGCTCCACATAGCCTGGACAGCAGTGAAACAACCAGCTACCCTAGGACATGGCCAGCACCCAGTCTCTCTCGGGTCCCCCAAAGATAGCTGATACTCCAGATTAGCAGGAAGCAGTCTTGAGAACGCAATTCCCTCATTCCCTATCCTGCCACACCTAACTCACCTTTTTTTTTTTTTTTTTTTTTTGTAAATAAAGAAGAATGTTAGCATCCAGGTGAACCTGACCCTGGCCCTTGAGGATCTGACAGAGTGAGTCACCCCTATCTCACACATGCTTGCAAGCAGGCAATGCCTATCCCTTTAAAACCTCATCTCCTTCTGTCTCTCTGTCTCTCTCTCTCTTTTCTTCTCCTCTTTCTCTCTCTCTCTCTCTCTCTCTCTCTCTCTCTCTCTCTCTCTCTCTCTCTCTCTCTCTCTCTCTCTCTCCTCTTTCACCACTCCTGTCCTCAGAGGCTGGTCTCTTCCTGCCTTCCCCCTTCTCTCAATAAACTTAATCTGTCTGCACGGTATATTTGTCTATTGCCTGTCATGAGGCCTCTTGGCTCCTTCATGCCAAGGAAGGTCCCTCTCACACAGAATCATTACACTGAGGAAATCCAGAGAATCATTAGTTCATACTTCAAAACCCATACTCCAAAAAATTGGAAGACCTAAAAGAAATGAATACTTTTCTGGATAGATATGACTTACCAAAATTAAATCAAGACCAAATAAGCAACTTAAATAGACCTATAACCTCTAAGGATATAGAAACAGTCCTATTATTTTCTCAGTGAGCAGTAGCTCAGCCTTTAAATTCAGAGATAGAAAAATCCGTCCATGAATTCAGAAATTTTGACAAAGATGCTCACAGTAATAGAAACAGATCAGGCAAAACATGCAGGTTGGTAGTTACATTATTATGGATAGGCTATGGAACATAAAATAACACATATAATAACCTCTTCTTTAAAAATGTACTATTATTGTGTGGTGTATGTGAACTTGTGTGTAAATTGTGCCTGTGTGTGTATTGAGTACAGGTAAAAGGATGCCATAGTACAAGAGTGGATATATGTACATAAAGTACAAACTACACTAGAGGACGACTTTTCAAAGTTTCCTCATGGGTTCTGGTGATTGACCTCAGGTTGTCAAGCTTGTATGACACTCTTAGAGATAAGCCATCTTGCCCTACCATTAACTTACTGAGAAATATGGCCTTAAGCATGTATTGTCACACTTGCCTATGTGGCAGCTTATAGATGTCACAGTAGGGATTGTGACTTTATTCTTCTATGATTTGTAACACACTGTTGCCATGGTTATGTGATTATATATATTTGTGTCTCAGTTTTGAATTTCAGTGTCGTTGAGACTTCCCAACTAGCACCTGGGATAATACAGACTGTAATATTTTGATTGTGGTAAACGTTTAAAATGGGCAATAACTGCCCGTGTAAAGGTACGATATTCACCACTGCATGCTCTACCTTCAGCTGGACTGGTTAATAGTCTTCAAAATATTTTGTTCAAATATTTCTTTCTTTATAGTATATATAGTTTTGATTATGCTTTGTACTTTTTCTATAACATGTATTTGATTGTCCTGTAAAGTAATTTGACTTTAACCTTTCCCTGTATGTTGTAAATAGGGTCCTCTAAAGGAACAGAATTGATAGAATGTGTGTGTGTGTGTGTGTGTGTGTGTGTGTGCATATAGGGTTCTCTAAAGGAACAGAATTGATAGAATGTGTGTGTGTGTGTGCATATAGGGTTCTCTAAAGGAACAGAATTGATAGAATGTGTGTGTGTGTGTGCATATAGGGTTCTCTAAAGGAACAGAATTGATAGAATGTGTGTGTGTGTGTGTGTGCATATAGGGTTCTCTAAAGGAACAGAATTGATAGAATGTGTGTGTGTGTGTGTGTGCACATATATAAAATGAGTTTATTAGATTGCCTTATGAGATGCTCTCTGGGAACTCAGCAAAGGCTGTCCCGTGTTTGAAAGACTGAGAATTCAGCGGTGGTTGAGTCCAAAGACTGGATGTCTCAGCATTCTCAATCTAGCACTGGAGTCCTGGAGGATTCCTGGAGAGCAGATGATCTTCAGTCTACATTGGAGTCCCAAGGAAACTGGTACTAGACTGGCAAAGGAATGCCTCGGCAACAGAGTAGCTGAGCTCACCAGAGAGAGTGAGGCCAGCAGGCAAACAAGATAGCTGAGCTCACCAGAGAGAGTGAGGCCAGCAGGCAAACAGGGTAGCTGAGCTCACCAGAGAGAGTGAGGCCAGCAGGCAAACAGGGTAGCTGAGCTCACCAGAGAGAGTGAGGCCAGCAGGCAAACAGGGTAGCTGAGCTCACCAGAGAGAGTGAGGCCAGCAGGCAAACAGCAAACTTATCCCTGTCCTTGTGCCTGAGTTGCCACCAGAAGGTGCAGCCCAGACATAGGTTGGATCTTCCCAATTCAACTAATCAAATTGAGAAAACCCTCATAGCCATGCACAGCAGCTTGGCTTATAGCTGGTTCAAGATGTAGTCAAGTTGACAACCAATATTAGTCACTGTGTGTGTGTGTGTGTAAATTCCTATTATAGCTTATGTTGTTAAGCGCTTCCTTATTAAATGCTCTGTAGTGTAACTACAATAATAAAGTATATTTTGATAAGATTTAGGTTGTATGTATTTAAATTGTTAATCGTAAAATATTGCAGAAAATCAAAAATTGTGGAGATGTTTTGAGGCATTTTGCTTTTTTCGAGACAGGGTTTCTCTGTGGTTTTGGAGCCTGTCCTGGAACTAGCTCTTGTAGACCAGGCTGGTCTTGAACTCACAGAGATCCACCTGCCTCTGCCTCCCAAGTGCTGGGATTAAAGGCGTGTGCCACCACCGCCCGGCCTGTTTTGAGGCATTTTGTATAGTAATGTGTGTATATCTTTATTTTTAACATACATTCACTTTTTCACCTGATAGGTTTATTTTATTCAGGAAATTATGGGCATATGTTTTCCAGTTATGTGATGGTTCATAGGGACGTGCATTTCTATATTTTCATTACCACGAAAACATTTATTTTGAGGGCTATCTGAATTGCCAGAGGTGTCAGAGGTAATTTTCCAACCTCCTTCCCTCCAGAGCTAAGCGTTGTCAAATGTGGTAGATGCTTTTTCAGTGTAGAATCAGTTTTAATACACAAAAGTAGAGGACTAGGGTCAATTGTAAAGACTGATGAATAAGAACACAGAAACTTAATATTGTTTTATATTCAGCAATTGGTATATAATGTATTCTTATAATATGATGGTTAGAATTACTCACAGAGATAATTGCGGTTACCTGTAGATTTGAAAAGATGTTACTGGTTAAAACTGCTTCCATGTGTTGTGTGGCTTAGTTCTCCTGACCCGCCATTTTGAACTCTTTCAAAAGTTGAACTCTAGACTTTCATTTGACTTTGTCAATAGCTAAATGGAAATACCCAAAAATTTGTGGTATATTAGTACTGCAAGATGGTGGGGTTTCCAGGTCTTAAAATATTAAATGTTTCAATACATAATGTTAATGCACCCACCATTCTGGGGCTGCCTTATTGAAATAGGTGTTCCATTCACTACAACCAGGCAACTGGGAAATTCTGAACAGTGCTAATCTCACTTGAGGAGTGGACAGTGAGTGTGTACTCAGGCCAACATAGTCATAAATTTTAAACTGTTAACTGACTTTGTTCCACCAGAGTCTGCGTGAAATGAAAAATGTTGCTTTTGGGCTAAGCAGGAGTATGTCATAGAAGAGCAATGGCTTTAGAATTTAGAACTCAAGACTTTCATGAGTCTGGTTCAGTCTAAGCTGGCAGAACTTGACAGTTTATTTTGCCAATAACTTGACTTGCCTGAGTATTTATACCACATGCCTTATGCTCATTAAATCGCTCACCAACAGCACAGATGTGTGGCCCCATGGGTAGACTCAAAGAGAGACAGCGATGAAAGTATTGAAGCTGCTCTACCTTAGGTGAAAGGGTCAAGGTAGAAACAGATGTGCGGCCCTCATGTGACACTCTGTTTACCTGTCACATCATTCAGCTGTGGAGTTCTTAGCTACCATAGATGAGGGTCCATCATCTGTGAAAATGTGTGGATTTCTACCACTTTACATAAACTGTAAACATTATCCACTTGATGTCCATGCTACAAACCCTAGGGCAGATATTGCTACATGAATATCAGATTTCATTCTAGTTATTATGTGGAAAGCACAAAGAATCTATGGTTTTAGTTAGTTCACAGATACTGAGGGTTTGGATGTGCATATTCTGTGAGTCCTCAATCAGTTTCCAACCCTGCCATAAAATCAGTTAAAATTGGACATATCTTTTAGTGATATTTGTGAAGTTAAGTGTTGAGACTGTACTACATGGGGCAGTGATGTACAAGAACTCAGAATAGCATTCCTTATCACTGTTTTTTATCATCCTAGTGAAAACTCTTGAAATGGAGTGGTCAACATGGGCCAGATCATCATTTTAACCCACTACACTGTGGGTTCACTGATCTGAATCTGGGCAGTCACACATGAAAACAAATGCTTAGTATATCAAAGGAAGATCATAACAACTACATTATAGATAGTTATCACTTAGAAAATGTATTAATGTCAGCATCTTCTACTGTTCAGTAATCTTATTGTGTATCAAAGGATGAGTGTATAAATATAATTATATCTTGCGCCTGCCAGCTAAAAAATCTATTTCTCTAGCAAAGTCTGCAGACTATCTTTAAATTCTCATTTTCTTAATGAGAAATTCAAATTATGTGTATTTCAGTTTGTAGGTACTGACATGGGTTTGAGAGATTCCTAGAAAGTCAATATTCTTTGGCCTCTGAATGGCCTGAAGACATGGTAGAGCTCCTGTATAACACTAAGCTTCATTTTAGTGGTCACTCAGTCAAACATGAATTATTGCACATTGTCTTAGATTCTCATTACTTAGACCAAAATTATTGTCCATCTTTTCTCTTCTTGTATTTTCCCACTTTCCTTTTCCAATTGAAGAGGAGGGTCCAGCAGTGGCCCAGTCATGAGTATCAATGAACTACATCCATTCTGCTCAAACGTATGGACTAAATCCATGGATCTCTTTCCTTTATATAACAGAAAGGAAAGAGTATATAACATAAAGGAAAGAGTTTTAGGCACTTACAAATTGCAGTTTGAACTGTTTTTTTGTGTGTGTTCTAGTTATTCCAGAGGACAGCCAGTTGCCAGCCCCGCAAGAAGAGTCGGCGACGTCGTCGAAGGTAAGATAGGCATCACATTTTCTATGACAGAAAGCTATTTTCACGATCCCTTAATTTTTTAATAAAATTTTGATTAACAGAAAGAACATTTCACTATATGTATTAAGCTATTTAATTAGGAAGTGAGTGAAAAGAAATTTTCCAAGTCATCCCTTACTCAAATGCCACTGTTGGGTGTTTTAGGAGGCCTCCTCCTCTTGAATAAGTGTTCCTTTTTATATTTAAGTTGTTTAATTTTTACTAAAAAGATAATAAATGGGGTTGTAGCAATGACTCGGTGGTTAAGAGCACTTGCCACTCTTCCAAAGGACTCAGGTTCAATTCCAAGCATTCACATGGTGGTTCACAACCATCTGTAACTCCAGACCCAGAGAGTGACACCCTTTTCGGGCCTCCATGGACTCCTGCACACTTGTGCACATCTATATACTTAATCACACATAGCACAAATAAATATTTTCAAAGGTATCTGACTTGTGCTTTATGAAGATTTGTATTTTCTGTAAGTATTGTCTCCACTTTCTCTTGCAGGGTTCTATGTTTTAGATAGTGTAAGCAGGGTTTTGAAGATTCATTGTGACAGAAGCTTCCTGTGTCAATTATAGGAACCGTGAAGTTGTCAGGCCTTGAGTGCATAAAATTAGCGTAGCTAATTGGATCATGGAGCCACTTCTCAAAAGGACTCATAGGATCAGGTTGTTCAGACTTTCTCATTCATGTGACAGCGTAGCCTATGGAACCTTGAGTAGAGGATAGGGAGACCTGGTTTAGGCCGAGTCAGCAAAAGTGTGAAAAATATGTCTTTCACAAAGTATCCAAGAACAGGTGCTTGGTGACAGCATCATATGACAGACTAAAATAGAATCGTTTTCTTGACTATTCTTCCCCATTACCCTAAGTAGTATGATAAGAAAAAAATATGTGGAAATAGAACTCATCTCATTCTGTACCTAAGAGTGTTTCTTCTCTAAATTGTAGGTGGTACCAAAGAAGAAATCATATCGTATGTATTGTGAAGCCACTTTCTTAATACACATTTTAGATAAGAACATACTGTATAAGTACTGCCTGTCTTCTGTCAGTGCAACACTACAGTTTCTATCACCTGCTGAGAATGACACTTGAGACTTCTAGTTAAAGAAAAAGAAGCACATATGCACACACATGTGTGCATACACACACACACACACACACACACACAAAGGGATGTCCCAAGTAACAAATTGTGAGCATGTTTACTACCCATGCATTTAGTTGTGATCACTTTAGTTTCAGATTTTATGCACTGGGATGTGTCTATATCTGTATTTCTCCTAGATAGAAAACCCAAATATTTAAACCCAGGGTCAATTTCTCCAATGAAAAAAATTAAAGTGCGTATTTTCCCTTCATTAGTTCAGACCTCATCACAGCCATGCATGCTGGCATTATTTCTCTGTGTGCTCTGTCACAGAAGAAGCCACCAAACACAGTGGTCAGTGGTTGAGCTGTGTAACTACATAGGCCAAGATCACCACTGTTTACATAAACTTGGGGCTTAGTATCAGTGCTATGAGATGAAATTCCACTTACTACCATATCAAGGTACCATTAGTCACTGTATTAGAGTTCCAGCCCCTAGGTGCACCTCGAACAAATCACATCTTCAGAGATGCAAATAACAGCAACAATAATACCCATCTTAGCATCCATGTGTGAAAGACAGAGAAAGCCCACGTGTTGGGAAAATCATTGATCTTTAGTACCACATACATCATAGTGGTAGTGCACAAATCTATACAGAGATCGTGTTTATTCTCACTCTGTGACAGTTTCTGGTCATCCTGGGCTGTACAAGGAGGCTGTGTCTGACGACAACAACAAATGGGAACCAAAAACGATAGGAGAGAAAGAGCTGACCGTCAGCTAGTGAGAACAGTGATTCTAATGATGGAAGTTACAGCAGAGGAAAACACATTGCATATGTGTTGTGACTGGATTTCTTCTAGAAATAGACTCCAGGAGGAACTGGGGAAGTGCTTAGCTCATTATCAGGAGCTCAAAGCCCCACACAGTTTTGGGCCCATGTCTCCTACATCTCGTCTCATTCTTTTAACGAGCCACATTTGAAGATGCGTGGACTCTGCTCTTAGGCATTTGCTCTTGCTCATGGTCAGTCTCCATGCTGACTGGTGAGAACGTAGGGAGCCTATGCAGTCAGTGCATGGAAACGGTCAGCACTGAAGTATGACTGCGGATCACACCAGGATGTGTCCATGTGTCCAGCCATCTGCTAAGGAGAGTGTTAGTTCAGAGGAAGCAGGACTGTGTGACCTGCCTCTGGATAACCAGTGAGTGGAAACAAAATCTGTATAGAAAAATCTGGATTTCATTGAGGAAGGAGTGAGTAGACCAGGCACATACTCAGGGGTAGCTCAGCCACTGCCCTTCTCACAGGCAGACCTGGTCTGGCCATAGAGACTGTCGTCAGGGTGACTGTCACCAAGGAAGTGGAGTGCACACACTCAATCCTTATTCACAGTGATCTAGGCATCTGGTCCTGTCAGTTTATGTTGAAGTTTTATTCAGAGTTTACCAGCTGAAAGATGGCGTTGTTTTCCTTCCCACCATCAAGTGACAACTGGGGTAGCGTGACCTGGCCTCTGAGTCACTGTGGTAGACAGAAGTGGTCCCTTGTCCATGTACTTAGCTGTTAGAAACTACAGGGAGGCATCGTGAAGCTAGTGGCAGAGGGAGACGCACATTGCACCTTTGAGGTCTCTGAATGACTTTTTACAAACTCATATTTTTGTCAGGGATTCAAAAGTAGAACATTCATCTCTATTTTTTGTTCTGCCACACACTTTGGTCACAATGACATAAAATTAAATACTCCAGTAGCCTCGGGTGAAATGTAGGAGGTAAAATTTCTCCTGCTCTGGCCCACTGAAAGTGATACTATATGCTCTCCCTGACCTGTAAAACATTGCGCTGTATAAAGAATGAAAAGTAAACAGTCACTGCCCATTGCCCTAGGGTCACGCAAACACCCTCTCTGAATGTAGCCTATCTTATCTAGCTGGGGTTTTGATTATTTTTATTTTATTCTTTGCATTTAACAAACATCGGGGCTGAAGAGATGGCTCAGTGGGTAAGAGCACTGACTGCTCTTCTAGAGGACCTGGATGTAATTCCCAGCCCCCACGTGGCTGCTCACAACTGTCTGTAACTCCAGTTCCAGGGCATCTGATACCTTCACACCAATGCATATAAAGTAAATTTAGATAAATTATATAAAAACAAAAACCAAATGTCATGACGTCTCTGAAGTGCCACTGCTTTTAACCAAGCCTCTGTTGTTAATTATTTCCACACTCGTAAGGTTCATGTGGGGTCTTAATTAGTTTCCATTGTCACAGTGTAAAGGGTGGAGACACAAGGGATTGTACAAATTTCACACTGCTTTTCTGTGGGTACTGTGCTATACTGTAGCACGATTAATAAAACCCCAGAGACAGAAATTGGGGTACAACCCCAAGGTCAGAAAAGCAAAACAGCCACCACTGCCTCCAGGAATTTCAGAATGAGATTGTCTGAGAGCTGTCTTCCTGTCTTACATTCCTGTCCACTGCTGGGATTAAAGGCGTGCACCACTACCGCCTAGTTTCTATGGCAAACAAGTGTGGCTACTGGGATTAAAGATGTGTTTTACCACTGCCTGGTCTGTAAGACTTCCCACTGGGGCCGTTTTACTCTCTGATCTTCAGGGGAGCTTTATTTATTAAAATACAAATGAAATACTGCTACATTATGCCCATAAGAGACCTTACCCATCTTGACCAGGTAATGCCTACATACACTGATCTCCATGATGTTCCAGAGACGAGCAATGAGATAAAGTATTTTAAGTATTTAAACTCAGAGTGATGACACATTGTCTTCTGCTTTGTTTGTTTGCCCTTAAGACTGAACTCTTTCTGTTGGGTTTTCATTCCTTTTTCAGGTAAGACCAAAAGAAATCTGAGGCGCTGTAAACCCTCCCATGACAATGAAAGATCCGCAGCAGAGCCTGGTGGAGCCGCAGGAAGCTCCAGCAGTTCTGCTGAAGGTAGCGTGGGAAGTCAGTAACTGTGAGCTCTTCAGCCTTTGTAATTGCTGCTGTGTTCCACTTGGAAGAAACAACCATGCCTAGCTGCATTTGCTAACGTGATTAGAAACACGGAGGGGAAGCTGGTGGTGTGAAGGCACTGGTAGGAGACCACATATTTGAGCTAATCAAGGCCCCTCGTTCTTGTTCTTTTGGAGGTAACTCTTTTTGTGTCAGGGATCACAAATTAGTGTATCCATTCTCGTCTGTTTTTTTTCTATCAAGAAATTTGCTCCCATGGCATGAAAGTAGTAACTAATACAGTATCTGCAGGTTCAAAGTAAGAGGTATAGATTGCCCTGTTCCTGAAATGCTATCACATGTTTCCCATGAACGTAAAACACCTTGGTCGGGCAAAGTTAAGAAGGAACAACCACTGTCCACTATCCTGAGACACACAGACCACCAGTGGCTCTAACTCCTGTGTCTAGCTGCCTCTTCTGGCTCTTATCAAACACCATAGGACACTTTTAAAGGACAAGCGCTTCTTAAAAAGAAGTTTTCTATTATTTGCTTCTGTAGACTCATCAGGCATATTGTGAGTCCTTAGGAACTTTAGTGTCATAGTGCCAAGAACAGTTACGTGAGGAACTGCACAAACTTCACTGGTTCATGTAGCTTTTGTGATGACGCGGATGCTGTCCGTCTGCAGTCTCAGCCGGTCGCTCTTCTGTCAACACTGCCGCATCCACGTGAATTGAGACCTTTCCTACACTGACGTGTCACACCTGCCGGTACTTTACAGTGATGTCTGTGATCGTCCAGAAATAACATCCTGAATCAACTGAGTGTGCTTGGAATTAATAAAACCCAAGCAAAAGGAATAACTCAACCGCTCCTAGACCCTCCCATTAGATCTGATCAGGAATCCATTTCCTCCATGAGATAAATGTTGAAACACAGAACAACAATTAGTTTGCCTCTTCTGCTTGCTGTTCCACTGACCTCCTTTTGTGGTGAATGCATTCCAGTTGCTCCTGTGGAAAAACCAGCGGGTTTTATTAACACCAAATCGCATAAGGACGGAAGAATTTCAGAAACGGAGACCGTGTGTTTAGTGGAGAAGTCCTGCGGGCCTGCTGGTGGTAATGACAATTCAATAATTGCTTTGTTCCCGACAGTAGTTGTAGATTATGTTGCCTTTTCTTTATGAAAAGAATAAAGATTTCTTGCACTGTTCTTTTGATATGTGAAATATCCATCTCCCTAGTTCATCAGCAGAACTACAGCCACAGAATGTAATAACACACTTAAACTTCTACTGTGGTTCTCAGCAAATGATGTGAGCCAAAGAAAAGCTGAGGTTGTTCTTGTGTGAGGCAGTTTGGCTTCACCTACTATAGTCACCAAGGTAAGAGTCACTCACCCTCCCCACTCTCTTCCTTCCAGATATGAACATCCTGGAGGAGAACAGTGTGGAGAGGGAAATGAGTAAGGAGAACAGCCTTCAAAGTGATGATCTTGGTAGCGGTAGGTAATGGTATTCCTGGTCACATCCAATTCTCCACTGACTCTTCCAGATACCAACGAAATGGATGCTGACAACACCAAAGATGAGCTGGGTAAGGAGAACGGCCTTCAAAGCGACGGTCTTTGTGGTGCTAGGTCTTCCTGGTCACATCCATCTCCCCACTATCTTTCTTCCAGATGCTGATGATCATGAAGAAGATGACTCTGGGAGTAGCATGGAGAGTGAGCACATCCATCCGAGTGATCAAGGTTACGGCAGTGGTAGGTAACGGCATTCCTGACCCGATCTAATGAGAGGGTCGAGGGGTGGTTAGGTTATTCCTTCTCCTTGGGTATCTACGAGAGACTGTTAGTTTGAAGGGTCTTCCTACTCGTCAGGTGTTCTCATTGTTTTTTTTTTTTACAGTAAAACCCATTTATATTTAATAAAAATCAATTTGAAAAAGTCTAAAAATTTGATAAAGTAAAATACCATTAAAACTTTATATATATATTTTCTTATTTATTTATTTATTTATTTATTAAAGATTTCTGCCTTCTCCCTGCCACCTCCCATTTCCCTCCCCCTCCCCCGGGAGACAGAGCACAAGCAAGGAACTCAGGACCGCGAGGGGTGCACCCACACACTGAGACAATGGGGATGTTCTATCAGGAATTCACCAAGGCCAGCTGGCCTGGGTCTGAAAACGCATGGGATAAAACTGGACTTGCTGAACATAATGGACAATGAGGACTACTGAGAACTGAAGAACAATGGCAATGGGTTTTTGATCCTACTGCACGTACTGGCTTTGTGGGAGCCTAGGCAGTTTGGATGCTCACCTTACTAGACCTGGATGGAGGTGGGTGGTCCTTGGACTTCCCACAGGGCAGGGAACCCGGATTACTCTTAGGTGTTCTCATTGTTATGCCCAAATATCTAACAAAGCATTTTAATTGAGAAAGGGTTTGTTGTGGTTTATGATTAAAGAGATGATTTCATTATTGTGGAGAAGACATGACAGCTGGCAGGGAAGGTGTCTTAGCCAGGGCAGGTAGCCAGTTGGTCACATTGAATCCACCCTCAGGAGGCATTGAGTTAACAGCTGGGCTCCAAGGCCTAAACATTTTCCTCAGTGACTTACTTCCTCCAGGGAAGATGCACCTCCTGCTGGAGCCCAAACCTTTTCAAGCAGCACCACCAGGTGCTGGGGACCAAGTACTCAACCAGATGAAGCAATGGGGGATGTTCACCACTCAAACCATGCACACAGTGGGGTGTAAGGCCTGTGGAGACTGACCATCTCAGGTCACAGAATTTGGGCTCTAGCTGGAAAAGCAGGGACCCAGTTTCTTATTCTTTCACTCTTTGTAACCATTCTTCAAAGGAAGATAATATACTCCAAGGACAAAGAAATGACCGTTTCACCTGGTCCAGCGTGTAATGTGGGTTGTCCTCATATAGGGAGTAAAAGATGTTCCTTTCCTGTGTCCTCCTCCTCCTCATGCTTCCATCAGTTATTCCTGCGTCCTCCCTTCTGCCACACTGTTCTTGTCCGCTTCCTGTTGCTCTGATAAACACAGTAACTAAGAGTCACTTGGGGAAGAAAGAATTTATTTCATCTTAAGGTTATAGTCCATCATGGAGAGAAGTTAAGGCAGAAACCTGGAAGCAGGGAAGTAGAGACCATGGGGGATCTCTTACTGACTTGATCTCTCTGGCTTGCTAAGCTACATTTAATACATATATCAGGCCACGCTGTGTAAAAACGACACTGCCCACAGTTGGCTAGGCACTTCTATCTCAATTAGCAGTCAATAATATGCCCTATATTAATATCCACAGGCTAATCTGATGGAGACACTCCTCCAGTTTAGGTCCCTCTTTCCAGGTGTGTGAAGTTGACAGTGAGGATTGACTATCACACATAACCCCTTATCAACTCAACACACAAACACATTGCTGTTAAATTCAAATCATAACCTTTCCTTTATTGTTTGTTCCCAAGATCTTGTCTTAATATCATAGCATAAAATACTGGACAGTTGTAAAAGTCCCATAGCCTTTAATTCTAATCATTAAAATCCAAACTCTCTTTAAAAATACAAATCTCTTAACCATAGGCTCTAGTCAAGTATAAAGAAGTTAATAGACCTTTTCTTCAGAAGGAAGAATTAAGGTACAGTGACAATGAAAACACAATTGAAATCCCATGGTTTAAGACATTCAGTGCCCAGTATCTGTGACTTACTCAGATCCCATGTACTGGGCACGTCCTGCTTCTCTGGTTCCAGCAGCAGCATCACACACACCTTGTCCTGTAGACTCAGGCCAGTTGCAGTTCACACCTGCTGATAACCCTGTAGAGTCCCTGCCGCTGTGTAAAACTTCACACCTCACACCTGCGCTGTCTGCTTTCAGCACAGTTTTCCAGATTCTGACAAACCAACCAAGTGAGCTCTATATTGAGCCCAAGGACACAATGGCTCAAGTCAAGTCTCACAGTCCTCCTCAAAACAAGCTGATTGGTTCTATTGCAGCAATATCTCATCATTCTTATGTGTTAGTGTCTTTTCTGTTGCAGTAATAAGACAGCATCAGCAAAAGGTACTTAAGGAAGAAAGTGTGTCTGGCTTACATTCCCAGAGGTAGAAACCCAGGAGAATAAGAGTCAGAGCAGGAAGCTGAGAGATCAAATAGTCAACCAATGCAGAAAATAGAGCGGGGACAGTGAGAGGGAGACGCTATCACTATTAACACTGCTCCCGGTGATGTACCTTGGTCAACAAGACTTCAACGTTCCATTACCTCTCCCAAACACCACCACCTACTGCCCCGAATGTTCAGATACATGAGATTTGGTATACATTTCCTATTGAACCCACAAAATTATGGTCTGACCCCTTAGACATGTGACCAAGTGACACTGAACAATGCTTTAAAATTCTGCGACTCTACCAAGATATTGTGGTAATCCATCATCTATAATGGTAGCTGTACATTTTACTGCATCTCTCTCCTCTGTGAATAAAATGAAGATGTCTACCAAACTTTTTCTAATATGTGAAGTGTTAATTTCCCTAACTCATGGGAGGAAGTGCAAACATGGGATTTAAAAACACATTTAAATTCTCTTGTGTCCCTCACTGAATGCTGTGACTAAAAGGAAAGTCGAGGTTGTTATTTTGGGATGTGTGTTTAACCTGCTACCGGAACCAACATCTGATTCACTCTCTCCACTTACTTTCTTCCAGACATCGATGAGACAGAGGTCATAACTGATACGTCTAGTGACAGCCTAGAAAGTGAACACTCTCCCGATGGTAGGTAACAGCATTCCTGGTCATATGCAATGAGATGTCTAGGAGCAGTCATGCTATTCCTTCTCCTTGGATGTCAGAGAAAGTCAATTGAAGGGTCTTCCTAATAGACAGAAGCAATGACAAGACTCTATTAGTGAATCATTGTTCAGCTGCTCTTCTCAATGTTAGGAAGTCTGGAAACAACTGGGTTATTTCTTTGCTTGGGTGGTTGAGGAAGAAAGATTGTCAATTTGAAGGTCTTCCAAGTGGGCAGACGTGATGATGAGACTCTGTCACCGAACCATTGTGTATTAGTTGTTTTCCTGTCGCCTCCACAAAGACCTGACAAAAAGCTCAGTAAGATCCTGACTTACAGAGCAAGGGAATCCTTCTAGCACAGTGCGAAAGACACGGGAGGTGTTTTAGCAGCTGTAGTGGCTATTTTAAAAATGTGATACTATCAGTATCTTCTACTTTTTAAATAAGTCATCATTGTATATAAAAACGAGTACTTCAGGAGCTGGAGGAATTTGTGTATCAGTCCAGGGTGTGTGCTACTCTTCCAGAAGACTCAGGTTCAGTTCCTAGTACCTACACCAGATGATCACAACCCTTTGTTACTTCAGTTTCAGGACATCAAATGCCCTCTGCTAACCTCTGTGTTATCAGCCATGAAGTGGTGTACATACATACACACAGGCACTCGTAGGTAGACATAAAAAACAAAACGAAGAAACAAACCCATTGTGACTATTGTGTTTGATTCCCAGATTACATGTAAACCATGAAAGTTGCCCTCTGAACCCACACACATGACGTGGTGTACACAAATACATACTTTACACACACAAACAATATTAAGAATACATAAAATTAATTGAGAAAATCATATTCTTACTGCATGCAGAATTTAAATGTTGGCCTATGGGGTTAAAAGAGGTTTGCCCAATATCTAGAAAGAATTGCCAATTGTCCTGACTTCAAAATGGCCTGAGAAAGCATGAGAAAGCAGAAACTACTTTTCTTTTTTATGAGACAGGCTTCTATGTAGCCATGGATATCCTAGAACTGAC